>NW_027223324.1:11047363-11639065 GCF_030449975.1 Polyergus mexicanus
AAGCAGTGGTATCAACGCAGAGTAGCAGTGGTATCAACGCAGAGTACTAGTAAAAATAAAAAATGCGATTATAGCAAAACGAAGGATTTTACTACTTACAAAAAAGTAGTGGGTATATACTAGTGACACTATTCAATATTTAACTTTATGTAGACTTAACAAAAAATAAATAAAATTCTCGACAGTAAAAAATAAAGATATTATATAAATTACACATAAATTTTGTCCAAATCATAATCATATAGGCACGTGAGTGTAACACGTACGTTTACAGCAAGTGTCAATATCGATTTAATGATAAAATTCCTCCATAGATTACAGTTTGTTAGTTTGTATAATAATTCTAATAGTACTAAATTGTTTAATTATATATGGATAAATATTAGATAGTCCAAATGTTTCAAAATGTTCAAATAGTAATATCTTCGTAATATTGCAGGGTATAAATTATAAATATTTTGTAGTCAGCATAAATTTGATAGTATAAATTATAAATTTCTATATAAGCATGATTAATAACGCACAATTTTTTATGTTGAGAGATACAATGATACAACGCTTTCCTTATGTGCGCATTATTAATTAAAATTTAATTCCAAATTACATTTTTAACATGTACAAGATTAATAAGTAGTTTTAAACAATTATAATTTGATTAATACCAATATGTCTTTTTTCAACCAAAGAGCATTTATTTTTTATCTTTGATATATTAATTATGTAAATTTTATTAATTGTATTATGGGTATAATTGATATAATAATATTATTACCGAATGTTATTTAACAATTTTTAGAATATAATGATGTCAAAGCATGTAATCGTTATAAATACGTTTTAATAACTTTCAATGAAATATATTCTGTTATAAAATTTTTTATGTTTTATCGATAAGACAATTGTACACAAATAAATAAGCTATGCCATACACAATATGAAATGATCAATATTTCCTAAATAAATATATATATGAAATATGAAAATACCGTATAAAAATATATCAACAATCACAATTCTTAAACTTTTAATTAATTTCTTACTTAAATTGATTACATTTTCTTGATACTTTGTTAATCTTTTTAGTTTAAGCTTTTATGCAACGACTTTAAAGTATACATATAAAAAGGGATAGTTTTTTTACAGTATTTCTAAGCACGAGACAATCATATGCATATTTTGGCATATTCAATTTTTTTTATTATTATAAAAGGCTACAAAAGAAAGATCTAATAAATGGGACGCATCCATAAATATCACATAATAAAGTGAAATGTGAGATCTGGCCATCTAAGAACACTGCTTATCAATACTCAATGGTTTGACGCTTGACGTATCGCCGGAATGTTACAGCTGATGTATCATTCATTGCAATAGACGAAAATATCCTTTAAGAAACCAATTATTGTATCGCTATCATGCCTGTAAGTTTTTGTAGTAAATTTTACGTTAATATAAACGAGCATTGTTTTAAGGTAAATAAAATTGCGAGGGCGTTACCCGAGTAACATAACCATAATGCGATAAAAGAAATTATTTATTTCTCCCTAATTTAAATTTTTGCTTTAATTTCTATCTAGATTATGAATTTTTTTATATTAAATATTTTGAAAATTATCATGTTCAAATTTTATAAAGTACATTTGATGATAAACAATATATATGCGGAGACTAATTACTGTAGTGAAAGTATGTTATATACTTTATCGGTAATGAATTAGTCATATTCTCTCTCTCTTTCTAACATATAATTATAATTTGAAACTTTTTATTTATGTATTATTTAAATCTTAGGCGTATCATTCAAGCTTTACAAAAAGCCATGGCACAATCGGAAACATGGCATTGTTACCAATCAAGACCACATTCAGAGGTCCTGCACCTCCTTTTAACAACAAAGAACAGGATATAATCGATGAGGCATTATATTTCTTTAAAGCAAATGTATTTTTCAGGACATATGAAATTAAGGTAATACTTCATATTGTGAAATACAGTTAAAAAATATAGTTCTGTATAAATAAAACTATGTTTTTTGTCAGAGTTTTTTCTGTATAAATAAAACTATATTTTTTTGTTCAGAGCGAGGCTGACAGAGTTTTAATCTATATTACTCTATTTATTACTGAATGCTTGAAGAAATTACAAAAATGTGCGACGCAACCGCAGGCCATGAATGAAATGTTTTCTCTTGCTATCTCCAAATTTGATATCCCTGGTGATCCTGGTTTTCCCTTGAATTCTGTATATGCCAAACCGAGTAGTCCTGCTGAGGCTGGTAAGTATCAACGAAGCATTGTTAATTGAAGAATAACAACACTTTTCATATTTTTAATTAATGAAATATTATTTGTAATTTTATAGATCTTATGAGACAGTATCTTTATCAGATCAGACAAGAAACAGCTCTTAGGATTGTTGAAAAAGTATATGGTGAGGATGGAAAGCCAAGTAAATGGTGGCTCTGCTTTGCGAAAAAGAAGTTCATGGATAAATCATTATCTGGACCTGGACAATGAATTGTTTTTTATGTTGTTTTGAAAAATGCGCGCATATGATTGAGAAATAAAGGAATCTATCATAAAAATTTTTCACACGCTAGTTTCTGTTATTATTTTTATATCAAATCTATAATTTTTCTATTAAAATATTGCAAAACTGAATATATTGAAATATTCTAGCCATAATTAAACAAAAAAGAAAGGATACAAAAATGGGGATTAATGATACTTATACACAAAAATTTTACAATCTTAAGGAAAAAGATATTTATTTTTTTTACAGGATACGCCACAATATTGATATGACGTAATGTATAACAATAAAATGATGTATCTTGCATTGCGTGAAAGTTACAAATGACATAATTATCGCTTTCTGCGAAGAGATAGCGTATTTCGTCGCTTCCAAGCGGCACGGCGCGAACCACCGATCGTTTGTGAATAACGGTGTCCTTTACCTAATCCGCGCGAGCTTCTACCAGCGGAGGTCTTACCACGAAGTTCACGGTGCTTGTGCACCGCGTTGCATACCCAATTCACTTTAGGATCGTTACGAATTGCCTGAAATAAGAGCAAGATGTTAATTTGTAATAAACGAATTCCTAAGTTCTCAAAATTTATCTTGTATTCAGACATCCAAGGAAGATAAAAAGATCATGATTTTTCATTCGTGATATAAGATCATCACATGTGAATTAAAAACGAGAAGTATTGATATAAGTATATTAAAAATAAAAAAGTAAAGGACATCAGTTAATAACCATAATAAAATTGTGTATAGATATTTTAAGAATAATAACATTATATAGTCAATTTTGAATATTACCTTGTGAGCAGGATCAATCAGAATTACTTCATAATATTTGTATGAAGAGTCTTGGGCCACCCAATAGCTATTTAACACTCGCAATCCACCGCAACGGCGACCAACGCGTTCCTGTAAAATAATATTTAATAAGAAATGCTAATAGAAAAAAAGATCATTTTCAGATAAATGCCAATTTCAGACATCCAAGGAAAAAAAGAATCAGTATTCATTGTAAAAAAGTTCTATCATCATTTCTAGAAATATAATTTGTTCAGTTGATTACTAATAGAAATTTCGAAATTTTTTGTGACTAAAATGTCTATAACTAGAGAAATCTCCTCATTTAAACATAAGAATAATGTAGAGTACAGTTCATAATATACTTTAATGCATATTTAAGATTTTTTAAATTTTAATTGTAACTTTATATATACGTATTTAAATAACTTACTTCAGCAACTGACTGCAATTTTCTGGTGGGTTTCAACTGATTGACACCATGACTCTTGGGCTTGCCATAAGTCGCACCTTTAGGAACTGGACGCTTGCGCCCACCACGACGTACACGAATTCTGAAGATAACAAAACCTATCGCAAAAATAAAGTATTGTGTTTATCTCGCATTTTTTTATCATATCCGTATTATAACTTTGATTAAATAAACATGTCAGTAAGTGGTATGGTATTTATTCTCTTCATGAAACTATAAGAGTGGTGCATGAACCAAATCATCATTTATCTCTTATCATATAAAATAGCATATTTTACTCTAACTTTATATTAATACAAAGACAAAAGTACAAAGGCAGTTCAGTATAATTATTTAGTTAGTAGACTGAGTTGAATATAAAAATTTACCAACAGTCATAGAGCCATTCCTCACAAGATAGGAAGCCTGTAGTATAAAATGTCCAAATCTAAAAAAAAGAAACAATTCGACAAGTTTGCGTGATATCTCCATGACTGTCATTGATCACAAGAGTGGTAAATTAATACCGAAAATAAAATCTTTTCATTTTATATATATCTGGAAAGCAGATATTGTTATAAATATATTATTATTATTACACATATTATTATACTGACTGCCTTTTGTAAAAAAAATTCCAATTAGTCCAAACAATCAAATTAAATATTTTTATATAATCCCATTTGATAAATAATTTACCTTGCTTGGCTTTGTAACCCAAACGACGAGCCTTATCAGGTCTGGATGGTCTGGGGGCACGATGCAGCTTGGTCAATTGACGGTATTGCCAGCATCTGATACGCAGCAAGAAACGAAGCACATCGCTCTGCTTCTTGCGGTACAATTCTTGCATGTACTTGTACGCCCCCATAATTGATCTCTACGCAGAGGTGATCGACAGACCGTTAAATAGTGCACCATCCATGATTCGGATACCATGATGCTAGCGCAACTATTTCTTTCTATACAAATAATTCGTTTCAATAAAAGCATACGCGTGTAAATTATTATTCGCGCGAGAAATGCCTTCGAAATATTCGAGAGTTACACGAAAGTAACGAATACAAGTCCGATCAGTTTGATCCGCGAGGTTAGCGTTTTCGTTGAAACCGATATAAATGCTCGATACTAAAATATACGGAAAATATGCGAATATTTCTAATTATGAAAAATTCAGCGATTAGATTCCTCGTGTCTCGATTCTTATAAAATTCAGGATGTTTACGATTAAATACGATTTTCAGCGGACATCACTCACCCCACACGGATCGTAGTGGAAGGAAACAGAAGGAAAGAATCCGGCACTCTCTGATGGAGCCACTTTCGTGTAATGGAAAACGACCACCATGGCGCTTTCATCGCATGCGATCTGGGAGACCTCTGAAACACGTGGCAAGAATCACGCGCGTAAACATCTGTCGATAATTCCGAGACAAACTCTGGCGCGTAAAGCGGGAAGCACACGCTTTTTCATAAACGCGTAATCATAAGCATAAGAAATTTGATTGGTCAATTTCCTTATGCATAAGGAAATGTGCTTCCCGCTTTAATATACCATACAATTTATCGTATAAAGGTATCGTATAAATAAATAATTACACGTGGAACCATGAATCCCCATTGGAAGGAGAAAGATAAGCTCTGAACTAGTGCAGCCAGTTCAGCTATAAAGAACAGACCTCATGTATCGATACGCAAAATCTGGGTCAAGTTCAAATTTACGTAGAAGTGTAAAACCACATCATTCCCTCCCATGATTTACTCCGATTCAACAAAATGTTTTAAAAACAGCGTATGTAACAATTGTTTTTCTCAAATGTACATATCTCAAATACCTTAACACAAAAATTTTTCAAACATAATCGCGTTAAACGTGCATGATCCTCTTAGCTTCTATTCTTTTCTCCTTTCCTCCATTTATCCTTAATTTCCAAATAAGATATAAATTTTGATTATCTTAACATTGACTGATTATAGAAGATTGTACACACGTGAGAATATCTTTATGCCTAGATTATTATATGCAAATAAGATATCAGAATGTTTTCGAAATATATTTATATATAATATATATTTATGTAATAATAGAGTTTATTAAAAAATAATTTCTTTTATATTATTTTCATCTATTTTCTTTTAGATTTTGTTAGAATATTTTGTGTTCATTTTAAAGTGAAAGTTTTGTTTATCAAATAGTTTTTCTCTCTCAATCCAGAGAATTATTTACAGTGTATACCATGCATTTGTCGAATTTCTCTGATGACTGAGTTAATAACTTTTCTATCTTATATATATACTAGTTTTGTATTCAAAATAAGAGCACATATTCGACTCCAATCATTGAAACAGATACAGGATAGAAAAGGAAAAGCAGCAAAAATATAAACACAGTTCTTAAAGAGACACGTATCCACCGTCACACCTGCATACCGAAGAGATTCCGGCGGCGAAACGGCGCGGACGCAATATCGAGCGACCTGGTGACCTCTCCGGCCGGTGGAATTGATTATTTTCAGGAGAGTGAGTTGCCCTGTATAAAATATATACATAACGTCGACCAGCTAGAGGTATGACGTTGGTCAGGTAGTCCGTCATGGAGAGCCGCTCGGGCAGCATAAAGGACCCCATCTACTACCCGGAGAATGACGGCACGTCGAGCGGCGGTGGAGGTGGTGGTGAATCTGCCGATAAGAGTCAACGTAGCTCGCTCGGCAGCCAGGAGATAAGTCTGGATGATAGCAATGCGCTCAAGGTACCACGAAAATTCATCACCAACTGGCGACAGGCGTGCGATCGAACTAAGGACCGGACCAAGGACCTGCTGAAGAGATGGCGAACTACCAGCAGTAACATCGACGAGCTTGCTATCGCGCCTGCCGCCATCCCCGATCTTGAACAGCCCAGCTGGAGCGTACACGTGTGGAGTGAGTATATTTAAATTATCTCTGCTTTAACTAAACTTTTTTTTTGATTAATATGAATTATTGTTTAAAAAGAGTGCTTTTTTTTAATACCCGCGCAATGATATGCCGTTGATTTTTTAAAGTAACACGGCAATTGTAAAATTGTAACTTATTTTGACAGATGATTTTTGAATGAATTTTGTTTGAATTAAATTTTATGTATAAGTGGGTGTTATATATGGGATTGCGAAAAAGTTGATACTCATTAAAAAAAAAAGTTGAATGATCCCTGCTTTATTTTATAATATTGAGTTACTATCAGTGACAATAAATAATAATTATTTAAATAATGTATACAATTATTATTTAATTAATGTAAATAATGAATTATAGTCAATATTAATTTTTTTCTGCAACAATAAAAATATTGATGATCTAAATTAAAGCTGCATAATTAATTATTGTGATTTGATAGCGACCTGGGTAAGCCGCTTTCCGAGTGATAATAGTTTATCCGCCATTAATGAGCTCGGTAAAATCGGAGGTTCAGAATCCTTAGCACCTATACAGCGTGATAAGTTCTCTCATTTTTTTACGTATCTCTTGGACCACGATAGAGACGGTTACATCAGCAGAAAGGATTTCGCACTACTCTCGGAGGTAGAATTTAAAAATTTTATTCTTGTATTATTTTAAAATTTGTAGAAATAATGTAAAATTTTTAATTATTTTGTCATAATTTTTTGTATTGAACAATGCACGAAAAGTGACATATATTAAAATATATTGCTGATTTATAATTACATTATAACAATTATATATAAATTTGAAAAACATTGAGACAATCTAGAATTTGAGATAAGTAAATAACATTTTTTTCTTGGAATTGAAAAAGCGTTTGAGAAGATTTGCGGATTGGTCATGGAACGGGCCGGAATATTTGAGGCTGCTGGAGATCGAGAACGGATTAGCCGGATTGATTCTTCAAGATAAGAACAGGAAATTGGCGAATGTTGAATCCGCAGAGCCGGATAAAAAAGTCGACCTGGACGATTGGCTGTCCTGGTGGGCAAAAATCATCGCACCGCCGGACGGTGCAAGCTATAATGATATGCCGTTTTGGATTAAAGTTATGCCCAGGGTGTTCTTTCTCGCCATAAACAGCTCCGGTAGCGGAATGATCAGCAAGAAGGAACTCGCGGCCTTTTATGGATCTGTAATCGGCCTGGACACTGACAGGATAAACAAGTGTTTGGATATCGCGTACAATTCCATGACCTCGGTAAGTTGATGCGATTCATAACAAAAAAAAAAATGCGAGCAATTCTACGAACAATTTTCGATAAAAAATTATAATGTTTAAATTTTGTTTGCACTTTTGAGACTAAACTATTTCTTGAAATTTAATATAAAAAAGAAATTTGTTAAAAGAATGGAGATCATCCCCTCGGCTGGATGCAGTATCAGCTAGTGTTCGCCAACTTCCTGTTCGGTCGCGGCCCGTTCGGTCCGGGAGAACATTTCCTGGGCATGACGGATTCCTGCATGATACGCGATAATACTGTACCGTTTCCCATAGATTATTCCGCGATGAATACACCGCGAGATAAATTAGAAGTGTACAGCCCTCATTGTAAGAGCAACAGGCGAAGCGTCGTAGTTTAACAGTAAAATCATGTAAGAAAGTTCCTTCTAGTTGTTGACGTAACGTGCACAATTATTCCTCGAGAGTGCCTAATATTCTATATTCTATACCATAATATCGTATTTGATATAGATTTATTTTAGTCAATTTGCAGAAACATCACGATAAGACGATCAAAGAGAACTAAAATAATATCTTATACGATTATTCCAGCGTGTGTATACAAAAAAAAATATATCGATTTTCTATTAAAAATATAATTAATGGTATCACATTGGTAATACATCATGACACTGCCATTTATTTAATGAGAGCAATATGAGTATCCCATGTCAAACGTACGTATATTTATTTTATGTAGAACATAAAAAAAGTTTCATTCCCCATTTCCATTTTCTCAAAAAATATATATTTGATTAAAGTTGATATATATAAAGCCTTTGTGTAATGTTCAATTTCATATATAGAGAAATATTTCATGTATAGAGGAATATTAATCGTTTAATGAAGTAAGGAAATGTACTTACAAAATTTATTTCAAGCGCATGGCACTTAGTACTTCTTACATGAATTCGAATTAATTAACACATAGATATTACATGAGACATAATTTTCGCAATATCGACTCTGAATTCGTTATACGAAGCGGGCGTTTCTATATGTAATTATTGTGTTGTCTACAAATAATGAAAAATTAAGGATGATACTTTTTTCGATTATATGTTTGTACTTAAATTAAATATTTATAAACAATTCTACCCCCGTTTTATCCCACTCGTCTTCCCTTCCCTTCGATCTTACATATAGTAAGATGTATATATGGAGGCACTGAATCACATACTTTCAAAAATCGATGTTTCGTATCGTTTCTCATTTTCGAGGTAATCGCGTCATTGCTCACAACGACAGGCCAATGACAGAGATTCAATAAATGCACCAACAATTGTCACGATAATCGGATATTCTAGTACTTTGGTATTTTCTTTCTTTCCTATATTGTCTTGGCCCATACTGCCAGCACGTACAACTCGATCTCACACTCGTTCGTTCCCCTTTGGATCCTGAAAAGTCCGTTCTCTCCCCAGTTGTGTCCCCACGAATTTGCAACTAACTGAAGTAAAAAGATTAAATATTTAAATTATTTACAATTATAAAACAAAACAACTTGCGAGTTTAAAAAATATCTCAAGATTAGGAGATCTTAAAAACTTGTTTTGTCTAAAAAATATTATAAGCGATATCGTCCAACAAATTACATATAAAAAAAAATTGTAATTTATGTCATCGTAATCTTCCTTTTTGGATTTTTTTTTTTAAATAGCGCATGAATATGTTATCGTCGTATAACTGTGATGTATCGTATAAGCTTACCCAATATTTGAGCGGTGGACCGCGATAAGATGGCTCCTCACCCCAACCGATTATTCTCACTGAATGATAACCGGAATCGTGTAGTTCTGCGCTTCGAGAATGTCTATATATTCCGCTCTGGTAAATGAAGAAGTCCTGATAGACTCTCATGGTAGCTGAAAGGACAGAGACGTTACTTTTTTTTTAATACTTTTTTAAATTTATACATAATATTATACGTTAAAAAATATTTTATATGTTGCCAATATATATTTTAAAATCTCGATTAACGATCTTGTAACAGATACCTTGCACTGGTCCAGAGGTCAGGATTTCCTGCATAATGTCAGTCTCGTTGCCTAAACGATAGGCTGGTCCGACCTTGTACAGCTCTGTTCTTAGCGGATTTGGCGGGTTTCGGCAACCAGCAGTCTTTAGATTACTCTTCTTACGTAGTCTGCATTGATCATTCCTACCGATCCAAGGATAACACTCCTTGTCCACCAGTCTACGACATGGTAATAATATAACCAAATGACGTGCAAATATATTGAATAAAATTAATTCAATAAATTTCAAAAATTAGCATCTACAAATATTACTGAACTATTGCGGAGTTAATTATTTTATATATTTATATATATTTATTTATATTTAATATATATAATGAAACAAAAATGTTTAGTTTTTTAAATTAAATATAATCAAGATTTGAACTATGTGTGTGTGTGTATGTTTGAGAGCGGAAAATATTATTTAATATTTGAAAAATTAAATTATATATACAGAAAATTACCCAAATTTCCTCATAAAAAGCCAGGCACGATCGAGATATCCGCCTTTACAGCCCCTTTGTCCCCTATTATTGCAAGAGAGCAGATGCTGCGCGCTTAGCTCTACGCTTTCGGCGCCTTTGCTCATGATCGCGAATCTGTCGGACGCGACATCGGCCGTGGACACAGCCCAGGATGCGCCGCACCATCCTTGATCGCGAACGTCGGATATATCGCGTGGCCAGCGCGTTCTGGAGTTGAATTCCCGTGGCAGCGCGTCCGGATCGTAAATACGTCGCACCGGGTTCATTTTGTACACCTACGTAATCGAAAGAGATGATAGAACAGCCCTAGAATCTTTTACATCGCGGATCTTTATTCATTTGTATATTGACAATTTCTTTTTTATAATGAAAAAAAATTTACGCTTTTAGGCAACCGCTTTGGGAATAAGAGATTAAATCCAGCACTACTTGCGACGCGTTTAGTCTCAGATGCTTTTTTTATTCATAAAACCTCCGCAGCAAAGTACAAGAGATTACTTTAGCCATGAAACTTTAGCCTTAGTTGCACAAGCGAAGCAATTGACCTAATCTTTCATGACAATTTTTGCGTCTATATACAGTCATCGCACGTTTTAAGAACAAGGTTGTTTTATTTCAAAATTATCGACCTGCAGAACTTGTTGTAATCCTCCTACAAATTTTTGATTTTATTCGCGATCTTTCAATTTATCTACTTTTGAATAATGTACATATCAAGCTCAATGCATTTTATTATAATCAAAGTATAATGATGATTTATTTTATTAAAAAATTATTATGAATATTTTACATTAATGTGCATACAATTTTTTTATCGTGTAATAAAATTTTGAAAATACTTTTAACAATAAATACTTACGGATTGCGAAGGATTGAGAGTACCGAGACGAAGCTGCACGCCGTCTTGAAGGGTTCTTCCCCAGAATTCGGAATAATTGCCCGCCTGCCATCCTAAGATAGATCCTTGCAAATTGACCTCCTCCATTAATTCCGGCTCGATCAAACATCGATTCTCTTCGCACAGTACTTCGGCGCGATTATCAAGCGAGGAGCATTTACTGCAAAATAGATTCAACTTATATACGATCTGCTTTCTCTCTCAAAAAACCCGTTATTATACATTAAAGAAGATATTACCATGTGTTACAATTAACTTTTAACGTTTGTCCATCATTATACTCTCTTCCCTGAAAGAAGCATCCTGAAATAACACAAGGAGAGATTTTTACAGAGAATATAATTTATAATATTCAAATAATTTATTATATTAATATTATATAAGATATTATATATACAATTATAAAAAAATAATTGTATAATAAAATCGTGAACAATATTATATGATTATTAAATATTTCTTTAGATTTATCTTTTCTCTGTGAGTAAATAAAAAATTCTTATTTATTTATATATTTCATATATGAGCATATAAATAATAAATTTTATTTATAAATTTTATTTTATTTATAAATTTATAAATAATAAATTTTATTTATATAAATAATAAATTTTATATAAATAATAAATTTTTATATACATTTTAAGTATATACCCACTTCTTATCTCCTGCGGTGGCGACGTCACATTCGGTTCGATCCCTTTGCAATGGTACCAGTAATCCGGGCAGCAGTCCTCTTCGCGGGATCGATCGCAAAAGTCATCGCAGTAGCACAAGGTCGTAAGGATCGGCGCGCTACATTCATCCTGTCGTCCCGGGCAGCATCTACCTCCGGGATACCTCGAGGCGCAATATGGTCCCGTTGGCAGTCCAGAATAATCTGGGATGCCTCTCGCAATGGAAGGTAAGAATACGAAGACGATGAACACTAAATTCGGGCAGTGTACAGTCCACATCCTGAAACAATTATAATATTATCAATCGATATAATTTTTTTCGAAACGTTTCTTTTTATGTAAAGAAATCAATATGTGCTATTTTTTTTTCTAGTTTATTATTAGTTTATTTATTAGTTTCTTCATTTTGCATGATGTATCTTGATCTAATTCTAGTTCAATTTTTTTATGGTCTCTTTTATTAATTCCGCGTAATTTTAAATGATGGCACCAATTCCGTGAGTCATGTAACTCGTTCAGGTGTGCGCGTGTAAGGTATGTAGGATTCGGTGACAGCTGGCAATTGACAACAATAACACTGCCAAGAGTTTGCAATGTTTTGGGCCGGCGAGACGCGTCATCCCGTCTGCTTTGGAACGACGTCAAAGCGTTGGCCGTTTAAATGCCACACGATTTGTCATCATACGGCATTCTACAGAAGATGATGGATTCAGACTTGTGCAATTCGTGTCTTTGAATTTTAATGAGAGAGTAATATTCAACTTTTAATTCTTTTATCGTATCTATTTGTACAAAAAATCCAATGGTAACAAGGCTATATTATATAGGAGCTCAATGTTTGAATAAAATTAACAATATTTAATATATTCCATTTAATCAATTTAATGCAATCAACGATAAAGATTTATATATAAATCATCTCAATTCTTTTAAGATAAAAATTTTTGTAATACTCAATTTTTCATTTTTTGATTATTTTTTGTATTATTATTAGAGATAATCAAAACATCAATATTTAAAAAGACTTAATGATTTAAGATCGCTTTGAAACAATCCGTTCATTAGTAATAATTTAAGCCCTTTCCAAGCTACACTCAACATCTGTAATCGCACGATTGGTCCATGCATCATCTATTATGCATCACGTAACTCTAAAACGAGTGTCACTTGAATCGGCTGCATTATAATATTGATGAAATTTACCAGACTGGAACGAGGATCATGATTTCAGCTTCCTGATGTCGAGCAGGCCGCATACTTGCGTAACGATACCGATTTTCAAGCTGATGGTACTTATAATTAAATTTAAATATACATGCGTATTTTTTAAAAATACACAATCAAGCATATAAAATTATATTCTTTAAAAGAAGCATCTTTTACAAAAAGAAGAAAAACGCACAATTTTCCTTAACGATATATTACGCATTCTTCGTTCTACATCTACATAATTTCGAGAACCGCATTGGCAACTGTTTCTTCATATAGACGAGGGAACAAAGGATTTCTCTATTGTCGTCGACCGCGGATTCTCCAAGTGGACGATTCCGACGAGCGCGTTCATTGAGAAACGAGCAATTAATGCAAATACACTCCGCACCCTGGAATGCGTAAGCAAGTGGGTTGCCGGTTTGACCCGTCTTCCCTAAGACGCCACAGAGTAGCTTCAAGTAGTCAATTAATATTCTTTTTCGACGGAATAAACGAACAAATTTAAATTAAAAAAAAAAAAAATTACCACAGCAATCATCGTAATAGAATCCCGCCCTCGCGTCCGGCAAAAGCAAATAATATTAATTAGCGTGAGGACAAAACTAAACGAAAGTTTACTTAGATCGTGAAGTTCTAATTAAGAGAACACAAGCTGAATAAACAGGATATGAGCGCAACGTCTCGATGCATTCTGCGGTGAAATCGGCGATAGCTGATCCATGACATCAACGTCGCACCCCATGAATCTCAATAAAAGAACGGATCCTCGCGCTCACCTCGTGCGACATTCAAAGGAACGTTAATTAAAAGCTACGTCTAAATTGATCGACCCAGTTCGGGATTGAAGTGGTCCACTGACTCGTGATTCATATAATCAATATAAACAACGCGACTCTTTTGTCTCTCGTAGAAAACTAGATGAATTGAAAAGAATCTACGTGTGTATATACAATATGTATATATGTGTCTTGTGTAATCCTTATTTTATAAATTTATGAATACACAATCATATTATATATATATTTTATAATTAAAAAATATATTTATATATATATATATATATTAATATATTTTTTAATTATACAAAAGTCTAGACTTTATGGATTTTAAAATCGTTTCTCTATTTCTATACAGAGCAGAACGTACATTAAAAGAATAATTTAAAATTGTTGCGCTTTCTGTTATCGATGTGGCGCTCATTGAGACGCAAATTCGCGTGATGTGTCACATAAAAAAGCGATACGAGGACAATTAATCAGATAGATATGGTTCCAGCAAAGGTAGAGAAATGTTTACGAGCATTTCGAATGGATGATCAATAATACTCTGTAAAGTGAAATGCAAGCGACCTTCGTAGCTCATCTATCTGAGAGCGATTTCTGGGCTTCGTCCAAAGTTACATCATTGTGAGTTTGATATATTTCACGATGATATTTGCGAGAGAAGAGTCATTGGACGCACGTTAAGCAACTAATGCCATTTACGGCATCGTAATTTATTGATATTATTCGATAACCGGGATACCTCGAGAATACTTAAATATACAATTATCGTAATATTAATAATATCATTTAATATAAGTAAAATGGCGCGTGCTATTTTTCATTTTTCTATTATTAGACTATTTTTTACAATTATTGCAAATAGCGCAAAATGGGAAAAAGATTGAAGAATATAAGTCAGATCTAAACGCTTATTAATATAAGTGGAGTTGACATTTTGAGAAAGACAGACAGTTCGTTTAACCGACTATTCAGAAACTGGCGCAACTCCAGAGATATTTCTAAGGTTACCAAGGTTAAGACACACGACCGTTTTAGGGCCTTCAAATTAACGAGCCCACTTTAAAGCCAGCCTTGAAAATAGAGTCAATTTAAAGTCCCTTCGTCGCAAGGAGGATTACAGATTATATATTTTTAGCTACCTCTTTTTCTCTTTCTCTCTCTTTCCGATATCTTATAAATTCTTTATCAGTATCTGTATCAAATTAATTTGTAACTTATATAACAGGATTTCTCTCGTAACATCCTTTTTTATATCAATTGTGTGCGCGTCCTCGATATACATTAATTAATGACATCCTAATGATCATAAATAAAAACAACATTGATTTTTAATTACATCTTTAATTCAAAATAATTTTTCTTAATATATCAAGTATTTTTAAATATAGATACTTTAATAAAATATTTTTTTATTTTTTTATTATTATTAAATTTATTTTAGAAAACTTCATAAGGCGATGTCAATCATAATTTTTTTCTACAAAAATTAATTTTATTATCCCTTAATTATAATGTGACACGCGCAAAGATTAGGCTATAGACACGATTCAAACGTGCGTTGGATAATATAATATGATTCGTGTAACGCGTATGAAATTATAATCGATCAATTATCACGTTATCGTATAACAAAGCGTTCTTGACCCGTTTAGTCCCATTGACAGTAAGTAGCGGCCGCGATTTGATTTCATCCATCCACGAAACATATAGATATCAGCACAGATATCATCAATGAACAGGATTTGCAGTGTCATTGATTAATCGGCTCGATTACTACGGGAGCCTTTACGTCGAAAGTATAGGGGTACATAATTAGTATGCGTGTGTAGTATATCACGAAGCTATCATGTATCGATTAATCGCATTTACGCGAACACATGACGTCAGATTTGAGCTTATTCAATGAATGCTCTCAACGGAAAGCTATGCAACTGTGTTTATTAGTTCGACCGACTTTTCGAAAGACAATCGAATTCAAAGAAGAAAGATCAATAAAGCAACTACTGCGACTAAAGAGTAGTTCCCTTCTAATTCGGTTTAATTGATTATGACGAATGAATCGTGGCTAATTGAATGATTTTGATAAATCATATAAACGTCAGGTTCAAATTTTATTTTTTGAAAAAAAAAAAATAAAATAAAATACAAATTATTTTTTAACTACAATACCAGGCTTTCCAAAAATCGTTACAAGCACTTGTGTTCGAGAGCATTATTTATCAATTTCCAAGGAAAGCGCAGAATATTTTCAGACATTCGTATCACTGATTAACGCGATCACTCTTCACTTATAATCAATGCTAAAGCGATAACGATGACGAGTAAATGCTCAAATCGGTGAAGTCCCGCACGGCGAATGCAAGTGATGCGGCTGTGATTAAATGCAACCCGCTCTTTTGATTAGTCGCAGCCAGCGCGCGCGGCCTTTATATATCATAATTATAGATTAAATTCCATGAGCATCGCGTCAACTGCCGCGATCTGCACGGCACGTCATCGAATAGAAATGAATTAACGTGTCTCACCGAGCGATATTTCATTACGTTCCATGTCATCGAGAATGTTACTTGGATAAACGCATTTTTCTTCTTTTTTTTTTTTTTGTCGTAATACGGGAGTCACGTGTATATTCCGTCATCGAACTGGCTTCGTGATTCATGCTTTTGCGGGTGATACAACGTAGTCCGCGATTACGTACACATACTTTATAGATCGTATCAATTCTTCGAATTACTCTCGCAATCCTGGAAATCTTCTCTTTCCCTGAAAAGAAAGATCTACCGTTCTCCAAGCTTCCGACAAGTATGCAAACTCGAATAGCAGACCTACGTCTGTACGAATAGTAGACTATATTTTATTCCTTTTTGAATTCTCGACAATCAGAAAAAAAGTCTTTATACGATATTTATAGAATTTTATGTTAAAGTGTTATTTAACATTTATAAAGCTATTATACGATATTTATTTCATAATTTATCTTAATTTTTATTTTCTATTACATATTTTTGCATTCATTGAAAAGATCACAATTCGTTGCAATTTTTACGTATCTCGTTTAACATAATTTTTTAATAAACTACGTGGATTGAGGGAAAAAGAAATTTTATCGGGAGAAGAAGCTAAAATCAAAATTCGAATATTAACAAACATTCGCCTATGCTAAACAGACCGACGTTATTTGCATATATTTATAAGACGGAGTGTATTCTGTAATCACTGGCAGCAACCAGATTATCAAGCAGCGTCTCGCTAAACACAATGACATAATACGATATCAATGTTCGTGTCAACATATGTAACCGTATATACATAATCGGCACGATGGTAAACTTTCGTTCATCACCTTTCGCAGACGAGATTAAACGCTGCTTTATGAGGAAAAAAAAATTACGTATTAATTTTATTCCTTAACTTCTTTTAACTTTTAATTTTATAAAAAAAAATATATATTTCAATTTTAGCTCTTTACTTCTCTTTATAACAAAAAGTCTTTTTATTTTTAATCTATGACGAATCAAGTAGCTTTGGTGCATCTGTATGTGTACAATATTTCCACAGATTGCAAAGATATGTTTTGAAAAAAATTGCGATCCCCGAGAAGAGGATGAAGTGAACATCTGCTGTGTAGGTGTAGGTATTTCTAAATATGCGTTCGTTGCATTCCACTGCCGGATATTGAAAAAATAAATAGGTCACTGTGTATAGAGCTCCTGCTTTATATTCTGTCTCTGCTTATTTTTGTAGATCATATGAGAGAGCGTACGGAATGAGAACGTCTCGGAATTTTAAAATCCTCGATGCGAGATTCTCGCTCTTGCTTTCCTTTTCGCGGCGAACAGCAATATTTGCGAGCAACATCCTTTTTCTTTGCGCATGTATGTGCGCCGTCAGATAAAATAAACTCAAAACACAGATAAGTATGGTGTATCCGGTCGATGCAACAACAAAAATTCTTATATATCTTTATTTTTTTCTCCAGAAAGAGATACGTTAGATCTTCCTTTTTGGCATCGAAATAAATGTAAAGAAAGAGTGCTTTAGATTCCTGATTTATGGGCTGACAAAGCAATTATATTCCGTTGACAGAATACGCGTTATTGTTGGCTTGCAACGCTTGTAAGGCTTCGTTAAAAGAGCTATGTTTTTACACGAGAGCTTTCAACCTACGCGAATGGTCATCGCTCTCAAATAGAGAATCTCGACAGAGCAAGCGCAGGAAAGCTCTTCTTGCGTCAACACAGAGACACGTGCCAGTTGATTTATGCTACTTGTCGGATGACATGCAATAAATGTCACACATGGTCAACGGAATTGCGCGCGAGAAGATTGTTCTTGCCCCACGTGCGCGACAATCATCGCGCGAATCGTTTTACGCCCATATATTGCGTCTTGCATAATTCTATCCTAATCTTTTTAAATTAAGAATTGACGACAATCTCAAATTGGTGACAACAATTAATCATGACTTCGTCTTAGCAAATTCTTTAACATTTGGAGAAGAAAAAGAAACAGAAAAAAAGTATCGCGACATTATTTTGTTAAGAAATATAAAATATGTTTATTTCCAGCAAAGCAAATATCAAAAATACAAAAAGATATTCTTTTTGATTCATTCTTTACATATATATTTTATGCAGACAAAAATATTGATAAAAATAACATTACGTTAATATCTATCCAATTAATTAGAAAATCGGTTTTGTGCACGTTTGAAATTTTGTATAAGTTGAATTCTCTTTTAATACACATTCGCTTCTTCTTCTTTAACGTTGTAAATCTTCTTTAAAAAAAGTATTTACCGTACGTGTGCTTGTGGGTTATTTTCGCGATCCTACAAATTGTTAATACTAAAAATAACGTGCACGTCATATCAAGCAAGAACACCGGATGGATGCGCGCTGTTGCCCCAAATTCCGCGGTATTATAGGTTGTTTGCATTCGGAAAGAATATATTAGCATTTGTATTTCGGAAAATTCACTTTCTGAAAAAAGTTGATTTATTTCCGCGATATAAATTAATTTACATTGATTCTTATTTGGTTAATCTATTATTGTAAAAATTATTGCCGCTGATATCGATAAATTTTAGATTTTACTAGTATTTAGCTTCAGTAACATAAAACTTTATTAACATCAAAGTATTAAAATTTGACACTTCTAAACGTGGAGGATTTACTTGAACTTTTTAGGGACTCCGCAATTTAAATGGCAAGAGCGTGTCTGACATACATCCCATTTCACAGACATTTATTGGCTCGTCTCTAACATTGTAAACTGATTTATTGGATGCGATTAATAGCCATGTTTCCTCTAATAGCTGTTCAAGGACGCCTATGATAACGGTAAATCGTAATAAACACGTTCGGTTAATATCCAGCAATGAAATAAGTCGATTTTGCGGTGTCGGTGCAATCTGTATGTGTACGATTCTATATGGATGAATCCTTAATTCTGTTAGCTTTTGTAATCCACATACATATATTGTCAATATCGAAAAAAATCAAATTTTTTTCTAAATTAAAAGTATAAAATGAGATCTATATATAAATATTTTTTTCAACGATCTTTTTATGACAGTGTTTTTTAGTCATTATGTTTAGTTTGTCTACTCGCGTTATTTTACTTTAGCAAAGTCTAGCAGTTTAAAGAGCGGTAAACCGCGATTGACAATTAATGCAGACATTGCATATACCACAAGTAAATATAGCGATGACAATCCGCATCTGTATATACCGTCTTCGGTTTCATTTTAAGATGATCTCTATCTCTTGCAAGAACAAAAATAATACAGATAAGAACAAATATATGATATAAATCTCACCTCACACTTTTAAAAAACTTTTATATAATTAGCAGAATTTTGTACTTATGCTTCAATCAATTATAATAATTATTGTGATACTGAAACTTTATTAGCGCATTTATTCATCATCGTCCATAACACGATGATCGTTCAATTATCCTCGTTGGATATTCATTAACGCTTTAAGCATGCCAACTGATGATTATCGGCAAATTACACACGCGCCTGGTATTGCATTTTGATGCCGGTATCGCGATACTGATCTCGAGAAGCGAATTACACGCGGTGTCTTGTCAAGTGTTATGTCGTAGCGCTGACGCATATGCATTTGTGATTATGAAACTAACGTATGTGTCATAGATTCTGCTCTAAAATAATTGAATTTTTTTTCTATTAATAAATATTTAGTGTTTTATCGAAATACATTTAATAAAATACATTTCGCTGTATATATCAAATTTCTAATTATAACAAAATTTTATAAACACTTGTCTGTGTATACTAGAAGAAAATTTCTCGCTTTTGTATGTTCGATTTATTTTCATACAAGAAATCATACGCACACACTTATCCACAATTTATCTCGCCTTATATACGGTCAACTTTCAAATAGCTCCGAAATCTTTGCGTAACGCGAGGCTCGAAAAAATTTTATTGTCAGATCGACATCGCGATTAATTCGAGATGTTACAGTCGGCGCCCAAACTGTCAGATTGTCACGACGTCGTCGATAAAAGCGTCGTGATGATCTTAACAGTATTTTTACAGTCCGGTTTTCTGAGAGAACCGGACTGATCTACATCTCGTTGATAACGATTTTTTTCATTAACGCGGAATTTATTCACTCCGCTGTCCGGTTCATCAAAAGGTGTTTACTTTCTGTCGCGACGTGCGCCGAAGACGATTATTAATACGATCGCTCGAATTAGAACAGAATAGTCGAATTGAGCTCTGATTTCTTAACCGATGTTTTGTTTTTGTGATGAAACTGCACCGTGGGAGTTTTAATTGCGCCCATAAATTTCGTGGCCGACTTCGACTACGGAGATAGATGCACCAAAAGATAGCTTACAATATCATATAATTAAATCAGTCATTTTAGAAAACACACTACTAAAAAGAACTATCTTTTTCAAAAGAGAACCATGAAAAACGTTTATATCATTAATGAAATTTCGAGAATTAAAGACATTTTAATATCCAGCATATTATCGTAAATGAAGGTAAATCCATTTATATTGCGAAGGGAAGAAGCGCCAAGCGACATTTAAAATATCCTGATACGCTTCATTTCGCCACGGTAACAGTCTATCGAGAATCAGAGATGAGAAAAAATGTGAAAGATTAAATCCAAAAATTTGATTGTAAATAAAACTTTTCTTGAATTATTATTAAAACACAATGAGCAATACACGAGTCATTCATTTACGAAGCAACACGGTCGAAAATTTCGCCTGGAAGAAACGTTAAAAAAGGATTGTTAAAAAAGGATCTATTGCAAATTTTCAGGATTTTCCCGAGAATCTCATATTTGTCGATGATTCTGTCATTGAAACTAGATTTTGTCATTAAAATCTTCGATATAGCCTGTATAGTGCAAGCACGAATATATGAAACTTAATGCCGACTATTTTCCCGCCATAGCCACCATCTCGGTCGCAACCTTGTCGCCGCTGTGACATACAGCTTTGCAAGCTGGTTATAAATTATTTGTCGGTTACGTACGAAGAAATCGACGCTATTTCCATGCGCTATTGCCGATGAAAGTTGCAAAATTACCATATACGAGGAATGAGCAAGGTTATGACTTGTATTATTGGATTGAAAAAATTTAAGACGCGCGCGTGCGAGATTTAATACATATATATTTCTCAGAATATTATCCAATGCTCTTCGGCGAAAACAAGAAGATTTTTGGACCCGACGTTGTTATTTGTTATGTACTTATCTCTCTCACACACACATATATACCCGCGCGCGCATAAAATATATATATATTCTCTCGTCTTAATCGCCGCGCGATATATCTGTTGCATAGAATTACAAGCCCGTTGCGATATGAATTGCTCGGCTCTAAAGCAGAGTGCAGGATCGTATTATATTATGCTAAGAGTGCGACTTGATGAGACTTCCCTTTCGAAAAGACACGCGAGCATCAAGTGAACCAAGTGAGTTATGAAAAAAAAAAAAAAAAAAAAAAACAACTATCGCGAGTAAAAAATCTTATTGATCTTATTGTAGTCTGCAGAAAAGCATTTGAAGAAGAGAGTGTAAATTGAAAGATAAAGAAGAATTGATTTAATTCCTGTTTATCGATCTCGCGATCGTGACCATATATTAAGTATTAAGTCCGTCGTCTTTGAGCTCGTATATTGGCATAAATTATGGATTAGGTTGATAACTGATAACGATAGACAAATCACTATTTAAATGGTTGGTATTCCCAAGCGTGTAGGTCATGACATCGAAATCGGTATCAGACATGCGCGAATATTTGTCATCGTGTAACGTTGTATATTTGTAACTCGCAATTTTTTTCTCGTCGCTGATCTCATCACATTAAGATCAACTAATTCTAATTGAACGATCAATTTTTGCATTAAATCGAATAAATGAAGCGTGAAACGATTAAAAGAGATATTATATAAATGTGCAAATTTGAAAATTTGCATTGATGCGCATACGAATACGATTATCAACGATATTAAAATTCGCGGTTTAGTCATTAAATACTAGAATTAAAATTTTTCAAGTCATTAATATATGTTATATTCCCACTATTTGTCCATCAAAAAAGTCTACTTTTAAATAATATGAATAATTTATCATCTGACATAACGAAGATATAACGAGCTAGAAATTTATTATAGTAATAAATTATAAAAATTATTGAATATAGTCAAATATGGGATAAGACGTTTTGTCATGACGAGATCGTTTCGATATAAAAGAATACATTTAGAATGCTAAACATATACACACACACACACACAAGCGCGCGCGTAGATATCCGAACAAAGTCATTAATTTTTATAAACTAAAATTTCTAAAAGTTTAATGAGATGGGAAAAAGTGAAACATTATTCGCATTTTTTTTTGCATTTTCATTGCTAAAAATAATATTAACGTCAGATAGCGATTTGATAAGATACAAGTCGCTATTAATTCGAATTTAATTCACTATTAATTAGTTGCAAGAGAGATCAAATTTGTAAATATGAACGAAAATAAAAGAAGAAAGGCATAATTAAGCGTTAATTTTTTAACCGTTTATGTCTCCTAATTAGAATTGGAAATACATCTTGGCAGAAATTTGTTTATTATTGACTCGTTTGATAAAAGGAATTAATCAGTCGCGTGTCGCAATGATAGACTTGATCTTCAACATTAAAATTTATAAATTAAAATTTAAAATGTTTCACATATTTTTTGAACATCTTAAAAATATTATTATTACACGCACTCTCGTACATAATATTTCTACTGTTCAATAACGGACGATATTATGACAGTTTCTGTTTTTGCAGAAAATCAGTATGAAATTTGTATAAAAGATCAAATGACAGTTATTTGCACAACTTCGATAAATTCGAGCGATCCCTCACTTTCCATGATTGCGATCACATTTTCGAGATCGGTAAAAATCCATTCCGCGCATTTCGCAATGCCAGCACACATTCAATGATTACACCACTTACTCGGAAACGACGAGACTCAGTCTGGTCCAAATCGAGGACTATCCTCTTCGACGATCGTCGATTTGCATGTGCCTCGTGCAGCCGGGGACGATCGTACCGTGACGAAAGAGAAAGAAGAAAAAAAAAATAATCGATAGAATTCGCGAAAAGGGGACCAAGAGAGATGTCGGGACGACTAATAAAAAGATTAAGGCGGAGGAAGAGAAAAAAATAGAGAGAGAAAGAGAGAGAGAGAGAGAAAGAAAAAGAGAACACAGCCGGTGCTGGCGGCTCGAAAGCGCGAGCCTAACTGACCCGCGGAGACGAGAGGTAAACGCAAGCTAAACTAAGTCTCGGTATCACAATTCGGTTCGAACCACGAGGAGCGGAGAGCAGCGCCGTGCGAAAGACGATCGGTTCTTTGGGTCCACCACCCACCAGATCTCCTTGTCGCCGCGTCTTTCATCGGTTTCCCCGTCGTCGTCATCGGGATGACGCGGATGACGGTCGCTCATGAAGGCGGATAGGTGATTCTGTGGAATGTGCATCGAAGCGAATTGTGGGAGATCGCGGGAAATCGTACAGTCTCTTCGCAGGATGAGTCTCAGGGAATGACAATGACAAAACAATATCTCTCGATATCTTCCAATGCGATGACGGATTGTAAAATTATAAAAGTAACAACTATCTATTCTAGAGATCTTACGATGACATTTATGGGATAGGATGGGATATACCAAGCCGGATTGCCTAGGCCTCTTGAAGCACAACCCTGCCTGAAGCTATCGCAACTTATTTCTAGCCGACAGGCAACCCTATCGGGCTATCAGATACTTCTATAAAAAGACGTCGATAGCTAAAATTTTTTCTCTAGTCTTAACTTCAATTCAAGAGGCACATGTAATTAATTATAGAGAATTTGCTATTATACTCACTCGATGAGCATACTTAATATACAGGAAATTAACCGTGTCTATTGATAGACACGCGTGCTCGATAACGACGATCGCTCTCGAAATTTCACTCCGGATCAATTAGAAAGAAAGATCTGTCCGAGCCGCTGACGGATCTGAAGCACGAGTCAAACTGAAGCGAGCACGTTTTAAAATCTATATCTTTTCTGCTTACCGGATCTCCTCGCACACTTCCGACGAAATACGTCATTGACGAAATGCGCGCAAAGCCTGGCAGTTTTATTCAAAGAAAAAATAAACTTACAAAGAAAGAGAAAGAGAAAGAGAGAGATCGGATGCTGGAAAGACCGCGTTTCCGCGAGAAAGAATAAACGAACTATCTCGGTAAACCGATATCATCGCAAAAGCGATTCGAATCCCTCATAGCAGTTTTTATACATTATAATACAATATATGCTGTCAATTTTAATAATGTGATATTTTTAGGTGCAGCATTCTAACTTTTATTCAAACGTACAGGAATAGAATAAAATAAATGTGATGCGTTTGCAAATACTTTTGAGAGAACAAGGAAAATTTGCGGATTGTTGTTTTATTATAATTTTATACACATTTACATGTATGGCCGAAATGTTGATACTCATGCTGACGCTTGCTTGCAAGTGTCAGCACGAGTATTAATATTTGATGCATTTTTCAAATATAAGAGAGATGCTCATTCGTGATAAAAGCAGAAAATTATTATACGAAATGTAAAATAGATTTTTGTCTCGCGCGTCTGCTTCACTTTATGTAATCCACATCATTTTATTTCGATTCAAGATACTAAAAATTGATGAGTAATTTTTTTAATGTAAAAGTTTCCTAAACCATGCTTAATTTATGCAAAGTACCAGAGCGCTTATCAAAATTATATTTGATTGTCACATCAATGAACGATTATGATAACCCGTCAATCGGATAATACGCTTAATTCGATGACGAATTCACTGAGAATGTCGGCAAACAAGTGCTATGTAAATAAATTGATCAAGTGTTAATCGTGCTAATAGATCGCGTTAATCTAACTATAAGAGTTCAGCTGATTGTCAGCGCTAATTCTATCCGTATTCTTTCAGAAGATGATTTACACAATTGTAATAAGATTGCAAGAAATCGTGGAATATCGCATTAGAAATCTGTTAAACGGTATGACATGTGCCGGATAATGTATTCTGTGCAATTGAAAATTAATATCGTGTACGACGATCTATTATATCGCCGCTGATTAAAGCGTGATACGTGCAAAGCTATTTATAACGACTGACTATTTGACCTTAATTATTCATTGTTTCGGAATGACATTGAGTGGAAGAAGGAAGATGTTAATCCATGGAAATTGTCCCGAGGCAATCGGTAATGATGTAATTTAAGAGAATTGCGTCGCGACTATCTTTAATTTTATCGGTATTTTAAATATTTAATGAATGAGCAGAATCTCTCTCTTTCTCTCTTAATATAAAATATATTTATGATATTTTGTAAATGTTGACATCTATCATTATGTCTCATATTCATTCATGAGATATATAGCTAAAAATATATATTACAAATCGTATATCGCTGAGAGAGAGAGGGGGAGAGAAAAAGAGAAATAGAGAAAAATAGAGAAAAAGAGAATATATAAAAAGAGAGATTTAAAAATTTGAACAATTATTAAAACGTAAAAGAAAAAAAGAAACGGGCTCGTCCGGGATTTGAACCCGGGACCTCTCGCACCCTAAGCGAGAATCATACCCCTAGACCAACGAGCCATTTCTTGAAAAGTTGTTGTTTTGATACGTACATCAACAATTATCTTGTACTCCATTTGAATTTTATAATTTAAAATTAATAATATTTGTTTTAACATACATTTCATTACACTAATTATTTTGTTACATCAACCAAGTATTGTTTGTGTGTTCTATATTAAAAAATTGCGGAAAATTAAATCTTACATCAGTTGCCGCGTTTTGTCTTTTATATATAAAGTAAATAGAGAGATTACTTTTGCACGTATGTTAGACTAAAATTAAAATTACCCAAAATTGGAATAATTTCAATTCCTAGAAGTGAGGCGTCTTTTTTTTCATGTTACGTATGTTTCTTTCTATCGAGTTCTAACACAACTCCAAATTCTCATTTCTTTCAGTCAGTCGTTTATTTAATCATGCATATCCATATTTCACTTTGATTATCTTACACCTCGTTCCGGAACGGCAAGAAGTAGCTGCAGCATTCACGCGCGTTCATATATTTCAATTTCACAAATAGATCGCCTACTTTTTTCTCTTCGTTGTAAGTTAATTTAACACTTGAAAATGTAGGTCGCGTACAAGAGAACCGTTTTTAAGTATCCATAAATTTTTTTGAAGTAAATATAGATACTCATCACAGAACATTTTTTTCTCTTCTTTTCTCTCTCGTTTTTTCTTTCTGTTTCCTAATAAATACACATTATATTATATACTATTAAATTATTAAATAATTTATGTATCTTTTTATACAGAAAAATAATTTTTCTTGATATTAATTTTTTTATATAAAAAGATTTTATACATATATATATATATATATATATATATATATATGACTACCAGACAGGCGCTTTAATCAATTAAACATTAAACCATAACGCCCGGATGACTGCGTGTTATACACTCGATATTGTTATATACTTCTACCAAGACAATGTCATCATCTGGGCGCCGTGGCTTAGTTGGTTAAAGCGCCTGTCTAGTAAACAGGAGATCGAGGGTTCGAATCCCTCCGGGGCCTTCATGGATCCACAAGCGATCATTTTCGTTTTAATTTTGCTCTTTCGAGATAAGTCAATAACATAAAAAACTACGTAAAAATAAGAGATATTTTTTAAAAATAATTACCAAAAACAGCTCATTTTTGTCAGATGTTAATTATGGCAATGATAAAATTTTTTTATTAGATAAACTTTTATCAAAACTCGCTACACTTTATAAATTTTTAAAAAATTTATTTAATGGGATAACTGTAAGCATCTATGAAGGGATAAGAGAGCAAACTTGTGATGCTTGTGGTTCGGAGTTTTATTGTTAGCCCATTCGGATTCAAAAGGTATTCATAATCATTTCGTAAGCTGTCCTAGACCGTCGATGCAATAATAAAATCTAATTTCCTGTTCGCGTGAGCCGAGATCAAGGTATTGTACGTCCGCGTGTAGTCGATTTTCAGTTTAACTTGTGTAAATGCAGCTACAGTCATAAGCGTATTTATAACTGCTTAATGCGTAATACCAATTGCAGCATTGCCGTCTAAAAACATTCCGGTCTAAATCAAAGCACGATCATTGCTTAGGTATGCGTGAAAATTATTCGTGGCTTTTCAGCCGGCTGCAATACGCGTTATAAATCATTAAACGAGCAAAAAATGTCCATAGGAATTAGATGACTTAAGAAAAAACTTAAAATCTTTCTTTAATAAAACGAATCAGTAATCTATTAATATTCTTGAATCTTTAATTTATGAAAATCTTAGCTATGATATAGATGAAACATCATATCGTTTAAGCGTGTCTATGCTATCTGCAGTCTCTTCCAATCCTTGCATTCTTCGATATTAAACTAGACACTAAATATGACAGCAATTACAATAATGTATGGCACGAGACCAACGATCTTCACCATAAATCTATCAACCTTAATTCGTATTCTATTGAAAAAAAAAGTGTATGCGAGGACAAACGTCTGCACTTGCACAAATTATTGACGCAAAGCACGATCAAATACTTAAATGATCAAATTAATATTATTCATATTGCGCGATATAATATATCTTGATATAAAGAGCTTCTTATTTTACTCTACTAAATTTAATTTACTTTTATTATTATTTAAGTACAAGATTTTATAATGTGGATTATTTAATGCATAGTCCGTATCAATTTTATTATTTCCGCTACGTGATTTTAGTTAATCTGTTGGATAAATTTATTAATTGTCTCATCTATTTATGGTAAAGGGTCATCGTGTTATCAATGGAATTAAGTCATAATTCTTAGATGCAGGATTTTATTAACCGATAAGAACAGGATTTCCTACCGAAATCACTCAACGTCTAGCAATTAATTCCTTCCGCCGCCAAATTTGTGGTTTTCTATTTCGAGGTAGGTTTCCGCCGAGGTTATTCCTTCCTTACGATAAGGAAAAATAATCCGATTATAAAGCAATAATAAAAAAACATGTAATATACGTAAATTGATTTTTATTATAAGTTCAACCTAAAGCTATTTGTTTAATCAATAATTGACTACGGTATCCTGGCAACTAGATGGATACGTTTATCAATTTCAGCGGATATCAGTCGCGCATACAGTGTCACATTCGATACGCGTAAAAGATTCTCTCTCTTCTACAAATACTTGAACGAAAGTCCAAAGTAAAGTGTCCATAAGCAATGGGTAATACAGAAAGCAATGTTACGAGCGGCGTGAAGAAACAAACGGACACATCGTCCATTGTGCTTTATAAATTAGTCGATTTAAAAGGTGAGTGACGAAATTAATGTATAGTGAGTAAACGCGTTTCGATTTATTCATTTCATAAAATTAAATGTGAATTTTTTAAATTACCATATATAAATAAAAATTGATTACATATAATTAGTTTAGTTAACTTAATTTATATCAATATATGCGCTTTATATATGCTCTCTATGTCGTTATCTTTACTATTTTAATTTATATCCGCAAACAAGAATAACAATGAAACATCTGAAAATACATGCCATCGCGATTTTCTGACGCACATTTCGTTTTGTCAGCATGTTGGCTACGTTTGTCAGCCGAGCTGGCTTTTGACGTGACTTTCGCAGCTTATAACGAGGAAAGTTGTGACATGCCCGCAAACGGAGACACATAAATAGAGTCATGTCTGGGCGAGCAAATTCAGTAACATGCCAAACGTTTTCTTGCAGGATCTTTAGAAGACTCTTCGGCGTAAAATCAATACTTTTTATCGATCGTTATTATTTACGATTAATTCGGTAATTAAATAACGAGAAGTCGAATTGTTATTGTAATAAACACGCTCTAAAATCGCGATGTACAAAATCTGAACACGTGGCAATAATTTATTAAAAATTTTAAGAATAATATAATAATTATACACATATTCACAGAAGAAGATTTGATCAAATTACTTAGGTAATATTTATCATCACTTTCTCCTCGTTCGATATCGAGGGATCATCCAAGTTCTCTGTCATCTCCGAATTAACCGTATTAAAAGAGGAGTGCATGTTATACTTTCCCATTTCGGCCTCGAACAGGATGTTGTTTATTTGATGCTGTGCGACAAGTCTTGCATGCACGTCCGTTATATTTTTCAGCCGAATTGCGACGTGCTCGGCAAAAACCGTGAATTCGTCACGGCATGACGAAATCTCCTGAAACTGTAGAAAAAAAGATCATGACATCGCAGGACCGAGTGTTCTATAAACGAGTCATGCGAAGAAAGTTTTCAACATGACGCGCGTATTATATGATGGACAAAAGTCTTGAGACACCCTGTACATTATGCAACGCGTTATATACATTTTTTCAAGGATTTATAATTTCGTTATATATAATTTTAAAAAATTTAAAACATACCTGCGATTTCCAATTAGAAATAGGTGCGGAATTCTAAAAGAGATAAATATAAATTAATTCAACGCACGTATAATACGAGAAATAAAAACAATATCTTCTAACATTATTTAAAGAATAAATCGGTAATGAATGAATTATATGTAAATAATAAATAGAACTTGTGATACTTAGTATAATAATAATTTTTTGTTTTTAATTATTATTATAATTGCTAGTTTTAATTATAATTATTATTACTACTATTATCATTGTGTTAACTGATCAATTAACTAGATTAATATGGATATAATATCTAACATAATAAATCGTAGCAATCCTTGTGAAATTTCGGCGCACCTGCTTCTCCACATTCGGTGTTTCGCGATTGATTCTCATCAAACGTCCTTTATTCAGAAAGGCTAAAGCATCATAAGCGAACCATTTAGGCTTGATTATGGCGCTGCCAGGATTCAGATCACCCTTGAGCCTATGTTTCGTGTATGCTTTGTGAACCGACATGAAATGAGTCTTCAGGCTCTTCAGTTTCCTCTCCACCGTCATCACATCGCATCCGAGCTGATACAATATAAGTTCTCGCGATAAGATGAATTTTTGCAAAAATACGCCTCGATGATAAATTAATTCGAGCGCGCGTTATATAACAAAACATAAATAAGTAAATCGTGGATTATGCGCAGGCCGTTACGTAAATGCATTTCTATTCAAAAGATTGCTTTCCGCTGTCGACGCAATAAAGCCTTCCCCGCTTGTTGTACCAGCGTTGCGCAACGGCTTGCGCAAGTGTTAGGCGTACTTGCTGTATGCATCTGGACTATATGTGTAATACTCAAGATAGTATTTTTCATTCCGTCCAAAAATATTCCTGGCACAGTGTGCACACGTGTATACTACATATTGTGTCATACATAAAATAAGAGAATATGTGCTATTTTAAATAGATTATTATTATTAATACTATTATTATAAAGTAAAAAAATTTAACGCGCGATTTATTTTATCAATTTTATGATATTAATTTCGCTGTACTTCTTTTATTGATACATGGTGAGTGCAAAATCGTAATACAAGCGAGAACAAGATGATTCTTCGTGCCAAAATAAATCGAAAGAATAATTAGAATAATTTTGTTTTCGTACGAGGCTTCCTTTTGAAATAAACGATTTTGAAAATTTATTAAATAAACGTGCATTTGACTATATCTGGACTAACGGATTTTACTGTTCGTATTTATGTTTATGAACATCGGTAATATTGTGGCTTGTTTCAAAAATTCATGAATCTGTAATTAAAAGAGCACAACCTTGCAATTTCAACAGTTTTAATTTTCAAAATTTATTTCGAAAACAAAGCGTCGTACAAAAAAAAAAATTATTCCCACACATCCTTTACAGCTAAATGTATAAAAAATTAACATTTCCGAAAATGAGAGACACGCTAAAAAAAAATTAATATTTCTAAACATCCGCGCTGATCTTCGTTTAAATTGCAATTGCACCGTCAATTTTTACAATTTTACCAGAAAATGAATAGCACGGAAAAGTTAAACACAATTTTTTATTATACGTGTATGTATGTGTATATTAATTAAAAATAAAAATAATATGCAGCAGTCATTTTTGTGTTAGCTATAAATCTTGTGATTATGATCGCACCTCATCAGCGATTTCTTTCCATGCGTGGATTCTTTTGTTACGATCGGTGTAGTCGGGCGTGTTGTGGTCCCAGAGGAGCTTTCTCGCGTGATACGCATCGATCAGCTTCAATATTGTCTCTTGCCTCCACTGCGCCATGATGCAGGCCGCACAGTGTCACGTTCAATCACTGACACAACGTCGGCGGTGGCGGCAATATCCCGACCATTTGCTCTTCCCGCAGACTTGCGCCAGCAATTGCCGCGATGGTGCATGCAATATTTGTGCCATATCGTGCAAGATGGCGTTGTATGTATGTATTTTGATGTGCAGCTACGTTAGAACGAGATGAGGGTCCAGTGAGTCTTCTATTTTTAGTGCGGTAGAATCGGCAAGAATTTCATAAATCAGAGTCATGAATCTTCTAGAAAAACGAGAAAGAAACTATGTTGCATTTTTTATTTTTTGCTTTTAGTTTTTTTTTTAAATATATGTTATTAAAGAATATTCTTTGGATTAGAAAAGATATTTTCCTCGATTATTGTGTATTTAAAAAAAATTATAATGTATAAATATAGCATTATATAGTTTAGAATATTCAAATATCATTTTCTCATATTTAATATAAGACTGTTTTATTTTTAATTTAGAAGTCTAAATCAATTAACATGTAAATCACGGAGTTTTGGATTATTATAAAATGGTAGAATGTAATAATATGTTATCAAATGATTGAATAATAATTTGATTTGAACAGTAAATAAAATAAAATAAAAGAATTATAATTATCTTTCTTTCCTTATTATAATCAATATCAAATATAATTCTTTTAAAAATACTGCAGAATATATACATATATTTATATATGTATCAATGAAAAATGAACCAAATCGTTGCAATAATAATTACGCAAAGTATTGTGTAAACAGAAAAAAACAAGACTTCAGACAGACGCCGACAATTTTCGGCGCCTCGCAAATTCCCCTCGTAACATTCGCGAAATTTGCGTCGTCTGACGTCACGAGTTGACAGGTTGCGGATCTAATTAGACGGACCGCAACGTAATCGCCACGGCTACAGCTGTTTTTAATCCGCAAGTGGAGCCCGTGCACTTTTCGATCGCGAAAATAGGAATGCCGTCACGAATGTTCGAGATGCGTCTCACGCGGAATTAACGTTAATCGAAACGAATCGCGATCGCAAGCCCGTTTTATTGATCCATGAGTCACTTCATCGATCATTCCGAAGTCGTATGATTAAAGTGCTAATGCTCGATATATGGTTCCTCGGACAGGCACTCGACAATCCAAATACTTGCAGTTCTGACGCAACGTACATCCACGTACCGTCCGCGGATTTAATTTTACATCGCGCGCGATGACGTTCTGTGTTGACGTGACCGCGAATTATCGCGGACTTTCTCGATGTCTGAAGCAAGGTTGAGAATTTTCGCACGATTTTCAAGCAAGAACTCCCACGCTTGCCAATTACTTTCGCAATATTCCCGATTCATGGATGATCAAATAAATACTTAAAAAATTTTGCTTCAAAAAGTCATTCTCCTCATTATTAAAACCACTGCGATCGAATGTTTATTCTATCGGTTACAGGCGGTGGTTTGTTAGTTGATATGATGAAAAGAGCCACTCAAACAAAACAGTTCGCAGAATTAGATCATGCGGTGAGAACAAAAGTCGAGCCCTTCTTGTACAACAAAGGAGAGGGCAAATGGATACCTATAGATAAATTGGTTCTCTTACGAAATAAGGATCGTTCGCGGCACAAAATGGTACACAATTAATTTCGCTGCTCTCTCAGTTTTGCAATATTTAGTGCTTTTAACAATTTTCGTTTCACGTTGAATAGCTACCACCGTTAAAAGCTATGGAAAATCCAGCGGATTATGATATAGATAAAGATATGGGCGATGAAGAAATTGATGAAACTAAGATAGGTAACATTAAATTTAATCAAATTATTATAGCATATAAATAAATTATTGCAAAAATATATTTTTACTTGCTACTTAAATTATGATTCAGAGAAAATTGTACATTATAAAATGATCTTTTATGCAATAAATAATATATTAAATTCTTGACAGATAAAAGCAAATATAGATTAGTGTGCTGGAATTTGAGTGAGAGAGGAGCTGTCGGCGAAACTATTTTACATTTGTGTATGTTAAATGCTACTGCCCTCCACGCCGATTTGGCAAAAAGACTGCTACGTTTCTATCCGAAGCTTATAAACGATATTTATCTATGCGACGAATATTACGGTAAGTTCGAGTTCCTGTGAGCTGTTACGAAATACATATAATAAGCGTCAATTGGAGATTGAATTTTAAATGCTGTCAATTAAAACTCTTATTATATCTCTCCTTTGTGAGGAAGAATATAGATTAGACAATCCGTTGCCGACAAGTGTGCTGAATAAAATACCTATTCATAGCATATATCTTGCGTAATGAAACATTTCCAAGGTAAACCATTCATATTCCTTCAGAGACTCTCGTGGCTTTTGTTATTTTTTTAATCGAAAAATTCTTTTGAATTCAGGTCGCGTAAATTCGTCGCATAGCCACATATAACATTATTACAGTAATTAGAAATGTAAATATAAGTAATCCAAACACATATTGCTAAAAATCAAAATTAAATATAACATATTTTTTTTAAATTCATAATTAGAAAAAAAACAAGATCTCTATATCCCTCCGACAATTATCACCTTAGCTTTATAACGATTATTTTGTACAATGCGCTTTGCATTTAGGAGAAAATGTATTACATATTGCTATTGTGAACGAGGATCCATCGATGGTCAAGTTCCTTCTCGACAGCGGCGCGGATGATCCGTGCATTATCCATGAGAGATGCTTCGGTAATTTTATGTGCCCGGAAGATCAGAAAGCATCGAGATATGACAGTCAAGACCACGAGTGGGTGTGTGTTACACCAGAAACCAATTATGACGGGTGTGTGCGATAGCATTTTTTAAGAAAACGATGTTACGATTCATCTCTCGTTTAACGATGGAGCAGAAAAATTCCATTCTCATTACTAACACATCGTTAGTTTTCAGCGATTTCAAGCTTAAACGTGACCTTATTATTATACCGAGTTAAATTCCTTCAGACAGATTAATTATCAAGAAGCTCTTCCATCAGAGATTTTAATGAATCTTGTCAAGCGCGATGTCAAGAACATAATACATATACAGTTGATTCGATAAAAACCCTCACGAAGACGATCTATTTTTGTATCATTATACGCTTGTAGATACGTGTATTGGGGAGAGTATCCCTTAAGCTTTGCCGCATGCCTTGGTCAGGAAGAATGCTACAGACTTATACTCGCCAGAGGCGCGGATCCGGACAAGCAAGACACGAATGGGAATACTGTTTTGCATATGTTGGTGATATACGAAAAATTGGCGAGTATTATACTTTCAATCTTTATATTCATCTGTAAAAGATACTACTTAAATAATTGATTTAATTACTAATCCTTGCCAGAAAAAAATATCAAGGCAAGCTACTTTGCCTTTAATTAAATAGTACAAAAATGCAGTTATGAAATCATTTAAAAAATATGGTATTTATATTTTTTATATGTCTGCTCTTCAATTTAATTTCACAGACTACATTCGATATGGCCTATGAAGTGGGAGCTTCTCTAGACTTAAGAAACGTCCAACATCTGACTCCACTGACTTTGTCAGCAAAGCTGGCTAGGATAGAGATGTTCTTTCATATTCTGAATATCGAGAGAGAGATATACTGGCAGATCGGTAGCATAACTTGCGCAGCGTATCCTTTATCGCAAATAGATACGATCGACGTTAATACAGGAACGATCAATAACAATTCTGCTCTAAATTTAGTTGTTTTTGGTGTAAGCGAATAAATTACATAATAATTTTTTTCCTTTAAAATTCTCACATTCTATGCAGAACATTTTACAATAATTATAGGAAAAAGATGAACATTTAGAGTTAATGGACGGCGTCCTAATTGATCTCCTAAATGCCAAATGGAACACTTTTGTTAAATTCCGGTGTGTACACAAAATATATAATCTTTTACTTTATGTATAAAAAATATAATTTTTTATCTTTATTTTATTTTTATAAAAAAAAAAAAATAATATGCAGGAAACTATATTGTTCACAGTTTAATATAAAAGATAATTGTAAGGTATGAAAAAATTATATATTTATAAAATATAACAAAAGATTGAAATTTTTAGATTCTACCGTCAATTCATTCTCTTCTACTTCTATTTTGTACTGTCGCTGATTAGTTTCACCCTTCGTCCTGGTCCGCAAACAGACGAAAATACGAATGATACATTGACGAGCACGAATTCGTTCAATATAACGACGATGGAATCTACGATTCTCAAGTCACTGCAAAGTTCGGATCTATCGAAATTAATTACAAACAGTTTCACAATGGCTTTCACTTCAAATCTCAAATCATCCTTAAACGTAACGCAAGAATCATTGGAGAAAATTCAGCTGCAAGTGACATCGAATATTACGTCGGCCCTGAAAATTTTACTTTTAACGCTGAGCAACAATGAGGGCCTGCTGAGTTCCTTTGACGAAGCCACCATTAATATACCGTGGTATACTGATAATCCTCAAAATGAGTCGGACTATTTCACGAATACGAATAGCAAAACTGTTATAATCGATGCTAATTCAACCGTCAAGACGATCATCGAAGATATCACACTACCAGAAAAATTTAATCATCACAATAAATGGTAAAATTTAATATCACAAAGATCACAAGGCTGTTATAAAATAATATAATTAATATAGATGTTAATAACATTGTTATTAATACATGTATAATAATAAAAAAAACAATATTTTAAGCTTTAGAATAAAGTTTAAAATATTGAAAAAATCTGTAGATTCTTGGATATATGTATTTCTAATATCATAAAATATTTTTTATGGCAAGATCTTTTATCTTTCACGGTAATATTATATGTTTGAATAGGTGGAACGATCTTACGGAGGAATGCAGACTAATGCAACTGACAACAATAAGCACAAAGATTCGTCTAATTGCGGAAGTTATAATGTATGTTGCGGCAGTGCTTTATATCGTGGCTGCATTACGAGAAGCGAGATTTTTAGGTCTTAACATGTTCATTGAAAATCTCGTAAGAATCAATTAAGATGTTACTCAACATATGTTCCTCGATCTACGAATCTAAGAAAGAAGAGACAAAAGGATATAGACAAAATAAAAAAAAATAATAATAATGATAAAAATAAAATTAATATTAATCTTGAAAATTAAGAATTGTGTTTTTACTTTAATAAGAAAATTTAATTTTAAATCAAAGATTTTCTAACTGATCATAAAAAAAAATCAAATAGTATTTTCTAAATTACTGAATAATGATTAAATACTTTTAACGCATATTAATATGTGACTCGATTTTTAGATGACGGCGCCGTCGCGCGTGATGTTTCTGTTCTCGTGCTGTATCTTAATGTCGTTTCCGGTTCTAAGATTTTCCTGCGCCGATGAGGTCGAAGACATGTTAGCAGTTGTAGTGATGCTAACGACGGCGCCGTATTTTTTATTCTTCTGTCGAGGCTTCAAAACAGTCGGACCGTTTGTCGTGATGATTTACAGAATGATTACGGGCGATCTCCTCAGATTTGTCTCTATTTATCTCGTCTTCGTAATGGGATTCTCTCAAGGTAATGATCTCAGCGCGTTGCAAGAAAATTTTATACTGATTTAATATTCTTTTAATGTCACCTTTTGTATGACGGTCGCATTTCTTTACCTTCATGAATGAAGCCTAGAGTAGAATAGAAGGACCACCCTTGTTGCCAATTATCACAATTGATAATCAAAGTTAAAAAGACATAATGGCACGTGTAATGCATGAGATACGCTCGATACACCGATACGGCGTTCCATTTCCTTAAGATCTCGATGCCTGATTTTCTATTGATTCCTAACAATTATTAATTAACCGCAGAAATAACGGCACTGCGACACGCATATGATATATATGATCTAATCGATGATTTTACGATATACGCGACATTGACACATATCGCCGTCGCCGAAGGTTTCTCATACGATAGCAAAGAACGCCGTACAGAAAAAAGCGATACAGAGAAGGTTACGAGAAATGGTGCGACACGTTATGCAACCAGCAACGAAATACCGTACATACATCACATATTGTGCCATTGTGTTTCACTTTTCACCATCACAGTTAATCATAGTACAACGCAGCCACGACTTGAATAGAACACCTGTTCACTCAGAAATATCTATCGTCACAATAGAATATCTTGATAGAAATGTCACATTCGTAGCGATCGATTTATTAATCGATTATTATATTATTTTTAATGCCCAGATTTTATAGATATTCGAAATATCATCTTATATGTTTTTACACAACGTTTTGCATGTATTCGGGATTAGCAATATATCAATATTATACTTATCTTTTTATAGCGTATTATATCATATTTTTATCGTTTGACAATCCGAATACTCCGGAAGGAGTTGACGATTCAATAACAAATCCGATGCCATCGCCAATGGAAAGCGTTATGGCGATGTTTCTGATGAGCATGACAAATTTCGGCGATTACTTTGGCGCGTTTGACAGAACTGAACATGAATTCGAAGCTAAGGTATCTTCGTTACAGACTATTAAATTTTCAAAAATATATAAAATATTTATTATTAATTGCAATCATCCGCGTATTGCCATCAATTTATATCTCACTTTATATATTAATTATAATAATAATTAATATTATTGGTAATAATATGACGTTTACTGCATATTTCAACAACAATTAAATAATTCACCTAATTTTCTCATGTAATGGATGATTCACATATGCATATGCGTCAAGCAAAAGACTGTTAAATGCATTCAGTAGTTGATTGGATAGTATTACAGCAATAATTATTGTTGCAGCTGCTGTTTGTGTTATATATGGCGATCGTGGCAATCCTGCTCGTAAACATGTTGATTGCTATGATGGGCAATACTTACCAGAAGATCGCTGAAACCAGAAATGAATGGCAGAGACAAGTATGTACGTCATTCGTTTATACGATGTATCAAAGTAGGATGTCACATTAACTTCCATTCGTTGAATTTGTCTCGTACATATTAGTGGGCGCGCATAGTCTTGGTCGTGGAAAGAGGCGTAAGTCCCGCTGAAAGATTAAAAAAATTGATGGATTATTCTCAGCCCATGTCCGATGGTCGTAAAGCGTTGGTTCTTCGGTTAAATCAAACAGTAAGTATATAAAAATATATATTTTAATAATAAACTTTCTACAAGATAACGATATCGATTTTAGGAGGAAGACAAAGAGGAAATGAAAGAAATACTCGAGATGAAAAGAACCCATGATAGATTAGTAAAGAAAAGACAAAACAAAATGTCAAAGGAGAAAGTTTTATCTGAAACAGAAGCTATTATTACTAGATAAATAAAATAAATAATAAGCATTTTATTTATTCTCAACTGATGTATGTTTGCATATTTTACTTTTTTACAAATATTAATTGATTAATTTGATTTTTAGCTATGTTAGAATTACACAACTTTTTGTGAATTATAAATAAACAAAAAGATTGTTATAAAAAAATTCTTACAATACAAATAAATTTCTAATCAATAAAGTAATCGAGCTAGTACTAGCGTTTCTATGACAACAAACAGTTGTGCTATCATGTCAGATTATTTAAGACTCGGATGAGCTCGGATGAAAAATGTACTGGAAGACAAGAAAATATATATACAGCGACAATGAGTGCATTAAAGACTCCAATAGATTATAAATGTTTAGAAGAAGAACTTCATGCGGCTCTCACAGCCGATGAATTGTATAAGTTACAAAACGATGCTAAAATCCGAGCTGTTGAACAAGGAGTACCGACATATGAGCATTTCAGACAGATGGTAATTAATTTTACTTATATGTATAATAAAAAAAGATATGGTTTTCCCTAACTAATTTTTAAGAATTTATAAATATATCAGTAAATTTTGATTTTATATGATTATATAATAGTTTTTTTATACGTAACTATTATTTTTTGAAATATGTAATCAAAAATCACAAAAATATGTTTACTTTTTTACTAAAATTATAATTATATGAAAGGTGAATGGTGCTCACTTAAAACCTTTAGATCGTAATGATATGAAACCTAAAATTGGAATGCAATGGAATCCCATGATTAATATTACTGGATCTCATAACTCGATTATGTCTACTGTAGAAAAATCGAAATGCGATCAAAAAAGTAACAAAAATATTACAAAGAAATCTCCAGAAACGTACGAAGATTTTGTACAATCCTGGAGAACAATTACAGACCATTCTGAAAAATTCACTTATATATGGAATCTAAAGTAAGAATCATAGAATGTATAAAGATGAATGTTAGGTCATTAATAGAATTTTTTTTACAGGAACAATTTGCGCAATTATATTTTTCGAGTAGAGATACCTGCATCTTTTTTCAGTGATTTTATGGATGTGTGTCTACAATATTTATCGGACATAGATGATGTAACATCAGTTACAGAAATTCTCAGTATACTAAGCACATGTAATAGATTCGATCTGACGATATGTTTTATGACAAAAAATGAGCGATCTATATGCGAGCAAATTTTCCAAAAATTGCAACTAAAAGCAACATTGCAAGACAAATCGTTGAAAAGTGCAATCGAGTCATTAGCCGTAAAATATCAGATTAAAATTAATTAATATAGCATAATAATGCATCCTTTCTATAAATAATATGATCAATATAATAAGAGAAAATAATAAATAAAATAAATAATTGAAGACTATTGTTAGATAATTCACCTAAAATCAATAAAGAATTAATCATAGAATATGTTATTAAAATTAAAAGCCACGCACTTGAAACATTCTGTACCACGCATATTCTAAGGATTTCTAGAGATTATTCTCTCTCTCTCTTTCTAATCAGCGCGCCCAGAAAGTCGCAGTAGCAGACGGCGCGCATGATATAACTATACATATAACCATGACAGCACGATCAGCTGAGCGAGCAAGATGGCGAGACGCGGCGCTTTGCTGCGCTATGGGAAGAATGCGGCGATTCTCACGCGAATGCGATAACAATAAAATATACATTGATCTTCGTTCTTATCGCTTACGTGTGCAAGAACGCGTTAAATGCTTCGGAAATGTTTAACATTTATAATCTTCATTTATCATCTCCCATATTTTTCGGTCGCGCTTCACGGAACCGTCGTGACGCACATACAACCTGGTGATACATGTGTGTGTATGTGCGTGGTAAATAAGCGAGTTCTCGACGACGTCTCGTCGCCGTTGTCGTCGTCGTCGTCGTGATCGCGAACTCGTCACGCCAGCCCGAACATTGACAGTGGACAATAATATAACCTCGATATTGCGATCACCGAGATAGGATTCAGCCGAGGATCGAGAGGATGATAAGATATGTGCCGCGGACATCGTGCCGCGGCGGCGGATGGTCGCGCGAGACGACGATTAATCTGCATCATCGGTTAACCGCGTGTCTCATCCTCTCGCCGCCGCGAGACTGAAAGAAAGAGATAAAAAGAGCCGGGGTGCGGGGAGGTGACCATCGATAAGGGTAGACTGTGGGTGCCGCGGAAAAAAAAACACAAAAACGAGCAACGCGAAAGCGCGCCGCCACCTCGACACCGCCATGAGGCTGGAGGAGATGCCGTTGCGGCTGAGCTCTGACGAGCGGGACTTTGAAATGGACGACGACGAGACGGATTACTTGCTGCAGCCGTCCGAGGACAGCATCAGGCAACTGACGTCGAGGCGACGGCGCATCAAGGATTGCTCCAAGTACCTGGGAAACTGCCTCTGCGGGTGAGTTGCGGCTTGTGTACAGGATGTTTTGGAACGCGTGATATCGCACACCTGGAATATTCCATAAGAATTAGAAATAATCATGATAGATTTTAAATGCCAATTAATATCGCGTGCCTTAATACTATAAATAATAATAATAGATTTTTAGAAAATACACATACACACATGACATCCTGCACAATATATTTCATACATCCAAATATAAATCATAATAGATTTTCTTTCTTATTTTGTAGATTGGACAAATGTCCCTGAAAATTTTGTTTATTAGGTATTTTTTTAATTTTTTTCAGACTTAATTTCAGACATAATTTTCTACAATAAATAAATTTTTTTTGTATATCTCTACAAGCATTTATTATTTAATATATTTGGATGCATGAAATATACTGTGCAATGTATCACGTATTTTCTAAAAATTTATTATTTATTTATGTTATTTAAAAAATTGTATTTTTATTTATAGTATTAAGGCATGCGATATTAATCGACATTTAAAATTTGAAATAAATTTTAGTTTAATAAAATTTTGCGCGACACATGTTTCTATAATTTATCGATTATAAACAGCATATAATTTATTTCTAATTTAATTAAGTTCATAGCGTTCGTGTTGCTCGATTGAAATATGAGAAGAGGCGAAAAAACGCGCTATAATCATCTCTTGCTAACAAAATTGATTCAAAAACATATGACTAATTGGATAAAAAACATGCGTCTGTAATCAGAGTTTATAATCAAACATGATGGTAAAATACGATCGATCGAAAGCTACGCATTACGCGTGCTCGAAATATTGTATTCGGCCCTCGCGTTTGACTCCTTAACGCGGCGATATCGTTCGAGTGCGACATTTTGCTTACGTAGCTTCTGATTGATATGTTCTATTAGCATTTATATAATTATATTGTGCGTATTAAGTATGTTCACCTAACATTAGACTGGAAAGAAAAAAAGAACATTATTTTTCAATGTTATGGATGAGTCTATCGTAAATTTCAATCTTTTAACTATATATTCGCAACCTCTTAATAAGAAAATAATATAATTACCGTTTTCAATTATGTAAAATTATTTCGTTTTCGATGTCTTGTAAATTCAAGTTTTCTTACAAAAGAGAGCTTTGTCGAAAAATCCAATATTTTTTTCTTTGCCTCTTTTAGTAGCGATAGATTTATCATAACTTTTTCGGAACATTTCTAGCTAGAACAATATGTTACATTCTAATAAATCCCTTTAGTAGCAACATAAGACTTGTTGAATTCAAATTTCAAACATTAGCTACATACAATTATTTTCCTTGAAATCAATTATTTCTTGTACAAATATACATACCTGAAGAATTTTCGTAATGATGTCAGAAAAAAACTCTGATGCTCTTGCTCGTTAATATTTTTCAAATTGTGCCGTTACGCACCCCAGCAAAGGTCATAGATATATATATATGTCTATAGAAAGTTGCCGTTGACGGGATATAAAAACGAGCTATTTTTATGCGATCGCTTATTGGATGGACACTGTTTTATCGACAGTGTTCAACCAATCGCGAATGATCCAGTTTGTAATGATATTTTTGCGTTAGAAGCATCTTTTACAATCCTGTATTCCGCGACGCGTGATGTCATAATATTGTTGGTGTCTTGATAATAAATTGACGAGACTTATCGTACAATATAATAATTTCTGTGTCGTGTGTGAAGAAAGTGTGAGAAATTGCGCCAGTGCCCTCAAATGAGGAAAATAATCTAAATGGAGACGCAAAGCAACGTTATAAGGATGTCCAAGGAGGACATTCCGTTAATATCTAAGCCTCGAAATGACAGTTCTTGGTCGAGGTGACGCATATACCTTATCTCGACTAAAAATCATGACGTCGATTTTATGCTCGGCTCGTTGTTCTGCTGGATCTTCCGCGACTCGAGAATCCTCGCTCTATCATGAATTCTTCATTTACAATAACAGATTTCTTAGACAGATATATGTCACAGTCGATGCGCGCGAATGCAGCTCGGTTCGATCAATGTTTCAGACGATACATAGTTGTTTATGCTCATCAAGCTTTAATAATTAAAATCCATTGTATTGTGCCTGATTATTAATTATATCACATTGCAAATTAAAATTTTGATTCGGAATATATATTCTTTGCAAGTAGTATTTCAGATAATAATATATATGATAGGATGGATAAGAATTTCTTCAAAAAGAAATTTTATTTTGTCAATTTTAGGTATAGTTTTGTTGATTTGGGATTGTTTCTCACGATTGCAGATGTTGTACTTGGATGTGGAGGAGATGTTGTAGAGAACGGGAATTAAGAGCCAGGGTTATCCATATTGGGCAACCTATGCACGAAAAATTTCCCACCAATGTAATAAGAAATCAAAAATACAATGTTGTTACTTTTTTGCCTTTGGTATGTTTTTTCTCATTAAAAACGATAATAGATAATTTTTGTATCTTTTTAAAAATTGGATAAAACAGTGCAGTTGATAATAATCACATTTCTATTTTATAGGTTCTTTTTCAGCAATTTAAATTCTTTTTGAATTTATATTTTCTGCTTATGGCTATATCTCAATTCATACCAGACATAAGAATAGGATATTTGTATACATATTGGGGACCATTGTGCTTTGTTTTAACTGTAACAATTTTCCGCGAAGCTGTCGATGATTTTAGAAGATATAAAAGAGACAAAGAAGTTAATGCACAAAAGTATTATAGATTAGTAAAAGGTTTTGATACACCAGAATTAGTACCAAGTTCCAAATTACGAGTAGGTGACTTGGTAAGTTGCACCAAAGTATTTCTCTTTAATAGTCAGTTGTATCTTAACTTTATATTTTTTCTTACATAATATGAGTTATATATAAATAAATTGCACTTTTCTTTTCTATAAGGTAATAGTAGAGAAGGGCCAGAGAGTACCAGCTGACTTGGTATTATTACGCACAACAGAAAAATCTGGCGCATGTTTTGTACGAACTGATCAACTGGATGGAGAAACGGATTGGAAATTGAGATTAGCAGTGCCTGCAACGCAAAAACTAGAAAACAATTCTCAATTGTTTGACATTAAAGCCAGTTTATATGTTGAAAAACCTCAAAAGGATATACATAGCTTTATTGGCACTTTTTCAAGAGTAGGAATTTAATTTTCTTGTGTCTCTTATTCTAAAATCTCTTTCAATAGTTTTTTTTATATAATTATTTACTCTATTCTTAGTACGATGGATATAGCAGTGAAGAAAGCTTGGGAGTAGACAACACATTATGGGCTAATACAGCTGTGGCATCAGGCTCGGCTCTTGGTATTGTTGTTTACACCGGTCAGGAAACGCGATCTCTAATGAATCATTCAGAAATCAGATCAAAAGTTGGTTTGCTCGATCAAGAAATCAATCAGTTGACAAAGGTATTGCACGTGTAGAAATTATACATCAAAATGTTAATATACGATATACTAAAACATTAGTATATCTTTTGATTATACTTTTGGCAGGTACTATTTTGTGCAGTAATAGGACTCGCACTTGTAATGATGTGTTTGAAAGGATTTAATGGACCATGGTACCGTTATATGTTTCGTTTTGTTCTGCTATTTTCTTACATTATACCAATCAGCTTAAGAGTAAATCTGGACATGGGCAAGGCGTTTTACGCCTGGTGTATACAAAGAGATAAGGATATTGCCGGTACAGTGGTGAGAACAACCACTATTCCTGAAGAACTGGGACGCATATCGTATTTGTTGAGTGATAAGACCGGAACGTTGACACAAAATAAAATGGTGTTCAAGAAGTTGCATTTGGGCACTATTTCTTACAGTCAGGAAACGTTCGATGAAGTGACGTCGGTATTGAAAACTTATTATCCGATCGATACGGAGAATTCCCCGGTGAGACCGGTGCTGTCCTTGCATAGCGGAAAAGTGCGAAGATCCGAGAATACCCGAATCTACGATGCCGTGCACGCTCTAGCATTGTGCCATAACGTAACTCCGGTATATGACGAGATAAGCAAATCTTCGAATTTGGATTCAGTGAGCGTGCATACAGTGGAAACTGGAGATACAGGTTCTATTCAAAGGTATTGTTCTCTTGTTAGCAAATTGTGAAAGCTCTAGGATATCCTTGACCAGTAATGAAATTTTGATGTTTCAGTCAAACAGAGGCGGATCAACATTACTATCCACCTGAACAGAAACGTAATTATCAAGCTTCTAGTCCAGACGAAGTGGCTCTGGTGAAATGGACAGAAGAAATAGGATTAGCTTTGGTCAAACGAGATCTCAATTCGATGCAGTTGAAGACTTTGAATGGTCAAATATTGAATTACACCATACTGCAAATATTCCCTTTTACGTCAGAAACCAAGCGAATGGGAATAATCGTGAAAGAAGAATCCAGCTCCGAGATCGTATTTTATTTGAAGGGTGCTGATGTCGTAATGTCCGGTATTGTACAGTATAACGACTGGCTGGAAGAAGTATGTGAAAACATGGCACGCGAGGGTCTCAGAACATTGGTTGTGGCAAAAAAAAATTTGACCGAAGATCAATATTTAGATTTTGAAGCAAGGTAATATGCATATTATTGTGAATATTACATTTACATTTATGAGAGAATGAAAATATAAATGACAACTATTACAATTATCGGCATTTTATGTATTATAGATATAATGCGGCAAGAATGAGCGTCAGCGATCGTGTATCGAGAGTTATCGCGGTGGTGGAAAGTCTTGAAAGGGAAATGGAACTGTTATGCGTAACCGGCGTTGAGGATAGATTACAAGACAGAGTGAGGCCTACATTGGAACTCTTAAGAAACGCTGGAATCAAAATATGGATGTTGACCGGCGACAAACTAGAAACTGCAACATGTATAGCAAAATCATCGTGTTTAGTTTCGCGCACTCAAGGATTGCATGTTTTCAAATCTGTCGTGACGCGCACTGATGCCCACTTAGAACTGAATACATTTCGCAAGAAGCAAGATTGTGCCTTAGTTATCAGCGGTGATTCCCTGGAGGTGTGCTTGCAATATTATGAGCAGGAATTTCTCGAACTTGCTTGTAGCTCACCCGCTGTCGTTTGCTGCCGGTGCTCTCCCACTCAGAAAGCCGAAGTTGTCAGTCTTATACAAAGACACACTGGCAAGAGAACAGCAGCCGTTGGCGATGGTGGTAATGATGTCTCCATGATACAAGCTGCAGATGCTGGTACATATGTGTATTTGTATTTAAATTCTTTTAGATAATCCAATTATATATATTACATCTCCCCATGTATTATTATTGTATATATTTGCTTATAGGAATTGGTCTCGAAGGTCTTGAGGGAAGACAAGCATCGCTAGCTGCAGATTTTTCAATTTCTCAGTTTAATCATCTTGCTAATTTATTACTAGTCCATGGTAGAAGAAGTTACAAACGATCGGCTGCATTAAGTCAATTTGTCATACATCGTGGTCTGATAATTTCAACTATGCAGGCTGTATTCTCTGCAGTTTTTTATTTGTCTTCAGTTGCCTTATATCAAGGTTTTCTTATGGTAGGGTAAGTAATATTGGCAAACATGTTAAAAATTTAATTTAAAGCTTATTATATCCTCCTAATACATAATTTTCTTTTATATATGAGATGTATATTTATATATATTGTATATTTTTATATATACTGTTTTAAAAAATATATAGGGTATTCCTATTTTAATGGAAATAATAACTTTTATATGATGTCAAGTTTTCGAGATATACAGCTGTTTCCGTTAAAGTAGAACGTTCTGTATTTCAAAATCCATTAAAGTTTATAAAATTTTTTTATAGATATGCTACAATATATACAATGTTTCCCGTCTTTTCATTGGTATTAGACAAGGATGTGTCGGGAAAAATGGCGCTTACCTATCCAGAACTTTATAAAGAGCTTAGTAAAGGCCGTTCACTATCATATAAAACATTTTTTATGTGGGTTTTGATAAGTATATATCAAGGTATATAGCTTTAATTAAATCTAAATAATATATATATAGTACATACAAAAATGAAAAATATATCTTGTTTTATTTCAGGAGGAGTAATTATGTATGGTGCACTTATAATGTTCGAGGATGAATTTATTCATATAGTAGCTATCAGTTTTTCGGCGCTAGTTTTGACGGAGTTAATAATGGTTGCTTTGACCATTAGAACCTGGCATCATATAATGATACTTGCAGAAATTTTCTCTCTAGCGCTTTATTTATTGTCTTTGGTCGTTCTCAAAGATTATTTTGGTAAGTTCGCAATACTTGATAACAAAAGATAATTAAATATAAATTCACATCATTAATGACTTTTTTCTTATTATTTGACACAGATGCTGAATTTATTAAGACAACAGACTTCTTATGGAAAGTATTAGTGATAACATTAGTTTCTTGCATGCCACTGTACATTTTGAAGTTTTTGAGGAAGAAATTTTCGCCTCCTAGTTACACTAAATTATCCTAAAGTTTACGCGAAAGTTAATCAATCTATATATGAATGACAAGAGAGGATAAAACCAACTTGACATATTAATAACAAAGAAAAGACATATACAAATTTTCTTTCGTTGTAATACTCCTAATCCAATCCAATTAATATAATAATATTGCTTAAATTAATTTTTAGTAAAATAAAAAAGTACATGAATACATTTTTATATCAACCAACTATTTTTGTAACAACCGAACGATTTTTGTAACATTGGTCCTAATGAAGATGCTTATACTGCAAGATAAGATCAAAATTTTCTTGTATTATATTTCACTGACTTAAAAAAAAAAAAAAGATAGGGATTGGATTAAAGTTGTTATAAATAGAACTGAGACAACTTTATAATGTTATGTATAATTAATTCTTCCTGCAAGCTTATTTACTATGCATCTTTGCTTAGGTTTATTACATGACTTCTTTTATATCAATTTTTTCTTTATATTTCTTTTTTGTTCATCTTATTTATATTTTTGAATGCATTGTCAAATTTGCATCTTCCATTTCAATATATTTAAATATATATACACAATACAGTATTTATATATTTGATCTTTATCGCTTATTCTTAAAATACGCATTGAATGTGTTCCAATTGAGCACAATAGTATTTTTCATGTAATAAAATTTTGAAATATCTGCATGGATCAAGCAATCTTGATCTGTGTATGAGAAATGCATTTTACTTGAAAAAATTATTAGAGTTAATATAATTAAATGATAGAACTTTAGTATCAGAAACAAAACTGTGATTTTTACAAACAAGTCTAAACAGCATTTTTTGCACTAATGTTATATGAAAAACTTCTGAGATTTTATTTTCAAACGATTCATTTTTTTCTCTTCTGATTCTTAAAAATTTTATTTTGTTTCTTCCTTTCTATGAAGAACATATATCTTTTGTTGTCATTTATATTCTCAGTCATGTATGTTGCGCATAAATAATAATACTGGATTACGTAATGTGTTTTATATTCATGTATATACTGCAAGCATGTAGAACATATCTGTAATCGTTGTTATCACTAATGTGGATAAAGCATACCACATATAATATAATAGCTGTTTTTAGAAGACTATTATTTACTATGTATAATGCGTTTACGATTAATTTATTTGCAAATAAAATAATATATTCCTTAACCTGACTTGCGATATTCGTATTGCTCATATAATTCATGTTCATATTTTATTAAAATCGTTAATATCGTTTGAAGTAAATTATTCATCCTCTAAATACAAGAACTATTCTGTTAAGAAAACAATTTATTCTTAACATTATCTAACAATTACATTAAGTTTAGCAGTTACTGTTTTTTCTATTTGATCATGAATTTTGTTAACTTGCTTTCGAGTTAAAGTACGTTCCATGTGTCTGTATACTATGCTGTAACAATGGGATGTTTTTTTAGTCTTTGGATGGATGAATTCATCTTTCAGCAAAATTTGTTCAATAACATCACCACCTAATTCTCTAACTATGTCATAAAAATCTTGGGAAGAGTAACTTCCATCTTGTGGCAACCAGAAGCTTAAATCGTTTGTACAAGGAGGATATATGCTGATAGGCTATAAAAAAAAATTCAGCATATTCATACAAGTTATTTAAAGTGTATAGATATAATACACCTCACAATATTCGAGATATTCCTTAAATATTTATCTTACCTTGTATTGTATATGTGCATTCGGATTATCTACTTTAAACTGATTCAAGAAACCCGCATCGTTACTCCAAAATAATCTTATATCCGGAATATTATATAAGCACATGGCCAAACGTTCCAAACCAAGCCCAAATGCCCAACCGATCCGATTTACGGCACCGGATTTCTGGAGAATCTCTTGACGCATAATGCCACAGCCTAGTATTTCGAGCCATTTGTCATTATAGAATACTTCCAATTCCCATGATGGATGGGTGAATGGAAAATATTGGTCAACCCATCGGTATTGCACCTCTATTAACAAAAAACATTTTTCAATCTCAATTTCAAATTTCTTATTTTTATTATAATGGCAAAGAAGTATTAATTTTTAATTTGGAAATTAAGTATGTGTTCTCTTATGTGTATACTGTTCAGAAATATTAAATAAATACCTTTGCCAAATATAACTTGTGCTAAGCTTGTTAAAGTATTTTTCAATTCCTGCTCCATTATTTTTACTACTTCTAATGTATGACAACCTTGCTTCTCAGCGTTTTCTATTCCTCTATGCTCAAATAGCGTCACACTTTCAGAATCGTTCACATTGCAAAATATTTCTTCCAATGTACGCAATCTGACCGCATCAACCTGGTGAAAAACTGGATAATGCGTACTATCAATTTCATCACGTCTGTATACATCCCCAATGACGAGAAAATTATTTAATCCCATGGAAATTAATTCCGTTTGATGCGCAGTCATGTGTGCCCTCAGCAATGTGTCTTGATTTATGAAGTAACAATCAGTTTTCTTTCTACTTGGATGATCTTTTGGTACAAGAAGGGAGTCGAAATTTTGAGCAACTGTCACTGTAGGACATATATTATCATATATACTAAAGGATGGTGTTCCGCTTTTACCACGAAACTGTCCATAAAAATAATTTACAATGCGCTGACGTAAGAGTGACAGTGGATGGTATTGCTTAACGTGCAAGTTTCTTTCTAATTTAGCTATAATGCTTGGAGTGATATTTGTCCAATCATCCGTCGCATATTTTCGACCCAAGACCACAAGTTCGTTGGCGTTTTTATTAACATTCGCAACAGTAGACATTCTCCTACAGATTGCATTAACATTGTTTACAAGTGTTTTCTTGCAAAAGTAACACCTAATAAAAGAATATATTTTAAATATTAATTAAAGATGAATGAAATATGCTCAGGCATAACATCATATTACATACCACATTATTGGATTGATTAATTTATTATTTTCATAAGAAAATATGTTACATGTATTAATTCTCATTGATATCTTGAAATTGTCGCTTCAATATAAAACTATATATGTGCATACATTATGTAAACTGCAAAGGATAGATTTTCACTAATTTTCATACACTTCTGTTTCATATTCACATCATATCAACAAAAAGTTAGTTTAAAATATAACGAGAGATTCAAATCGCTATTATAAGCAAATAAAATATGCAGAGGTTATGTAAAAAAATGCCGGAGATTTGTGTGTGATATTACATAAAACACAATAAAACAGATAGAACTTTTAATTAAGGAATAATTTCACTTGATTGCATCCTGATATTTCGAATAATATTCTATTAATGATATTAGCGAGAAATTATGACTGGCTATAAACACATCGGAATTATCAAACACATTGATGCCTCGATATAACCACGTGTCACAGTTTTTACAACTACAACCGCATCAAATTTGCGTCAGATTGGCTGGTTTGCCGGACAGTTTTATTTAAATTAATATAAAGTATAGATCTTGTTTTTTATAAATAATGATTCCTAATCGAAATGCGATTTTGAACCTTTATCGAAATTTAATTCGAGAAAGCAAGAAATGGAACTCGTACAATTACAGGTAATATATTAATTACATATATTGTTACTCGATAACCTTATTTATATTAAATACTTAAGAATGTGAATCATATTTTTTTGACATTTATTAAATAATATTTTGGAGAAAAACATACGATTCAGTTCTGTTTCAAGAATATCTATGAAAATATATTATTGCAGCTATGTAAATTTAGGTTAAAAAGGGATATAGGGAGAATAATTATTTTTTCAAGTAATGGCGACATGAATCTTGTGGAACATTTATCATGCAAATTTATACAATGTAACAATATATATAAAATTTATATGATGTAAACAATATATATACAAACATAAATTATTTTCTACTTTTCAGAATGTACGCTCTGCGAAAGATACGATATGAATTCAAGGAGAACAAAATGTTAACTGACAAGGAACAGATTAAGCAGTGTTATGCAAAAGGGCAAGAGACACTGGATATGATCAAGAGACAGGTCATACTAGGCAGTCTTTATAACACTAGGCCATTAGTGATTGAAACTAAAAACAAGTTACGTGACACAGCGACTTAGAATATAAAATAATTTTAGTATTTAAAACTGTATATGGATACACTGTTATGGATACACATCTCATTAAAATTTTTAAAGAGAGAATTTTTTAAGTCACATAACTTCAAATTTTCAAGTACCGCATATATTTAATTCAATATCATCAAGCATGAATATTTTTATACAAAATTTGTTTAAAATATTACAAGACATTCATGATTAAGGAGATGTAATAATAATTAGTTATTTAATTATGAAGGAGAACTCTGTGATTATTTATTCATATCTTCATAGAATAAATTCTGTAATTATTTACGTAATGATACTTCATTTATCATCACTATGTAACATATGCTGAAATGTTTTTTTATTTACATATATATGTATAAAATTATATATTGTGAATAATTTCTTCAAATTGTTAAGAAATTAAATAATTTTGTTAATACTGTAACATATACTGCGTGGATCTATATATTCCACAAGATTGATGATTTTACAATTGACAATTGTGTATTATAAATAATTGAACAAGATCATATCTTGAAAATTATTTCTGTAAAAAAAAAAATAATCATTAGGAGAGATATTTTTCATATATACAAAATATCTTGAAAAATACTTTAAAAATAATAGCTCATACAATGCATTAAATCAAACAATAAAAATATATTGAATTTCACACTCTACGTGCATACTAAGTATTAGAAATGTCTTTCTTTAGACATATTCTGTTAAAAAATGTGTGCCTAATATAACATTTATATGTGGAAAAGTATTTCTAACATCCTATCTAGAATTTCCATATTAACTACACTCCTGAATTTTTCTTCATTCTTTCTTCCGGATAATTATATATATCTCACATTTTATTTTAATACAAAAAGTGCAGAATAATAACCGTATTTCGTTTTAACTGGTGATATAATATGAATGAAAGAATATACGTATATGAATACGAATGATTTTTCAGTACTACCAAACACTGGGAACACACGAAAAGTCAAAAGAGACAGAAAGAGTAGGCCTGCTGATCAGCTGTTTTAAGATGACAGCTGATCTGCTGATCTAGTGCGTTGCATGACGCGGCTCGCGATGTAATAGTTACGGGACTGTGTTTATATCTGCTCCTGTTACGATAGAGAAAAATAATTGTTGCTAAAGAATGGCTACGAGGAATTTGACCGAACCCTTCGTCCTGATGCGAAATAATGCTTTGCAGACCAGACATATCTACGCCGAACAAGTGCGTACTTACTTAACCTGTTTCACACCTGTGCAAAAATCGTACTGTCGGTGTTTTGTGATTTTCACATGAGTTATTCGATATACTTTTTTAGAATCTTACTGATCGAGTGGCACTGGTGGAATCGGATTCCGGTGGATCCGATAATGTCGAATTGAAAGGTGTGAGCGCGGACAGCGGTGCGCCGCCTGTCTGGGCGGATGCTTTGGAAGAGACACAATACATCTTGAACAAATTACGTATGAAAATAGATAGCCTGGTTGAGCTGCACTCCAAGCAGCTCACCAGGCCCACCTTAGACGATACGTGTCAGGTTTGTTTGAATTCCCAGGATTATCAATCATAAATAACACTGCTAGTTGAATTTAGAAGAACCTTTCTATTATCATGTCTTGTAAAAAAATTAATGTATCAACGCCAAGTGAAAAATTTTTTTTTCGTATAATAATTATATAATGCAATAGTTTATAAAGTATAACATTATACATATAGGAAGAAAGACAAATGGAACAATTGACACGAGAGATTGGACGTGCATTCTCTAATGGCTATAGACAAGTACAAACAATTAAATCAGCTGGCAGGCATGAAACTAAGCCTGCTGAACGTCGGCTAGCTGTCAGCGCAGTAATGGCCCTTTCGACTGCCTTACAAGAATTAGGTCTTCGATATAGATCAGCACAGAATCATTACTTGACACGTATGTTCTCTTTGCGTAGCTAATAAAAATGAATATTTAATAATATCTTAATAAACTGTAATATTTTTTATTTGCATTTATATTCAGTTATTATGAATACTTGCAGAAGTGAAATCAAGAGAAGAGAGGAATAGCCAGTTCTTTGCAGAAGATCAATCTTTTTTAGATAATGTAACAACCGATTCTTGGTTGACAGAATCAAATGAGGCAAATTCTGACTATTGGCAGAAAAATGAGCAAAGACAGGATTCGGTTTTATTGCAGTTGGAGGAACCTGAAGATAGAATAAAGTTAGCATTGGAAAGAGAAGAACAAATTGGAAGTATAGTTCAAAGTATAGCAGACTTAAAACACATTTTTAAGGTAAATTACATGCAAAATCATTATAAATACTTATAATAATAATGGTTTTAATATATAAGCAAATATATTTTTTCATTTAAATATATTCTTTTGACATTTATTTCATTTATTGCCAGTAATAATAAGATTTATAAAGTTTTGAATAAAATTCTGGGTTTTTATTATGCAGGATCTTGCAATAATGGTGGAGGATCAGGGTACTATTTTAGATCGGATTGACTATAACATCGAGCAAACGCAGGTGCAAGTACAAGAGGGTTATACACAATTAAAGAAAGCAGACTCGTATCAAAAGACTAATAAAAAATTGTACTGCATCGTTGTTCTCGCGGCTGCTATTATATTGCTTAGCTTTTTGTTTATCATATTTAAGACATAGAAGTATTTATAATTAAAATAGATATAAAAATATTGATACACTTCTTGGTGTTTATCATCGTGTTCCATAAAATTAAATATCTTTATAGAATCTATTGTAATGATGGAAAACTATTTTTATTAAGATAGTATATGCAGTCTTTTCTCAGATATTATACCAATAAGGAGACAATGTATTAAAGGATTATGGCATATCTTTGTTTATTTTATCTATTTCCGAATTAATCTATTAGAAAGATTTAACTATAAATATATGTGACATTAATCTTTTTGATTAATATTAATCCCCATTTATAAAAACCAATTTTAAAACAGTATCATTATATTTTAAGTGGCCACTTTTAATTTTTACAATGTATATTAAAAATAATTGTAGATAAATTTATATAATAAATAAAATAATTTATTTACCTCATACTTAGCTTTATATATTTTTATAGTAGAAAGTTATAGCTATTTTTATTTACATGTGATATATCGATAGAAAATACTGCAGTACGATTTTTTATATCTGTATTGTAAACTGTTTTAGACTGTGTATATGTCCACAATTGTTAAACAAGATCATTCCATGATAATAAAAAAATGAGTGGTTAAGAGATATATGTGGTACTTTTTTTTGTATATATAATACATATATATAGAATCCATACATAAAATATTACAGATTATGTTTCTAAAAATTAGGGATAGGTATTTTAAGATCTGTTGGGATCCTTTTCAAGGATAAACAGGTACTCTATCAAATCCTCTAAGGAACAGGAGCAATCATTCTTATTTTCCTTTTTTTTTACAGAACCACATTTCTTCTTATATATATATAAATCAATAATTCTTATGTGTAAAAATATGTATTTACAACTAAATATAATGCGCTCAAGATTTGTTCCATTTAATTTTTTCTATTTCATTGCAACTTTTTGAACATTGCACCTCCTATCACAGATGTGTATTATAAGTATTTTCGTTATATTTATATGTATGCTTTATCCCTCTGTCTAACTCTTTAATCAGTATATCACACACAATTTTTATATCAATAAAACTTCTAAAAATTTTACGTATATGTTACTACGCTATACAAATCAACAGGTTCTTCAATGTACACTTCATTTTTTGTATACGCTATAGCACTTTGCTTTGCTCCTAATTACAAATTTGTTGTAACATTGTTATGTTAAATACATTAGGCTTATTATTACAGTATGTATAATGTACCATACTAATTTATATACATTGTATATTTTTGATATGAAAAAAGAATATTTTCTGCATTTTAATGGAATATCATTCACTATATAAAAATTATAATAAAGATACAAAAAGTAGAATGTTTTTCTTTTTTTTTAACATACATCTTTAAATAAAATAAACTTAATGTAATGTATGTATATATATCGCATATCATAAACAAAATCATATAAACTGCAAACAACATAGTAAGCATATAAATTAAGTATAAATAAGCACTGTTAAGTAATAAAAAATAAGAAATAATATTGAGTAATAAAAATAATATTAAGTAATAACAGTAATATTTTGTACTAAATAAGTGGTATTACTGAGATACTATAAGATACATTAATAATAGGGCATTAGCTTAAATCTATTAAAGAGTAATCACAGCTTATTAATAAAAAAGGCATATTACAGCAAATTAAAGATGTTACATAAAAATTAATATACAATAATGACTGAATTCGCTTTACGAAATTTGTTCTCTCATTCACAAATTTTTTAAAAATAATAATGTAAAATGTTGAAATGCGCATATATGTTAATGCAACAGTTCGATTACTCTGGTAAGAGCATATAATTCCACACATAAAAATAAAAATAATTAAAAGTATTTATAAAATACATATAATGTATGTACAAGTAGATGTGCATAAAAAGATATTCAGTTTAATTATCCATTAAAAGAATAATCCTAAACATATTCAATAATTCGGAAAGAATGTATGTCAAGAGTTTCGTTGTATATTATCTGATTTTTTATAAAACTAGTTATGATACAGGTTATATTTTCATTTACTTTATGAGGAGTGGCATATTTGTACAAAGGCTATCGCGTGTAATTTTCAATTGTAGATGATGAATTATGTAACTATATCATTGCTATTGTTTTCTATAAATAATTCTCTTATCAAATGGAATGTTAAGAAACGCAAATGGATCTAAAACAGATTTAACAATAAGATAGCATCTAAATTGTTATCTTCTTTTACATTATATGCTATCCAACCAATAAACATTGACCTCTTTGTTCTTTATTTTGATTTATAAGATATTTTGATGAAACAATTAAATAGTTATGATAGACACACTTGAATATCAGTTAAATTTTCTTATGAAGGATTAACATATGCAAAACAATATTATACAAAAATAATTTTAACAGTCTGTATAAACCGTTTTACCTAAATTAATCTTCTAAATGTTTAGAACTGTGTGTAATTTTTCAGCATTCACATGAATTGAGCAGTAGAAATCACACAATCCTATTATTTCAATACGCTTGTATATAAAACAACTTTGCTAAGACACGATCGGTTCGCATGAATGGCTGACAGATTTCTCAGATGTTGTGGTGCACAGGATATGTGCAAGAATTCCAAGCGCACCGCCCAGAACAAAGCGAACAAAGTTGTTACCAGTTAGAGGTCCCAGGGCGTAAAGTCCCTTTGTCGGCGCCTTGGTCACCTCGTATGTGAAATCATCAATTTCAATCGGATTCGACTTACTATCAATCGGCTTGTCCGCGAGCTTACCCAACCCCGCACCGTTACCTTCCAAGTAAGATAAATCTGGTTTATATCCTAAAATGAAATTATTCAATACATTCTGTGGACACCATAATCTTTTCATTAATGCAACATTACATCTTGTATGGATAGTTCTAAATATATAAAAGCTCTACTATCATACAGAAAAAATGATCTCTTTACCCATTTCCTCTCTTAAATTTTCTGCTGCCCTATCATTGTTTTCAACAATTTCCCATTTCATCTCTTACTCTTATCCAGAAAGTTTTCTGATTTACTTATAATTAATTATATATTGTATAATCATTTATAATAACAATAATAAAAAGTAATTTAGCATTTTAATATGTTTTAACTCCAAATTTTGAAATTTAAAATCATTTCAAAGTTATGTCATTATTTATGGTTCAATATATATTAATGTTAACTATGATATGCAAGAAAAGACTGATTTTTTTCATTTAAAAAAGATAATGAGGATACTGAGAATTCTGAAAAACATGACTTTAGACAAAAAAATTTCTTTGCACCATATACGTTCTCCGAAACCATTTAAATTGCGTTTATAATATATATTTTTTCATATTGTCAGAAATAAAGAAATAATTAGGTGTCCAGTTTCTGTTGGGATATATGCTTACCGATAAGTATAGCTGCAATAGATACTTCGAACGTGTGTAGTTGACCGTCCGGAGCGGAAAAGGTAACTGTTCTTTTTGTATTCATGTTTTCGTCCTCGCGACTCTCACCGAGATTAATGAGCGTGTATCCCGGCAGTGATTTATACAGAGGATAATTTGTACCTCCGTCAGCCATCATCTGGTATACCTTGTGATATTCCGGATATATGGAATTCGGCAGCCATTGCAGTCGATCGTAACTAGTAGTTATTCTCTCGGCGGTTTCTTTGCCCCATTCGCTCGATGAATTGCGGAACGCATGCAACACGGGTATCCCTCGAAAACGTGCGGCCATAATTGCGTCAGCCGCACTAAGACCAGCTCCAACTACTAACACCGGTTGCATCTGCTCGTCGGTTGGACCTACAATTAATAATTTTTCAAATGAGACCACAAATTGAAAATGAATTATATAATTCGCGGATAAATAAATCGATTGTAATCGTGAAAAAGAAGATAATCTATAATCTTGTGATTACATACCACGTTCATTGACCAAACGTTCCAATCGCGTCTCAAGATCATTGAGATCATGCGTCACCCAGTCGGGATGCGTGTCTTCCCCCGGAATGCCTAAATGATTAGACAAATCGGTCGTGCCGGTCGCGAGGACCGCTCTTCTACATCGATACCGAAATCGCTTTCCACTTTTGTTCTCGTATCCGTCCACAAACCAATTGTATCCTCCCTCACTCTCGGGCGAATCCGAATCCGATCTTACTGAAGTAACTGTAGTTCCGCTACAATGCGGATCGCTTTCGTGAAATTTCGTAACGTTACATAATAACGAATTCATCTTACAAATATTTTAAACACGCACCATCGAAAATATTGTTTCAAGCCTTTTCTGCGTACGTAATCCTTGTAATAAGCAGCTACAGTGCCTACGGAAATCCGGCTGGACGCCTTGCAAACGCTTAATTTTTCTGGTCGCGTATATACATCGCTCGCAGCGATTAAAACCGACTCTTGTAACTGTTCGGCCTCGACAAGTTTTTCCCAATGCCTCAGATCCAGATCGGGAAGAGACATCCATCGACTCAGACTGAGAGTCAGCACATTAGGGTCCATAAACTAGAGATAATCATGTTAAAGAAACTTAATAAGTTAATTTGCTAAGAATAAAGCTAAAGATATTGCTTGAATTTAATTATATTTTCAGCTTTACCATTTTTCTTATTTATCAAGATTTATTTATGTTTTACTTCACGCAGAAAAAAATCTTCGTCTTCTTATTTGCAGAATTATATACAGAAAGAAATGTCACATTTGATAGCACATACTTGCCAGGATCCGCCGGGTTGACCCTTGCCAAGGACAACGTGGTCCACGATTCTATGTTCGGGATACTCATCGGCGGACCGCCAATCGAGGAGCGAGGCCACATCGAGGCCGGCATCGACGCACGGGTGCTGCAGATGGTCCATGAGAAGGGCCAATGGTCGACCTCCGCCCCTGCCCTCGATGCCAGATGACAGGCATTCGAGTTTGCAACGTGTGCTGCGCGCCAGACTGCCTCCTTGTATTCTGCCGCCGCCAGACTTGCCGCATTGATGCCGATTGTTGGCGACCGCATCATCCGAATGCGCATTGCCGCGATCCTCGTTGCCGATATTTGTCATACAGAACCGCAGTCGCGCCGTCAGCATATCGTCACCAGGATGAGGTTCGCCGGTATAGTAAGGCCAATTTCCCGCGAGCATGTATGATAGGCATATTCCACTGGGTCCGTTTCCTAAGGATCGGAAAAGGTCGTGTAAAATCGTATGATCTTTCCAGCGAATTGATAAGTTTACATGCTATCAATCTTATAATAAAAAATTCTAGTTTCACAGTGAATATTAATTTCAAATATCGGCGATAGAGACAAAAAATTCGTCGATTTAATATCAAATTATATAAATATATGTATATAAAGAAATTGTCAAAATATTGAAAAATTAAAGCAATTTTTTTTTTTTTTCACTCAATCTGCAATAAATTAAGATATAAAATGTGATATTCCGAAGAATATATTTCTTATTCCATTGCTATTTTTGTATCCCTTTTATTAATCAAGCTATTAAATCATCGTGTCACAAAAAAAAAACAAGATTCTAAGATATTTCGTATACTTACCTATGATTACAACATCTTTATAAATGATATCATCGTCAATCTTAAATCCGTTCTGCATTTTTCTTCTTTCTTGCGTCTCCGATTCGAACAGATTCACACTCGTCGGTCTATTCGAGTGCTGCAAAGAGAGTTACAAAACGATGATTATGTTTTATTATAAACATGATTACATAATATTGCGTGTATGACATTTTAATAGTACGTCGGCGCAAAATTGCAAAGTAGTAATATAGTCGGGTGTAGCATTTTCCTTGATACCGCAACTAATTTGTAATTGCGTCAGAAATTTCAACATTTATCATTCTTGTAACTAGCAAAAGACGCTTATCGTTATGGGGCGTCGATTATTTTCTCGCACATAATCTCGCATAATTTCGCATAAATATATAAATGAACTAGTATCTTTTTACTATTTCATTATATATTTATGCGAAATTATGCGACATTATGTGCGAGAAAATAATCGATCCTTCACCAGAGAGTCATTATAAAAATATCACATATGATAATTTTGTAATGACTCTCTTGTTGCAATAAGTTAATAGTAAAACAATAAGCATTACAAATAAAGTATGCAATGCAATATAAAAAAATATTTGCAGTAATTCTTTCAAAGCAATAAGTCACGAATCCATGAATCATTTATTACGACGATATAAACCGCAATGTCATTAAAAAAAAAAAAAAAGAGTGTCTCGAATGATCTTATCGACTTTTTTACACGTACTACAATAGATTATTGCGCAATATATCTCACAATATTCGTAGTTTGTTTATCTCTTTTTTAATTACTAACACATAATTTTGAAAATATATCCAACATAACTCATATGTTAGTAATTGAGAAAAGATTTGATCATCGAATCGATTTTTTTTTTTTTTTTTTAATGACGCTGCGGTTTATAAATGTATCATCGTAATAAATGATGATCAGAAATATCCCCGCTGCGATTAATATGAAAATATCGTTACGTTGTAATGAAGAATTTATTAATCGAATCGATCTCGAACATATCGATCGCGTGTCACGTTGTTACGGGTCATCGGAAGTGTGAGATCTTAAACATCTCAAAGATAAACGACGGTTAAGCCATAAAGTAAAAGTCTTAACCTTCGTTTTCGCAAGCGACCTTCGCTAACGACGTGTTTCCTACTCTCTAACGCTTAACCGGTCCACCCAACACAATTACGGTGATATAAATCGTAAATCTTCTACGCCGATTGAGATTAAAAATATTCTGGTCACCCGATAAAGAGCCTTTAAAAAAAGAAAGAGTATTAAAAAAAAAAAAGATACTAAAAAAATAAATTTAAAAAGTTAACAAATAAAAATGAAAATATGTAAATATAAAAATATATTAACAATAAATATAATGTATTGAAAAAGTAAAGAATAAATATAATATTGGAATAAAAATTAAATTTTTATTCATTCACATTTGCAGGCGATTTACTGTACGAAAATGTAGAAAGGGTTGTTGAAAAGAGCGTAGTTAATAGGATGTATATACACTATCAAGATCCATTTATGTGTATAGCTTGTTCTCGTCATTACCCGTCGCTTCTACTCGAGAAAACCTGCTCCGCAAATAAACGAAGGGAACGTCTCGTTAATTTGTACCGTGTACTACCATGATCCACTTTCATTACGACGCTTATGGGTTAAGAATAGAGCGGCATCATGTATTCGTGAAGATCGTCGTCCGAGACAAGAATTGACAGTGGGTCCAATATAGATTTTACCATAAGATTATCGCATTGTTAAATAAATTTCTACGCAAAAGAGCAGGCTAAAACTGAAATAAATATTTTTATGAGGATGAGGACTGCTTTGAGAGATATTGTAAATAAAAAGATGAGAAATGAAGGTGAAATTATATATACACATATAACAGAAATGAAAAATATTCGGCAGCACGAAACACTGTTGTTTTGTATTTATCAGATTCACGTGCATATTCGAAGGAAAAAAATTACGGGAACTTTCATCGAATTTCTCAGAAGAATATGGAGGAATCAAAGACATGATTATTGCGCGCTATCGACATCGATCGATATAGTTGACACTAAGTGTAAGAGATTTTCTTAGGTAACAATGAGCCATTATTCACATCGCGTACAAATATTCGCGATCGATTTACATACTCTTGCATATCACCAAAGATAGGAGCAATAGCGACTTTATTATTCGTTGTATCTTACGTGAGGGACAGCTGACAGAGATCAATGGACATCGACAATGTAATTTACAATATACACACGAGAAATACCATTATCGGAAAAAAAATATTGAAGAAATTATTATCGTTATATTTCTTATCGTTTGAATGAATATTAGTAGAATTATCTCGTATCTTATTTGTAAGAATTTCATTTCTAGAACATTCATGAATACTTAGAATTGGATATCTATGATAATATGTCTATTCTTGTTATCAGTATGGAATAGGAATAGTATCTCATTAAATTGAATAAGTAAAGAAGTTATCATAATATGCGACGCAAAAGATGTTAATTTTTTTATTTTTTTTTTTATTTTTTTTATTTTTTTTAATAGACACATTTTTCGCAATTTTTTTCTCACGTTTGTCATTTTAATTTATTACTTGAAATTTTAATTATATCTTGCATATATCCAATGTTGTATCTATATTATATAAATATTTAATTATGTATCTTGTATCTGATAAAAGTTTTGTAAACTAGAACATATAAATATCAATCTGCAATTAATTAAATGTATCTCTATGAAATGAAACTTTAGTTACGTTCGATATTTAATATTTTATCTACGTTTTTAACTTTTTATAATATATATCGTCTCTATATGTGTTAAAAGCTGTATAAATATTGGATCGTGCGTAAGCGCTATTTTAAAAAGGCGTGATATACAATATTAAAGACACACGCACACGCGCAGCTAAAAATCGTTAAATTTATTATGTCTGGCATTATATAACATACGATTATATATGATTTTGTAATGTAACAAACGCGTATCTTCACAATATCGTAAACAGGTGCGTTTATATATATATATATATTTGTACTTTGTAGTCTAATGAGATTGTAACAATGTCGATGCTTCGCATAGTAGCTTCTATTCTTAATTGGAGATTATTCGCAGTAGGAGGCTGATTCGAAGCGTCTGAACGGAATTCGGTTGTAAGACGCACACGAGAGATTTGACTGATCGACGAGTTGTCAACTCTAGCACGAAATGGGCACTTGATTCTTTGTTTGTCCTGTATCAAATATCAATCTTTATATTCTGTTTGTGTCAAATATCAATCTTTATGTTCTACGAAACATATCAGATTTACAATAACCCTGTGAGACCAATTAATCAACGCGAATGAGAAAGAGTAGCATATTAGAGATTATCAAGTATCCTATGTGCAATAAGTTTATGATAAGTTGAATTTTTCCGCACACATGTACCCATGCAGATACAAGTTAGAATACACTTTATTTCTAAAGTCGTATATCTTTATCTCTAAAGTAATATATCACGCGGCATATACCGGTCTGTTGAATCATCTTTTTCCTGTTTTTATCGGATTCTCTTTCTCTTTCATCTTTTTTCGTATATGCCTTGAATCCCAAAGAGAGCAAATAAAAGAATACGTCCAGAAGTCCAGCGGTTTAACTTGGGTAAGTCAGTCACGAAGCATATATCGCCAGTTCCAACTTCTGACCATCGTCTTCAGAATGATAATCTTAGAATTGCCGTCAACTTGAATCAACTCCGCAGAATTTTATTCGTCTATTTTTGATGACGTTTCGCAGATGATGCATAATTTTATCTTATCTTTTTTTATCTTAAGCGATAAATAATATTTGGAATAGGAAAAAATGATAAACACGATTTACGATGCTTTCGAATGTGAAGTTAATTTCAAATATGATCATTTATCGCAGCATCTTGAATAATTTTCAGATATATAAAGAAGAACTTTGTATAGAGAGGCTATATCCGAGCCCGCGGAGAAATGGCTAGAAATTAAAATTCTTCTTTGATTTTTTAATCAAAGAATTGTTGTTTAATTTGTAATTTAAGTATAATGTAAACGAAAATAACATAAGTCGACGAAAAATATTTCTTCGCCATCTTTGACAATGATACCATGTTGATTATCGCGAAAAAAGGAAAAATATATCAACGACAAATGTAAATGCATTAATATTTCTGCAATAATGTGATTGATATCGCGCGATCATCCTGGAAAATCTGATTATGTCGATATCTAAAATAAAATGCACGTTGTAGACGAATGTTATCAATCGTAATCAGTTTCAACGGATGATTCGCTAAAAATGACCTATGGGAATCAACTGTTATTTGACACATCAATTATTTCAGCATTTAACCCGCGTTGTTACGAGTTGACTTATACTTCGCGCGCGGTATATTAATTGTGATGTTACGCACAATTATTACATTCATTAATCCGATATATATAAACGTGACTCTATATGACGTCTACGCCATTTTTGTACATAATTATAATATTTGCCACTTGTGTTTAAATATTAGCCGGCGAGCAATGAATCAATATAATCAGTATTGATTAATAATTTTCATATTAATTTCATAATATATAATAATATAATATATATCAAATTATGTCAGATTGTAATTTTACAATAATTAATAAATAGAGTATATTTTTTAATTAATGAATTGAAAAAAAGATTTTGTTCATTAGATTTTCTCGTTTTATCCATCTGATATTATATTCGTGCAAAAATTCTCTTCCCTACGAGTTTCTTGCTATCTTTCATTTTACGTATTATGTATTATTTATGAATCTTTTTCTCGGAGGACAGAAGAGTTACCCGATCTTCCTTTGTACGTGCGAATCCCACAGAGATATCATCTCGAATTTTAGTCAATGTAAATAATACATACTTCGCATAATTTCGCGCAACATATGCAGTTGCATTTTTGCTACAGAGATCGATAGTTATATAACGCATATACGTTCGTTACATCCGTTTTCTTACAGCATACAAAATGTTTTATTATGTCGTTGTAATTTCTCAACATGATTCAGCGTGATTCGTAAAGTATTCGTGTCTCGCCGTATTGTGAATATATTATTCAAATATTGTATTTTAATAAAAAAAATGCAGATTGATAACTTCATTATCTCTTTTATATCGTATGTTTATTTATTTTTTTTTTTTTTAATTATTCCTCACTTATCAACTTGAAAAGATTTAGTTTACTTTAATATTTTCGCAATAAAGAATAAAATAATTATTATAAAGAATTTATTTGTTTTATTTTATAGATATCAAATATAATATTATATATCATGTATTAATGTGTGATATTATGGTAGTATCATATATTTAAAAGATATTTTTTGCTCAGAAAATTGGTCGTGTCCTCAATTTTTTTTTTTTTTTATTCTAGACAATGTCTTGTTCTTATTAAAATACGACTTATCCCATTCAATTGTTATTTATAATTACTTCGAAATATTTGAAATTGCGCGTATACTTAACGCGAACATAAATTAAAATGCATCACAGGATGAAAAGTTTCAATAATTCGATAATTTTATTGCGTAACAAACAAGTCCGATAAATTTTGAGTTTAAGATTGGTTTTTTTCTTGCAAATCACCGTTTATTTCCACATCTAAGAATGCAGGATACATATGCAACCATAATTTCATAGACTGATGCAAAACATAAAAAAATTGAGCTTTAACTTCAATAAAAAAATTGTACAAATCACATTGAAAATATCACAACAATGATTTTTTGATGAAGATTTCTTATGCGAGCCGCGTCTTTTGAATATTTGCCAATCTTGGCAGACTAAAATACGCGCGCAATCAGATTATACTATCTAGGTGATAAATTTATGCCCATCGGTGGCTTTTGTAATAAAATCTTATGGAGAGAGAGAGAGATATGAGATAACAATCAGACATAATTTCGCAATTTTTGCAAATTCCCCCCAAAAAGTTACTAAATTATCATTGATTATATGTAACAAAGATCAAATATTTAATCTTAATATTGAAATATCTCGTCAATTCAGATATACGATCAAAAAATTAATTATATTGATTATGTTAGTTCCCACTTCACAACCAGATTAATAGTATCAGCTTTTACGAAATACAGAACTTTTCCCCCTCTGGAAAAGTTCTCAGGCGGATAATTGATGAATCAAATGCTATCGCGTGCTCCGTTTAATGCACCGACAATTACGTCACTTATGCAATATCGAAAAGAACGCACGTGACCAAAATTATGTTACCGGTGTGGAACTTCTCGCATCTATCCCGAAAAGAATTTTCAACGATAATCTATCCCGAGTATCCTTCAACCTACCGTATGGCATATAGTTATGCAATAATGTCTACACGATATGACGTAAATAAACAGATGACGAATTACTGGAGCGACAGTTACTGCCATTACGATATTAATCCTAAAGGGGAAAAGTAAACTTGCAACGTAAATACGCTCATGTAATAGAACCCATGTGAAAAAAATTTTTCATTGAATAAAATTTTACAAAAATTATAAAATCGTTTTCCAAAATATTCTATTGAAAAAAGAATTCCAAATTTATTTTTTGCTCATAAATATAAAATTAATATTTAATAAATTTGAAAGATATAGATTTTTTTCTATCGCTTCTTAAATTCGATAAATTTCTTCGATATTCAAGTAATATAATTTGCGTCACGCGAATCGTGACGAGGATCTTAGAAAGTTTTCCGACGTACGCGCAACACGTTTTTCTCATTTCCCTTTTATTTTCCGACCGTCAATCACACTGTCACTTTGTATCTTCTTCGATATTCAGACGGATATAATTGCGGATCGATACAATAAGCAAATTGCTATCCACGACGTGGCCGTTTTCACATGAGAATGTCAAAGGAAATCGGATATATGTAAAGATTAAAAAATAAAAAAAAAACTTTTTGCAAAGAGATACATATGATTACCGTACCCCTTCCTTCCCAAAAGGGCGCTTCAATTCTGTTTGTTTTATCAGCTGATTTTCCTGCGTCTCGTCGAAACCATGGCCGATTAAGGAAGAACGCAAAACCTTGCCGATCGACGAAGGTTTACGAAACGCGACAACGAAGTTACTCCTTACCCGGCGACGGTCGGCGTCGTACTGTCGTACTAAAGCGTGCACACCACGCGCGCGATCGCTTTTTCCGCGGAAGCGGACGCGTATCCGAAGGCCGCGCGATGAATGGCGATTTCACGAGGATAGTTTCAGTCGCGAGATATTAATTCTCTCGGTACGACCGTCATGGTACGATGCGTTTGGAGTACAACTTTCCTATAATTAGTTTCCTGCATTCTAGAATCAAAGAGATTTCTTAGAAGAATATAGAGATACGAGACAAAGAGAAGGAGATGCATTGATGCTTTATCTTTCACAGTTAATTTCTGTCTGACAGTTATTAAAACGTCATTCAGAAGTAATGAGTGACTAATGCATACTACATAGTAAAACAAAATTCGTTTTCCTTTTCATTGAGATATCACTAACAATAAGATATGAAATGTATTCAATATCTCTTTCTCTCTCTCTCTCTCTCTTGACCGCGGGTCTTCGTTATTATTATTTCTAATTGATGCCGACCAAGCAATCTCGATGAGATGTAAGACAGAAAAAGGACTTATCGCGATGTATTTCTGCAGAGACAATCGCATTTCTTTCAAGTTACACAATATTATATCGAGAATATCTTTCCTACATAACATTTATACGTATCGGTCGTTCCTTATCGATCCAAGCTATCCACATACGACATCGATAAAAAGATAGCCGGGACACACGGTGTTAAAAGTTAAATAGCATCACCCTTACACAGCGCCCTATTTTTTCTGTAACCTAGAAAGAAAGTTATGCTTTAGCTATAACTTTAATTTCCAATATTGAATTTTTCTATAATTTTTGTGAATTGAAATCCTATTAAAACAATCTAATTGAAAATAATTCATAAACGAGATTGTGTAAACTATTTACAATCTTGAAAATTAAATCAAAATTAATTTTTGAACTTATAATATGACAAATATACTGATTCCTTGGATGTCATAACATTAGAACACAAAAACGATCCACGAGAGACAAGAGTTCGCAGTTTTTTCCCAACAAATTTATTCCTCTATATCGTAAGCCTTTTTAAACCTCACATAACAGTAAACTTGAACAATTACTTTTTAAAGTAATCTTTTACAATTAATTTAAATTGAATTAAGATTATATATCCTATAACAGAAAAAAATATATAAAATATAAGCGTACTTGAATAAAGTTTGTTAATTTTATAAAAAATAAAACTTTTATATGATAAGATAAAAATTGTAAATTGAAGAATAAAAAAAAATATTGTTCTGCACGATATCAGTGATATAAATTTCGGAAAGATTACAGTAAAATTTAATGAGTTTCGGTTCTTCGGGTGTAAGTCGGGCAAATGTCGGGATATTTTCATCGCGTCGTGTTTTCATGTATATTCGATCGCAAGGTTATCAAATTATCGCAATGTATATCTTCTTAGCTTTAACGAGCGAATTGTCCAAATTGTGGATCAGAAAGAGATGTTTAAAGGAAGAGAGAAAAAGAATAGATAATTATTATCATTGCGGTTACAGCGAGCATATTTTCGTAACTAATAATGCGAATGAAAATGTACTTTGAAATGATGATAAGTGATGTCCAGTTTATAGAGCAAGGTTTCCATTTCACATTTTTCACTCACCGAGCTGTTGAATCACAAAGTTGCAACTACGATCCCATCATGATTCTCTGTGTTATATGATAAATACAATGTGTGGCATTGATATCTGTTATTAATCACTAAACAACGTCGTTCGAGAAACCTAAACAATTTGGGCAAACAATATATCTAGCCGAATTAATGGAACTAATTCGATCACACAAATTGATAGCACTTATCGTAGAAATTTAACAATCAATGTTCGCGAAAATATCTGGAAAAAAAAAAGAAGTATTAATTTCACGTGAGCTATAAATAGAAAATAAAAATAAATATTTTTTTCATGCATAATTTCTAGCAACCATTATTTAGTTGCTAAATTTAATTGATCAATTTATTAACTTAGTTTTTTGTTCTTGTGACATACTTGTCTATTTACTTGTCTAATTTACTATGTGCTAATTACGCAATAAATATAAAATATGTTCATTTTACACATAATATATATAAATAATGCTTGCGACAGCAAAGTCGTTCTCTAATATCGTAACTAACAAATTATTTTCAGATATGAAAAATAATGTAATGTAACATTATATTATATAAACCGTCGTGGAAGAGGCGTCTATATTCCAAAATTAGAACATAACTACGCATATACAGGGTGATCCTAGACCACCCGTACACTCCTTTCCTTTCAAAAACTAAGCATTTTAGAGAAAAACGTTTTCAACAAAAATTGTATGGTTTTGAGGGGAACATAAGATGGTGTCATTGGATTGACGTTGGATAGCATCGTTAAGGTCAAGTCAAGGACACCTTTAATTTCTTAAATGGAACCCCCTATTTTTTATTGCATATTCTTATAGCTTATGTCGAGAGCTTTCCAAAACACTATAATAAAGTATTTTTTCTCATTAAGTAGTTTTTGAATTATTTTATATTTTAATCTGACATATTTTGATATAAAAAATAAAATATTTCGTAAAATATTCAGTTTTCGATAATCTTACCGTAATACTTTTATGTACAGAATAACGAGACAAATCAATTGGTATAAAAAAATAATTGTTTTTCAGAAAATTATTTACAATGTATTTTTTAAAATAATTATTTGTTTTTTTTTTGGCACTAATTGATTTGTCTCATTATTCTGTACATAAAAGTATTACGATAAGATTATTGAAAACTGAATATTTTACGAAATATTTTATTTTTTATATCAAAATATGTCAGATTAAATTATAAAATAACTCCAAAAGTACTTAATGAGAAAAAATACTTTATTATAGTGTTTTGGAAAGCTCTCGAGATAAGCTACAAAAATATGTAATGAAAAATAGGGGGTTCCATTTAAGAAATTAAAGGTGTCCTTGACTTGACCTCAAACCAATGACACCATCTTATGTTCCTCTCAAAACCATACAATTTTTGTTGAAAACATTCTTCTCTAAAATGCTTAGTTTTTGAAAGAAAAGGGGTGTACGGGTGGTCTAGGACACCCTGTATATCATACATATTCAAACGCACGCGCAGTAAAATATTCAATTACTATCCAGTAGATATATGTGTATTCTGATTCGTCGACTTTCTGATATCCTTAAATTAAATTTCCCTTAATCAGACACTTTTTATTTTTAATTTATTACAAATAACACATTTTAGATCTGAAAGATACTATGTATGTAATAAAACTTTAATGAAACAAGTATTATATATGCAAATATCGCATAAGCAAATATAAACAGAAATTATTTTTTATTTTTTAGCTACGTACCAATAATTTTACGCGATAACTGCTTGTTAAAATAGTGTGCGATATAATTATATCGCGTGTTCATTCTGACGTCTGTTAATTAACATAATCATGCATATGTAAAATCAAGAAAAGATCATGATGCATTTCACACAGGCAATGAGAAATAAACAACAAATTTGATATAACGTACGCAAGAAAATATTTACGTTTGATTATTGCATTATGGACTGATATTTGATTGTCTCTATATACATATGTAAAGATATAATATTAAGATAATATTAAAATATAATTTATAAGAATGTTTCTATCATATTTTTCATCTGCGAAATAAATATCAGATAGCAAAAAGTAAAAATATATTCTACATAATACATTGTTAGGATTGCGATGAAATAAATTGTACAATATTTCTCGTGGAGTCGAATTACACGAGAATCGATTCATCGCTACAAAAACAAGAGAAATCGGGTTATCTTAATTTTAAATTCTCATTCGCTTAATATTAATTTGCACCGCTAATAAATTATACTATTCGCTCTAATAATAATATATTATTAATTACGCTAGTTATCATGATATTTGACCACTATAGATTACCGAAACAAAATATTATACTTACGATATTAAAATATTTATAAAACATCATGATGAATTACCTGATTTGTCCAGCAGTTCAGCATGTCGCATCATCGCGTCTAATCCGGATTGCAGACTCTGATCCGATACGTCACGCGAGGGTTCCGCTGGACATTCGTGCCGCAAACATTTTTGACGCGATTGCCAAACTGAGAGATGTTTTCGAGTATCATGATGATAAAGGACGACCAATCACTCGCGAGGCGAATATTATAATATTCACCTGGTGAACACGCGTGGCCGCGATTAACTTCACGCGGTGGCGGCAGCGACGACTCGGCCGTGTGAGATCAAAGTATAATCTCTCTGGATCTTCTCGCGAAATCACACGACCAACGTTGTTTCTGTACTCGGGGCAACGAGAGGGTTCAAATTTCGAAACCGTCGTCGCCGACACACCTCGTTCCGGCCATCGATTTTTCTCTATTCCACTGCGGATTACGCGCTTCTCACCGATGTATACATTACGCGCTACTGGATGCGGTATGCGGCTTGAATGTAGCCGCAAGCGCCGCTACGTCATCGGTGGTCGGGTCAGTCTCCGCGCACTCAGCAACATCTACCGGTGGAATTTGATACTTTTTAGCCCCATTCTGTTTTACCCACGTTATGGGTAAAACAGAATTTTCATGTTCATGCACAAAAAAGTTCGATTTACATCGCACAGTAATAAACCTAAATTCATCGAATTGTCTTTTGTGAATTCGGTCGAGTGTTTTTTTACGCTTGTTAATGAAGAATAGTTGGAATTGTCTCTCGATAAATTGGTTACACATATTCATGGAAAATTTTCTATTTTTGGTGTATGTGAAATCTCCCCTTATTTTGAAGAAGTTAATGTCAGTTTGATATTCAGTCAATTATATATATGAAGAGTGAACACACACACATACACACATATGTATCAACTTGGTGTATAAATACTTGGAATAAGGTACAAATTTATCTTCTGTATACGAGTATGTCGAATGTATTCCTTTAAGTTTCTTTATATGAATTTTCATAACTTATTTAGCAAAAGGTATAAGAATCTTGATTTCATGTTTCTTTCAAGACAATGCACTCGATCCAACGATTATTTCAATCAAAAGTCCGGCGCGTATCTTTGAAAGCTTTTCTATGGAAGTACAATAGACGTCTCGTATCTGACCTGAGATGGAAATGTTTTCCGGCATTCCGATGTCTTGACAAACCGGATTTAAAGGGACGCTTTGAAATTTTACCTGATCCCTTCATTACTCATCGGGTGTCTAACGTAAAACGCACACAGACGGCACTGGAACGCAGGTGCATCCCTATTGTATCTGTACAGGTAGAATATTTTCAAAGATCACCTCTGGCGAACAAGCATAAAGAAGTAACATCTGCCGCGCAGTACAGTCTGCGAAATCGACAGGCGCCAATTATTTACATATCTTAAAAAAAAATTACAAAGAAAAGATATAAGCTTTGATAAGACAGATTGATTTGAAAAATTTAAACTTGTAAGCTCTTGTAATTTTCATCTCGAATCGTTTACTCCAAATAGCTTTTTATCGCAAAAAATAACGTCAGAAAATAAGTTATTGTTTTACACTGTTACATATATGTATATATATATATATATATATATATATATATATATATATATATATATATTACTGAATAATCATTTTTTGTGCGCGCGATTACAGGTGTTAGTAACCAGCGAAGGAAATGACTTTTCTTTTCATCGACACAATACATCGATGGAAATTACGTGTGCCGTGCTTCTACTTGCATGCTAATGTTCTCTCGTTCGTTGAGAGATCAGTGTTTTCCGCTGTAAACTCAGACGACCGAAAGTCTCATGGGAAACTCTACGATTAATTACTGCGAACTAGCTGTAAATACCGAGGTCGCATGTTAAACTCTGGCGGAAAAAGAATTAGAAAATCCATCATCAGATAATCCCGTAAGAATAAGTAACGATTAAAAAAATTTTGTTATAATTCTGAAACATTCGTAATCTCCCGGAATTAGATTTTATCAAAAGAAACTTTAGCATATAAATTTCAAATAAACGACAGAATAGACGTGCGAAAATGAACTATGATCTATGCTTCAAAATTTGTATTTTCGAAATAAAACAATTATACAAATTCGTATTAGCATAACGTAACGCGGTATATTTATCAGCATCGATCCTTTTCAATGTCGCTATTAAATCGCGGGACCCTATATGTCGACCTCTGGTCTCTCAACCTCCCACGACTTCGGAACTTTCGTTTCAACCCTTTCCCTTTGCTGCTCGAGCGAGCCAATCGGAAGATCGTTGCACGTTCCCGCGTCAGGGTCTTACCGGACCCGGTATCGTCTACAGTCACTTCATATTCTACGAGGAAACGCCATATTGTTAGTATGCGATTTTGACGTGAGTTACACATATTGGGGCTCACGTGATAAATGTTGAAACGTTGGCTCAATAATTTACGTAAATTTACGAGAGAATCGATATTTATAAATTTGCTACAAAAATCGTGGATCTTATATTGAACAAGATTTAACTACTAATTCTGACGTGACTTCCAGGTATTGACTGATTACCAGATACTAGAAAGATTATGGTACTATGGCCGTAGTCAAAAGGATTAGGAGTGAAGAAAGAAAAATATCTATTATCTGACATTTGCGATAAGCATTAAGAGTGAAAAAACGAAGAGGTGGAAAAGAGATTTAAAAACTTAATTTAAATTTTAGACGTAACAAAAAGAGACATTATGTGCACTAGCGATGAATACATCTACAAGTTTCACGTTGGTCCAATCGAGTGAATACGGCACTGGGCATCCCGTGAAATGCGGCCCAGCGGCGAGAAAAACGGGGACCCGGCCCGCGTCGGCCGTCGAGCGAGCGAAAGCATCACTGGGCATTACCAGTCCGGAGTGCAGTGGCGGCAGTCGTCTCGTGGCGACCGGTAAGGTTCTCTTGGAGGACGTAGAACGTCTGGACGACTGGGCCTGGGCCCCCAGGCACATCTGAAACTTAAGCTCGGGCGGTGCATAGTTGGCAGCGCGAACGACTGACAATGCGGAATGCGCATTTTCTGAGAGATTACGAATCTGGGGAGCACAGGCGGGAAGCCAGGTGAGATGACGACGACCACAAGTCGAGGACACGCGAGTTAGCGGGCTTCCCGCCATCTACTTTCGGCGCCGCCAGAATGACAGCTACGTGAATTTGAATTCAACAATTAGCGTCTCTCGAAGTTAGAGTGGCACGTTCGAATCGATTGACAAGACGAGGCGTGTTTGTTCTTTTCGCGAGCCAAGGCGAAATATTTGTGACATGTGATAATGCTGATAAAGAGAAATTGATACAATCTCATATTTCCTTGCGATCGACGGTATATCGAAGCAGAGGTGAAGAAGAGTAATAGACGAAAATTAATTTCATTCCTTGCCTTTTCTTTTAGTATATATATTTTAGTATATATTGAGGAAAAGGATATTTCTTTTAACGGAAAACATGTGAATTGGTGTAATTTGCGCTTTATGGACATTTATAATATACTGAAGAGAAGAAAAGCGTGTGAATGTTACGAGAAGAGAATTGATATAAAATCTGTGCCTCGCGCCTGAATCTACTGAAGCGAAGGGCATCGAAGTCGGCGAGAGACGTGAAGGGGATACGTAATAGAGGGGAATCGGTGTTACTCGTGGCATTGCGCCGGGGATTAGTGTACGAGAGACTGGTATGTCGATTGTAAGCAGCATAGGCTTAAGTTGAACGTGAAGGCCGTGATTGTGCGACTGTGACGAGAGTGACGCTGACGCATGTATGGATTGTACGATATCGTAAAACGATAGATTCAAAAGTGAATAGTTTTCAAAATAAATAGGGTAAATGTATTCACATCAAATGTATCGTTCGATCATTTGACAAACAATGAATAAAATATCCAAGACAGGTGACAATTTTGTTCAATTTGTGCAATAAATTCAACTCTGAGATGATAATAATATGATTTTATATAATCTTTCCTAATGACATTTTTCTAAGATGATTGGTGAAAGACTTATAATCAGTTCAATTTTTTGTAACATACGGATGGCGTAATCGCGTAACTTCTCAAAAGCGAATAGTGTCAATTTTTTTCATCTCCAGTTAATTATCGGATAAAGTTACAGTTGCTTCTCTGCCTTTTCCTGGATTACGGGACTGTCTGTACTACGGATAGAAAGCAAATGTTTGCTAACTAACGCCAAGAGAAACTGGACATAACCGAGTCATAACGGATCTCGCTAGACTAGGATTACGGAAGATTGAAAGAATCCTTCGTGAGAGAATTCTCTGTTGCGTCGCAAACACGCAACAGTTAGGCGCTATTGGCAGGTGCACTTGGAACAAGAAGCGCACGAAAGAAGACGAGAAGAAGGCAAAGAGAAGGCCAAAGAGACGAAGAAGAAGAAGAGCCCAAAAAATCGGCCGTCGAGAGTAGCGAGTAGCGCGCGTGTAGGGCCACCTACGGCGATAAGGCGAGGCCCGGAAGACGTGGAGGGAACAACGTATGTATCGCGCGGGGCCGGTCGCGCGGACCGGACCCGCCGTCGCTCGTGAGAGACCGCGCGCTGACCCAGATTTTGGCGGGTCGAATCGGCGCGAAGAGACTGCGACGGACTTTCTGAAATGGGACACGGCGCAGCCTGGAGCTAAATTAGCCGCGATGTCCAATAAGAGTAAGTCCCAGCCGCAGCAGCAGCAGCAACAGCCGCAACACCAGCAGCAGCAGCATCATCCTTCGCACGTGATCAAGCCAGTGGACCAACTGCCGCCGCGCTATCAACCCCCGCCGCACCCCACCAGCGGCATCCTGAAGAATCATCTTCACTTCGCCAACGGAATTACGTCGGCGCCGAATTCGACCCAGGTCGGCAACAATCAAGGTCCGGGTGCGGCCTTGAACCATCATCAGAGCACGCAACCGCGCACGTTGCCGCCGCCATCGTCGATCTTGCAGCATCATCCACAGCAGCATCAACCACAACAATTGACGCAATCACAACAGCAAGTACAGCAGCAGGCGCCGAAAGATGCGCAGAGCAAATACTCACCGAGGATAGAACATCATCATCATTCGCAACCGAGTAATGCACTAATTGCTGCTGCATCGGTGGCAACGTCTAAGAACCAGCAGCAACAGCAGCCTCCAACTTATTTCCAACAAAATAAGCTCAGTCAAGGCTCGTATTTGCCACCTAGCAGTCAATACCCCGCGGTGAACAGTGGCCAGAGTGCGCCGATTAGGCAGAGAATCAGCGACGACGAATTTCTGCGACTCGGTCCCGTGGAGATGCTCAAGTTCGTACGAAAGACCGAGAGTGACATCGCTAGGCTTGCTGCCGAGCAGAATCGCCAGATACAGAACTTGGTGAGTTCTTTTGCCAAATTTTCTGGTAGCGTAAATGAATTAGTCAAATCACAATCGTAAAGTTAACGTGTCGTGCTAGACAAGAAAGTGCCATATAATTTGATAGATATAGGTAACGCAGACTAAATAATTATTAATTTCATTTATTTTATTATTATTTCAGAACCTCCTTTTTTTTATTAATATTTTTTTTAATGATTTCCGTTTAGTAACAAATTAAAGTCGAATGAGATAAATTCAATCTTTTTTACTTTTTTATAGTATCATACTATCACAAATCATTATATTAATAAAATCACAATATACTGTAACATTTTGTTATATTTTCCGAATACGAAATGTGGTTCGCTGACCTTGAAATCTTTAGCGCGTTACATGGAAGTTTTTGAGAAGCTCTTGTAGGTCGTGCAGATTGAAACGACTGTCATAATTTCAAGCAGTCACGCGTATGTGAGATAAGCCGCAAATAATCATGGGGACAATCGGTTTTCTTTAGTCGATAAAATGCTAATTTTATCGAAATTGCGTAATCGAAATTGGTCACGCGTTGCTTATACACAAGTGATGAAAGACTTTTTTCGACACAATCGGTGCGTACCGCAGCGCGAATACGTCATCTGCATGAGATCAATGACTCCGTTATTTCTGTCGCAACAAACACATCGATTAATAATACAAAACATATTCGGCTGAATTAAAAGGTGTATCAGTATTATGTGAACAAAAAATACATATATATAAATATATAAAAAAAATCAAAAATATATAGAACTAAATATAGAGAATTTGTTGATTGTATTCAAATAGTTCAAAATTTATGATTAGACTTTATCTATAAATTTTTATGCAGTTTGAAGTCAATCTTTATTCCTAACAGTGCAACAGAATTCTTATATGTTTGAATTTATATAAATCTATTTTTTTACTCACACATTGTTCGTGAAAATATAAAATTTCAGGATTTTTGGATTTACCGAAAATCCTGACTGTAAGGAATATAAAGCGAGCGTAGCTTGATAATGCTATCTACTTTCCAGTTGAACGAGCTGCGGGCACTCAAGGAGGCTAACCAAAGACTGAACGACGATAATCAGGAGCTGCGCGATCTGTGTTGCTTTTTAGACGACGATCGACAAAAGGGTCGTAAGCTAGCGAGAGAATGGCAGAGGTTCGGCCGATACACAGTGACTGTTATGCGACAAGAGGTCTCGGCCTACCAGAACAAGTTGCGTCAGCTGGATAACAAACAGCAGGAGTTGATTAAGGATAATCTGGAGCTCAAAGAGTTGTGCCTATATCTCGATGAAGAACGCGGTGGCGGTCAAAGGGATGATGGCGATGGATCGAGTTCGAGCACAAACGCCGAGGAGACCGCGCTGCCGAGGCCAAGGCATGCTTCCACATTTAACGGTAAAATCTAGTAAAAAGAAATAACTGACCTCTCTTTCTCTCTCTCGTAAATAAGCGAAAACCATTTTTTAACGCGAAAGTCTACGCTCAAGTAGAAAACATAATAATTTTGTTGCACAATTATAATTTCTACAAAATTATATATGTTTTAAGAGAAAGAAAATCATTGGTTTTGCATCATAATATTAATTTGACATTATAAATACACATTATACGCAAGTAAAACTTGAATATTAAATGTACTTATCAAATAACATGACATTTTGTACATACTGTATACGGAAGATATGATTCGACGATTTTCTTGCATGGAGTGATTGCGAATTTTTGTGAATCTCTTGCAGACCAAACGATGCAATACGTAAGGAGTTTAGAGCAACGGGTGAAGCAGTTGGAGGAAGATAAGAGTGTTCTCCAAGCCCGTGCGCAAGGTTGGGAAGTACCACCCGGTGAAGTTTGGGACAGTTCTGCAATCCCAAACGACAATACTCACGGCTTAGGAAGCCGACCGGAAGCCGTAGTGCGCGCTCTTCAAGTTCTTGAAGTCAGAGAACAACTGGAAAGAGAAGAAGGTCATGATGGAGAGAAAGCGCTAGTTAGAGAAATGTGCAATGTAAGTAAATATCGTGGGACCACTCTTCGATGAAAGCGTAATTTTTAAAACGCAATCTTTAGTTCTATATTTTTAGAAGAAAAAAATCTTTTAAAAAAATATGAAGAGAATTAAAATAAAGATCTCTCTTTCCTTTAAAATCTTAATATTTTGTACGATTTTTATATCCTAGAATTTGTTCAAAAGAATCTTCCGCGTGATACGTTGTAATATTACGATGTGTTACGATATTTATGATTAATCGTTTTTGCTCTTCAGGTTGTCTGGCGGAAATTGGAGGAGGGTCCGCAAGCAAGGCATTAACAATCCTACTGACAAGACGATTATCTGTTAACTTTCGAATATTACTAATCAAAGTGATAAGATCTAACACACGTCTGAGACGTAACATTAGTATTATAGTTAGTAAAGGATATTTTACAAATATTTTATATGTAGATTTTTGTATGTGTGTGTACAATTATTACAGTATGAGAATACGATAGTATCTATTATATTTATACAAACGTAGCGTTAGCTTGTTCAAATTGACTGTTAACAAAGTATTTTTATTATACAACGTTTACGATCCATTATACCCCCTTACCCTTTTTCTTTTCCTCTTTTAATTATAGAGAACGAAATTTGGTTTGAAATTAGGTTTACAGTATTTTCGAAATATCTGATTTATGGATGACTTTTGAATTGGTAAACTTGAAGATATCGATAAGGCGTAAGGTCAATTTAGCATCCGTCTTTTTCGCATTCGCCAACTAGTTATCTCTCGCGTTTGCTTAAAGACGCTTTTCACGAAAAGACATCTCCTTGACAGAGTTCACGCAAGTTGAATACGCAAGAGCGAGTGTTTGTATATTTCTATTTTTATCTCGTCAAAGGATTTGCCCTCTCAATGGTACTGGCGGTGGAGATTGCCCTACATACACATCCCTACTTTCCGCTATGCCGTTCTATACCGCCGCATCAATGCAAAGCAATTAGGATATTCTCCAATCTAGCTCCGATCAATTTTATTGCCGCTAATTGTTAGTATACTTTATCGCGTAAACTTAAAATCATTTGAGAATTCAAATTTTACGTAATTCGGCAAAGAGATGATGGTATTAATATTTTATATTTAACAAGAGAAAATCGAATTATCTAATAATATCGAATATTTTTTTTCTTCAAATGCATTATCTATGTATGTACATTTTAAAGAGATGTTCTCTGGGATAATATTCCTCTCATACATTCTTGTATTTATTCGTAAATTCTTCTCGGCCCCTGAGCTTGCGCCACCCACTTCGGATGAAGAACGGCGGTGGGGATCGCGTGCAGCAGCCGCCGGCTGTCGGGAAGATGAGAGTCGCCGGTGATGTGCTTGTGTGGAGGCATCGCGGAGGACAACGCCAGGATCATCCTCCTCGCCGTTGTCCTGGCAGCGTACATGCTCGCAGGCGCGGCTCTCTTCCAAAGGCTAGAGAGTGATCTTGAGATAGGGCAGGTACAGAATTGTCGTGTTATACGTGTGTATCCCCGCAGAAAAATTATTCTTATTTGCTCATTACAATAGTTTTTATAAGGAACAATTATAGATTGAAAAAATGTGCATCTCTTATTTTTGAGATAAAAATATGTTAAAACGAGTTTTTTTTCTTTTGTATGCTAAGTATACCTATATAGATTAGTGATTTAAAGAGACAGCAGAGACTTTATTTAATATTAATTCATACCAGACGCGAATCAATGAATTGTGTGTGTATTTTAGTAACACGTGATCAATGTGTGGAGATATACTTTTATTGTCAAATTTACGATAAGTCATCCGTTTATTTTAATTTTTCTGCCAATATCTTCGGGGGACGGGGGGCATAGGCGGCAGAATTTTGGCGGGTATATCACGCGTTTCGAAAACACCACCTGCGAGGCAGCCCCTTGGCTCTGCAGAGACTACACGAATTGTTGTACGCCTATGGCAACGCTTCCGCCACCGGCATCATCAACAAGAGACGCCGTTGGGACTTTCCTGGCAGTTTTCATTTCGTAGGCACCATAGTCTCTACGATTGGTAAGAAATATAACGTACACAATATATCGTGTTTGGAATACTATCCACTAGACATCCGCATCCACGTCGTGACCGGGATATCGAGGTCAGTAGGATTCGTGTTGCATTCTTGTGTTCTTTGCATTCTTTTGGTTCACCGTTCTCGAGAAATGGCATGAATAGATCGTTTTTAATGAGAACGATTTATTTCAGTGATTTCATTTTACATTCTAGATCTTAACATGTGTAAAAGCAAAGTTTTTTTATATTAGAATTATTATTATTAATTCGTATAATATATTTTTTTATTAAAGTAAATTTAAATTCTTGGAGTGTAAAGATGATTTTGCGATGTATATAAATATTTATATGGAATAAAGAAAAATTGTCGAGATGATTGCATTCTTCAGTAAAACTCTTGATAATGATGTTAAATAAAGGGATAAAGGTCGTCGGCCGGCATATGCATGAGAATGTACTCCTGTAAATTCCGGAACGCTAATATCTCGCGACCTAGTCTCGCATTTATCTCCACAAGCCTGGTTGTCCCTTGGTCGTTCCGATCTCTCTATACATATATATCCACACATGTTACTATATAATGCAGTTTCTGAAATAAAAGAAAAACTGATGACACTGAAATAATTTTACAGGATACGGAAACACCGTGCCCCAAACAACGGCCGGCAAAGCGGCAGTCGTTCTTTATGGTTTCTTCGGTTGTTCCGGTAATTTTACAAATATATACCAAGTAATAAAAATATTTAACGTCAAATATTTAAAAAAAATTCAACAAAAATCATAATCATTAAAAAAATAATCTCTGCTCTTAATAAAGTGAGAAATATAGAAGACGAACTCTATTCTTAACATCAAAATAAGACTTTTTAAAACATTCTCTATCGTGCAAAAAATATAAACTTTGTAAATATTTAATTAAATATAAATAATTTAGGTGGCATACTGTTCTTTAATCTCTTCCTGGAAAGAATCATCACTTTTCTGGCGTGGATTTTACGCAGCTGGCATATACGTCGATTGAGGAGACGTCTTCGCAAGACTACATTAGCGTGTCGACGGGTTTCTAAGTCAACGAACACTCCAAAAAGATCGTCTTTACCTGACATTCTCGACGACGATGACCACGTGGATCTGGACCAATGGAAACCAAGCGTATATGGGGTCATGCTCTACTTGTCCGCGGTTTCCTGTATGATCGCCTGTTGCGCTGCCGCGCTCTATGCATCGCTGGAGGGCTGGGATTACTTTGATGCGTTATACTTTGCTTTTATCAGCTTCACCACTATCGGATTCGGCGACTTCGTTAGCACGCAAAAACCGAACTATCCTCACGTACATTGGTACGTTGTAAAAATTTCTCGTTGAATTAGTGAGATCAAATTTGCATGAATTTATTGCGGCGCGTAGTTGAAATTTTGCACAAATGTTAAATAGATCTTTTCCTTATGAAAATTTAAAGACATTAATAATCCTTGAAAATTGCGTTCTTAAAAATAAAAAGATTTTTGCGAATAAAGTTCTAAATATATAAACAGGTTTTATTCCTTTTTATGCGCGTTTACGCAGGTACAGATTTGCGAACTTCATCTTCCTAGTGGTGGGATGTTGCTGCATATACTCTCTGTTGAACGTCACGTCGATCGTGATAAAGCAGGGCCTGAATTATGTGATACACAAGGTGCAGTATGGTAATCGGGACATGGCGGCACCGTATCTGCCAAGACGACAATCTTCAGTATCGACCATATACTACTCAAAGAAGAGGCCGACGACAAGATTCGTTGGCAAGGATTCAATCAGGGCAGAGGATAATTCGGAGACGCCTCGCAGGATGTCTGGCGAACTGATCTCTATGAAGGATTTCCTCTCCGCCAATAAAGTCTCCCTAGCTGTTATGCAAAAACAACTTTACGACGCCGCGCAAAAGCAGAGAGGCGGCGCCGGATCGCTTGCCGCTACGCCGAATCAGATGCTGAAACCTGGTGCAGTGGGTCCACTCGCGATCGCCAGTGAAAAATTTGAAAGTAAAAGTACGATAAATAGATAGGTATAATCATGGCAAAAAAGTAGTGGTTATAAGAATATATATACAAGATGTCCTATGTACAAACTGATACTATCGTATTTCTTCTTAAAGCTTTTGTTTTGACAAGGAATGATAGTATCGGTCTATATCCAATCTATATAAGACATCCTGTACAAACATATATATGATAGCGCATACCTGTATCGAATGTATTTTTCACAATATGTTTGGTAATTAATAATTTTGAGAGCAATGATAGTGTCCCGATTATAGCAAAATATAGCATAATTAAAAATAATTAGTAACTTTATATATAAAGTCTGAATATTAAATTAAAAGTATTAAAACAAGATTTCTTATAAGAAATTTGTCGATATCAAATATTTGCTAATGCCTTAAAATTATTATATAAATTAATTTTGGTATTTTTTTGATATTCTAAATATTTGTTCCAATAACTTCTTTACATCGAATCTGTATTTTATGGTGTCGCAGAACTCATAGATGTTCGATGTAATCGTAATAAATGATGTATTCGTTGTATCGCTCGAATAACTTTATTTAAGTTATGTTTATAGTACAGTCCTCCATGTACTCAACGACATCGACAAACATGCAATCTTCTGTCTCCTTGTAATTGCGATAATGTATGTCGTGTGTATACATCGTGTAAAATAAATTCAATGTCGTCGTTTCTCATCGATAAATTTTTCCGAGTGTGAAAATTGTTCGTGCGGGTTTTATTTACGACATACATCAACCAGATAGGTTTACCACAGGATGTATGAAAAGACATAATTATCCGAACTTAGACGTTGCGGAATACACAATTTTGAACAATTGTTGTAAATACCTGTGGTATGCTTACGGTGCGTAACGCGTGGCCAGGTATACACAGCTTAAAATACACGTACGTTACTTCTGCTGCTCGTAAAATTACGAGGACGAAGGTTCCTTTGGCTACGTAACTACAGTACCGTGTATTGATTTAAACCAGACATCTCGAGTCGGCCATTCTCAAACAGGCTCTCAGTTGTGACGCTAGATTCATATGTGGATGAAATTGGCGATTACGAAATGATTACGTGAAAATAGTATGTTCCGGTGAAGAAATCTAAAGGCGCGTATTTTACTTGTACATTATTCTAAAATGAGAACGTGGACGTAAGCATTTACGACGAAATCTTGGAATTACGAGAGAGAGAAAGAGTAAAAGTGAAATGGACGATTTCTTGCAGAGATTTGCAAGTTTTCACGTAATCTACAGACAATCGCTCGCCATTAATGAAGCCAAATACGTTGCGAACAATGATTTTTAATATTATTCATCCATACCATTGTACGGAAGAAATCACGCTGATCTAAGACACAGTGGTCTCGTCCGCTGCCAAATTTAAGCCGGGCTTAAATATCGTTTTCTTAAACTTGACGCTTAAATTTGGTCCATCTAATTCACACTTGAATGACATCGGATTTTATAAGCTTGGTATAAGATTTTAAAAGTAAAACTACCAGGCCTAGTACAAAGAATGTGTCGATAGTACCAGGACATGTTCTACCTTTTTTTCTCTTTTTTTCTTTATGATATTCTTAATATTTCAAGAAGAAATCTTTCAACAATTGTGTGAGACTACAATGTTCTCCGTCGCAAGTACACTCGAGCCTCACTGGTTTCCAGTCGATGTTTTTAGGCAGTTTTTTTCCCGAGAGATTCGGTATTCTTAAAACTGCGTGCTCTTTCCAATAAATCTGCTATTTATCATCGGTAACTGTCGTTAATGTCAACCGATCAACGTACAACCAACAAAACAGCGCCGAGTGTTTCGCACCGACGCTGACAAAGCCCAAAATCTTTTCGGGCGACATGCCTTACCGCTTCATCATCGGGCAGTATCGATCCCGATTTGGTAACGGCAGCAAAAAAAACAGCCTGCCTCGGCTGCATACAAAGATCGCGAGATTCATATCTCGTTAAATTGGCGACGCTCATCCTCCGTATTGAGGATGTCACACTTCTCCTCAACGTATGTCCCGCATACGCACAAACTGCTGCCCGATCATCTCCAGACCACCATTACCTATCAGATCAACATCGTTCGTGATTTTGATTATTCTTTGTTTAAGAAAATCCCCGTTTACGTCGCATCCTTGTATGTAATCGGATATTACAAAGTTGTTATCGTTTAGCGCGGGTGGTTGATTTTGATTTTGCGGTGGCCGGTTCCGCGATCGCGGTATTTGATCCGCCGGCTCCATTAAATGGGCATGTTTCTTGCGTTGATGTTGCAAGAGTTTTGCCTTGAATTATAATTTACACATTCTAACTTTTTTCCGATTTTATCAGTTAACAAATACACAATCTCATACAAGAGAAGAAACTTACCTTGCTGGCATACTGTTTGTGACACCACTGGCAACCTTGAGGACTAGTTGTGACACTGCCTACTGTTTGGCTAAAACTCGGATTCGGCAGTCCCGAAAATTCCGATTCCTTTTGTCGGTTACTAGGTGGCAAGGCCGCACCCGGATGATTCTTCATAATATGTGCTTTACGTTTACTGCTACTTTTGTAAACCTTGAAAGAAAAATATACAATATTTATGAAAATATGATAATTTTATTTTTACATGCGAAAATACGAATTTATTGCGTGATTAAACCTTGTCGCAATACTGGCAGTAATAGTCTCTGGTTTGCCGTAGAATAGGTAAGTTCAATTCTGGCACGGATTCCGGTGCGACGTCAGGATGCCGTTTCGCTAGGTGATTTACCAGCATTCCTCTTCGTTTAAAACCCACTAGGCATTGATGGCATTTATAAATGAAGCGATTGTAATCGTTCGGATTTACCTGTCAATCAAAAATATGTATAACAAATAAATAATGAAGAAAAAAGCACACACATTATCACATTTTTACTTCGACATACCTTTGGCACAAATTTCTTTGCCTGGTTGCTCTGTGTCATTTGTTTTCCATTAACTGTTTGAGAGTGATGTATTTTAGTCATATGCTCCTTCAATTTATCTTTTCTTTTGAACCGCTTGCCACAGTTGGCACAATGAAATTCCCTGTGCAAATAAAAATAATCAGATTTTTATTAATACTATTAATGTAATTGATGTAATGCAAAGAATTATGGAAGTGTTGTCAGAATAACAAACCTATGATCAGAATGTTTCAGCAAATGCATTCGCAATTTGTCAACCGTCGGAAAACGTTTTGTACAATGTTGACATTTGTGTTTTCTTTCGCAATGATGTACCCGAATGTGTTTGCGAATAACTGAATACTTGATAAATGTTCGCTGGCAGTGGGGGCAGTTGAATATACCGTCTCGATTTCTATGCGTCTCAACATGATCCTTCAGCATTGTACCTTGGCGAAAAAGCTGCCTGCATATTGGACACTCAAAGACCTGCTTATTTTCTGCAAATCCGAATTGTTATAATACAATTCTTATTAAATTCTCATTAATTGATTCATTACTTAGATTAGAGGTAATAGACTTATTACCTTTATGCGTTTTCAGATGACCAGACAATGCAGAGTTATTCATAAATCGTTTCAAGCAGATACTGCATGGCAGTGGCTTTTGGTCCTCAGCACCATGCGCCAAGCAGTGCTGTTGTAATCGTATCTTTGTAGCAAAACGTTTATAACACATTGAACACTTGTATGTACTTAGAGGGGTTAATCTCTTCGTTTTGGGTAGTGCCGATCGTCCATGTTGAGATACATGATTCACTAACTCACTTTGCTTCTGGAATTCCAGTCCACACTGTGGACACGTGATCATTTGATTCTCAATTTTGATATCATTGAAAGAATGAACGATTGTGTGTAAGTTAAGCAAAGACGGTTTTTTGAAAATCAGATTACACACAGAACATTTCCATTCTTTGTTACACTTGTTGTTCTGCCGTGAATTTTCCTTTTCTTTCATATTTCTGCCGCGAAACATTTTTACACGTCGATTGTTACAAGAACTGCCATCCAAACGCGGCCATATGGAAATTTGGTTAGCAACCTCTGTAAAAAAAAATTCCATTAATTAATATTTCAGAGTCATCTAGTATATAATATTCTTATATTTACAATCTTGTATACCTTTTTCATCTGGTTTAAATATTGGCAAATTTCTGCGACTTGCATAGTCTATACTAGGGCCTGCCTTTAATTCTTCTTTCGGCGAAATGTTTCTATTAGTCAAAAATATTATTCCGTCCTTCTGCTGACAAATGATTAAATTTTGCTCCTTATGCGTTAGGGCAGGCCGCACAAATCGCATCCAGTTTGAAGTATCTGAAAAAATACAATAAGAATTCAAAAATTCATTATCTCATCAACAGACACGATAGATCATTACTTACTTTCGTTCGAAACATCTACTTGCAGCAATTCACTACTCTCAGTTTCGTAGAGTAGTGGTAAAGCATTTTTAAAGGGCGAGCCGTCGTAAGAGCACAATACACCTTCTATAGGTCCAAATTGTGTACGCCTTCGAATATTACGTTTTGCAAAAACTCCATAGGTTACACCATCCGCTGTAGCTTGTGAAGTAGATAATTTGTTTAACGAAAGATATGATCCTGGCAGTGTTGCTACAGCACGCGATGGTACTGGTTGATCTGCGATTGTGCACACATCGTTTAAATTACAACTGTCATCTTTGGTGCAATTATTGTCATACTCGTCGCACCCTATAAAAATGGATATCCAATAAATAAAAAATTGTATAAAGAAATTAAAAAATCAAAAATATCTATTAATACAAGTATATATGTGTAATTAGAATAATCTTAAATATGATATATTTATATGATACCTACACAAATTTTTTTTATCTGTTATATGCCGTTTTGATCTTCTTACATCTTTCTTCTCAATTGGTTTCTTCTTTTCGTTGGGTGATATGTTTCTAGTAATTTGTTGAATTTCTTTATCACACTCTGGCATAATAAGATTGTTATTTTCTTTGTTTGCATCTTCTATTACAGATGGTAAAGCAACATGACTATTTTCTATCTCCATATTTTGATTTTTAAATGTGTTGATAACATTTATTTGATCATCTTGCATGACTAAGAAATCTCTAGTCAGAGTGAAGTCTGCACCTGATATTCCTGTTAGCATTAAAGGAGTTGCTGAAGATTCCAACTCAGATGTAGTTTCTGCAAGTATTATACAATAATCCAATAACCATAAAAGTATGTACAACTATTTTATTTTATAGATTATTTCTTACCTTGCATTAATATCAATTCGCTGCTAACACTCGACACCAATCCCTCTTCATTCCCATTGCCAACAAAGTCTGTGGTAGCATCTGTTTGAGGTACAACTTGAGCATCGATTGGATGGGTCAGTTGAGTCACATAATTGATGCTCGTTCTTATATTTGGTTCAGGCTGGGATATCAAGGGAGAGGATGGACCTTGAAGCACAACAACAGAATTGTGGAAAGGAGAAGAAGGTAGTTGGACTGGTGTGGGAGAATACCTAGCGGCAGAACTCATGTTTGGATCAAGCGGACTGACGCGATGCTCGAACTCGGACAGAGGTGAGGCTGCCCTTGGAGAGAGAGAAATCTGTTCGTATGTGGGAAATAGGCGAGATTGATCCTCCACATATTCCACCTGTAACAAAGTAATATATTGTAGGAACAGTATCACATTGACATTGTCGTTCGTCGTTAAAGATTACTCACCGTCAAAAACAAAAGTCTATTATTCAATTTTTTCGGTTGTTCACACAAGGGTGAAGCAAAAGGGTGATCAATAGGCCAATTCACTGAAATGTCAGTCCCCTTGTCGATGCTAGATATCTCGAAAGACTCGGCAGGGGCCCCCTCAGGAGGGCCCCTTGGATCCATTTTACGTCTTATATCGCACCAGAGAAGTCTGATATTTTATCGCCTGTGCCTATATTAAAATGACATTTGACATATGAGAGATTGACAAACTAGGAGACCAAACTGCGTCGACTGCTACACGCAATTCTCGATGTTTCGAAATTAACGCGAGGAGGGGATGAAATCATCACGCGAAAAACAAGTGTTCGTGCAACGCGTCTCCATTGATTTAAAGTCTTCGGGAAGACTTACCAGCCTCAATATACAGATTTCAAAGTCGACGCACCTTTCACTCCGTGATGCACCAGCTGCTGCAGCACTAGCACTGGCCGTCAACAATCGACGATGTCAATCTCGAGTCACGATTGACTACCATTGAGATAGCGGGAAATTTCAAAATTATAAATTAGAAACTGTTTTCCAGATTATATAATTATCTTATAAATATGTAAGTTGTACATATATTTATGTATTATATTATGATTGCAATTGCAAATATTGAATAACTAAGAAATTAATATTACTTATATAAACTTGCTTATGTATTATTTTTTTAATTTACAAGTTATAAGATTTAACATTTTTATGCTAAAACTCAAAGTTACAACATATTGCATAATATAATGTTTGAATATATTGTTAATTTAAAAAAATGATTCGTATTATTTTATTTTTTACGACAAAAATAATAATGCATTGTGTAGACTAATATTAGTAGCGTTTTATTCTCCCCCAACTCTCATTTCTATTCTTGTCTTCGTCAAACTCATGAATGGGGGTTGGGACATTCACACTTGGGGTTGGGAAACTGAAACTTACCTTAACAACAGAAATAGACACGCATAAACAAGACGCTAGCACAGTTCACGATATGAATTGATCGATGTAGATATGCACGATAATTATTATATTAATAGTAAAGATCATTTCAAGATCATTTGACAAAGATGGTGCAATTTGATGAAGTGAATAAGATAATGGACGAGATGATGAAAGTGACGATTTTCAAGTCGTCCGAGAAACGTCGAATGCTAGAGGACGAGAAGAAAGCTTTTCCAGATCCAAATCTAATTATGGATGCAAGGCATCGAATATTTCGAGAAAATTTCAGCAGTTTTCAAACAAAGTCTTCTATACTAGCAGAGGCCCGAAAGTATGTGTGTGTGTGTGTGTGTGTGTGTGTGCTCTTTCCCATTTAATTATTATACAATATATTATATAATTTATAAATATAATTTCTAATTTTTTTATTATTTTATCATACTTATTTATTTTTATTATTATAGATAAATAAAATTATGTATATATATAATCACATAATTTATTAATGCAAATCATAATAAAGTTATCTGAATAAAATCAAACGAATACTAATATACTCGTTGCAGATTATTAACCGAGGAAGAAATGAAAGAATTAAAACTGAAGAAAGAACAGACTTTTATAGAAAGGGAATTACGCAAATTTGAGGAAAATTTGCAAAAGTCTCGTCCTAAATTTTGCGAACCATGCAGCAGAAAGACTATAGCTAGCTCAAATGACGAAAACTTTTGGAGAACATCTAGTAGAGTCGAGGTAAAGAGTTGATAAATTAAGCATTTTATATAATAAACACGAATCATAATTTAATTTGTTCGAGTTTTATTTTAAATATGCTTAATTATTCAAGTTAAGAATATGTATTAATAAAATGAAACAATTTTTAGAGGATCCTTATTAATAAAAGGAGAAGTAAAACGGCCGAGCAGAAAGTGATGGTCGAAAAGAAAATCAAACAGGCATTCGCGGAAGTTTCCTCCATTGAATCGAAAGATGCCAAGCAATGTTCGAGTTTAAATAAGATCGAAGGAGTATCCTTCGGTAATATCAAAGTGACTATAAGGGATAAATCGAACCATGAGGAGCATCGATTAAATGTTCTGAGATCATGCTTCGATACTCTTCGTGAGAATGCGCGGAATAAACGACGTCTTCGCGAGATCAAGATCAATATTCAGAGCATCGTATCCCGAAAAAATCTAAAATCGTGCATCCGCGTATGGAGGATGCATGTAGAGAAGGCGAAGACTCGACGAGAACACGCGGCAGAAAATTCCGACGTCCGTAAAATCGAGATACTCATTGATACTATCACGGAAACACAAAAGGAAATGACGAAGTTCCAGAGAACAGAGTCCAAGAAATTTCTTCCAAATACGAGGGACGCCAAAGTGAGGAAAAAAGTTCCTGCTAAGCCGTTCGTCATCGAATCGCCAGCACAGAATCGACTGAACGCTCAAAAAGATATTATCCACAAGCAGAGAATGAGATTGGCTGAGCAGAGCAAGATTATCGAAGAATTGAAGCTGAAACAGATGCAAGAGGAAATAATGAAAGCTAGTGAAGAGACAATGAATGCAGCTAAGGAGACTCTGACGCATTGTGGTCAGCAAACTAGAAGAAATCTGATACAATTAATGAGACAAGCAGGCTACAGGTAGTCCTGTAATTATAAATTTCATAAAGACATAATTTAAGAAATATCTATCAATTTTTTATCTTAAAAAGATATAATTGTACAATCAATTATAAAACTCCTGAGTCTTAAATTGTATCTTTTTAAATTAACTTCGCATTTTATGTAAGATATACAATATTTCTTTATCTTGAAGCATAAAGATACGGATATTATAAGCTACTGTTGCAATATTAAAGTGGATCCGTTGATTATTATCTGGTTTCAATGGCTTGTGAAATATAATCTTAAAGATATCTTAAAGAGATATACGTTCAAATCTAATCTTTTACATCACAGTAAATTAAATCAATACAATTACACAAACATACTTTGACATTTCTTTACATGTTTCTCTTTAATTAATAGAGACAAGTCTTTAAATGCGCCGGTATGGGTACCAAGTCCACCTAGATTTCTAGTAAGGATGGAGGCGCGGGCGGAAGCGAGGAGGAACAGAATAAAATTGCGTGAAGAAGCACGACAAAAGAAACTAGAGGACGAGAGGAGGAAAGTAGAAGCCACCAGGAGAGAGGAGGAGCAAGAGAGAAGAAGATCGCAACAAGAGGTCAGATAATATGAGAGGTCAAACTATATTAATATCGTGGTAGATATATCGTATACACTTAACTCTCACACAATTTTCACCTTTCAGATAAAATTATATGTCTCGTGAGGGATACGCGTTTTTAGTAAATATTATATTATATAATAATAAACTGTATACTGATACAATACTTTATATATTTTATAAAGTACTTTTTGTTTTCGCTTATACCGCTTATACATTTTAGAAATATACCCGCATTTAATTATATAAGATTTTGTCCTTAGGCTTTACGTGAAGCAAAAAGAATGCGCGAGGAACGAGAGCAACAACGAACGTGCGAAATGGAAAGATATAGGAAATTGAATGCCATGGCAGAAGAATTTTATCACAAGCATTTGCTACGACGATACATAATGGAACCATTCATTGCACTCATTGAAATGAAGAATAATTATATAATCAAAGCTGAGGACCACTACAAACGGTGCTTACTGCAAAAAGCATTTGTAAGATGGAAAATAGAAACAGGACGTCAAAGTCAAATTAAAACAGAGTTAGCTATATCATTGTACAACAGAAATTTATTGTGGTACGCGTTACAAAAGTGGAAGGATATGGTGAAAGAGGAGAGACGAAAAAAGCAAGTGGCTGAAGACTTCTCTGACATGAGATTACAAAACAAATGTTTCAAACTGTGGAAGATAAAAACTGTGGAATATAAAGCTGAGCGATTGAAGACTGAACGTTTAGCTTTAAAACATTACGAAGAAAAATTGAAAACAAGATACTTCAATATGTGGAAAAGATATCTAAAAATCGTGCCAGATATCCTAGAAAGTGAACGAATAAAAAACACATGGCGGGAAATAGTGCAAGAAGTAGTTCCAGACTTCGACCCCAAACAAAGAGGTGTAATATTAGAAGATTAGCAATGAATTTAAAGATAATATAGATTTTTAATACTGTAAGAAAATTGTAAACCTCGTATCTGAATGAGGTATAGAGAATAATCTTATTCTTAAATACACTTAAGATAAAGTATTTTATACACAGAATAAAATGTAAATTATTACTCATAAATTATTATTCTATACATTTGTATTTAGATTTTTTCTTTTTATCATAATTTTTCTTTAATTTTTCTTTTGGATCATAATCGATTAATATAATTCATTATATTATTCATACAATGGCCACTTTATCACAGTTACAATAAATATACATATGCACATTCATACATTAAGGATAATGACGAGTCTCATGAGAATTGGTGCTTCATGATATGTCAGAAATGATCTTACAACAGGAATATATATATTGTACTTTGCATCAGTTATGAATTGTTGCAAAGATGTAAATATTAGAATATATTAATAAATAGATGAATTGTGCGATTGAACCAATATGAATGACTGTATTCCGATTCTCTATTTTACATGAATGTATCAACATCGATGAATGACTTAGCGCCATGACAGACTTTTTAGCCTTATTTTTCTCTAGTTTGTTGAACTTGATTTCATTACATCTTTTGTATAGAATATAATATACTGTGCAAAATACATTCAAACAGTTACCTGACTTACAAATATCTTTAAGTTTTGCAGCAAAATAATCGAGATACATTCTTTAAAATTCCATGATCGTATTGACTTCCGGCATCTAATCGTCGTTCATTCGACGTTGTGCCGAGAGAAAGCAGCCATAGATGATATACGAGATAACAAAAGAGCACTAGGCCGACAAGGAGGCTGTAGAGTGCGGAGACGAAGCAAAGGGCGATGCTAAAACAATATACACATTATTACATATCGACCGACTCGGGCAGCACGAGGGAACAGTTGTGCGACAAGTTATCTGTCAAATTTTTATATATCAAAAAGCAAAAAAATAAGAGATATTACAATATTTATGATACTGATTCTTGCAGACTCGACAATTATTATTATCTTATGATTATTAAATTTTATAGAGCCTCTGTATCTTTCCAACTTACTTCAGCAAACCTTGGTATCAGTGATATTCGATTGTATTTCTTGCATTTGTGATATAAATGTTTATATCTAATTTTGTCATGGAAGAATTTCAAGAGTCGCGTGTTTGTCATTTTATCAGTATGTATTAAAATATATACCTACTCTAATTGATGATATACATCGCTGCAGTCATCTGGTAGAAGTATGGTTCCGATGAGTATAAATGGATGACAAACACTGGTCATAGTCAAATTGGAACCATAGATGAAAGCTATCGCAGAAAAAAATAAACAACCTAAGTACCATCTTAGATTGCTGGAACCTATACAGCAATCCAACCTGAAAAATACAGAAAGTCGAGCTAATATACAAAATTCTAAGAGATAACTAATTATATAATTCAAAATAGTTAGAAAAGAGAGAAGATATATTATACCATTTACAATGATATTCCCTATTAAGTATACAGGTCTGGCACAAGCGGCAGTGATGGGCTTTGGGCGGTGCTCTTCTTCTGCATATAGCGCAAAGCTCACCGCTGCCCTCACCCAGCTCCAAGCCCTGCACGGTGACGGCGCCTTCCTGCGCCGCGTAGTCCGCGTTCAGTTTGGCTCTGTAGCCGCACCATATGCCACCGACCACGCACACCATGAACAAGAGATTTTCCTCGGGCAGGATCTCCAGCAGCGGCACGACGCTCAGTTCGAACACCAGCATCAGCATCAACACGCTCGTGATCGTCCACATGAGGAAGAACTTGGTGCGCAGCAGGAACCTGAGGAAATTGTGGTGTAGATAGTAAACAAGGATCGGTGTCGCCAGGAAAACGACGCTCGTGCAGAGGACGGCCTGGGCGGCGATCACCGTCAGAATCGGCACCACCAGCAGCGGCAGCATCGCGTCCACGGAGATTTGTTTGGCACCCGCGCGCCAGCCGCACGGATTACGCTTACGCAGCCCCTCCCAGACGGTCATACTTCGTCATCGACGGAACGGCCCTTCACACTGACATACGTACGCGAAAATCGGCCCTTGCGGTGCCCTTGTCTTGCGCACCGCGTCTCGACGTTTTCGTTTTCCTACCCGGCAGGACCGACAACATGGAGCAACGATCGAAAAGATCGCGGAACGGTAATAGATAACCGCACTACACTCATCGTTTTACTTCGTTTTCGAATAAATACGTAGTCTCGTCAGAAAACTCAAGCGCGTAATGACTATAAAAATTCGTGATTCTGATTTAAAAAAAAAAAAACGCGATAAAGGTGCATTCGAAAATCTTACCTGTGGGATAAAGTAGAGTTTAATTGACCAACCAGAATAAATAAATGTTTGCTCCTTTCGTCCTGATTGGTCAATTAAATGTACTATTTTCACGGATTGGATTTCCGAACGCATCCTAAAGTGTGAAGTGAAGTATTTTTGAATCTCGCGCAAGAGCTTGCGAGATCGAACGGTGGCGCTGTTTTTGGGAGCAACGATGAAGTTGGTGTTGTTCCGTGTGCTTGATAATTGTTGACGATTGCAGTGGATCCCACTTGGCGCGAGTAATATCGCATTAAACGAGGTACGTCGCGTGATCGATGACTGACAGATCGGTCACGATGCTCCCGTAGAATAACCGCTCCGATGGTTATTGCTCTGAAAATCATCGATCTCCGCCTACATGAGAAGTCTGTTTCTTATTTAGTTGCGCACGATGTTACACTTTCTATACTTGAAGTGAAATATTCGCGGGAATAAAGAATAATAAACTGCAAGAAAGTACAGAGAGAGAGAGGGAGAGAGAGAGAAAACGCAATGGAAAAAAAAAATACTGAGATTGAATTTCACACATAGGCTTCTGTTCCTATAATATTGTGTACTTCCTTATACATTTTTCTGCATATTGAACGGGATATGCAACGTTTATTCGTGTTTTAGAAGACAGCAGGAAAAAGAAACGAGGTTACTGAACTGAACACAGGTTATTTCTTGATCTCTTAATCTTCTTGCTTTCTTGATTTCTTCATCATCTGTATGCGGCGAAAATCGCAAAGCAGAGGTATTCCAATTTTCTCAGCACATTTTCTTAACACACACACGCTGCATATACCTTCTTTATGACAATTAATCTACAACACACTAATACTTCGAAAATGTATAAACAGTAAGATCTAAGTAGAAAAAATTAGCTTAAAGAAAATGACCAAAAATATAAGATGTATTGATTTTAGTTGCATTTCTCGTATTCTTGTCTGAGCTTTGCAACACAGAGGAATATGAAACAAAGTGGAAAAATATGAACAAACTCTGAAAATTAGGACCAAGAAATAAAGATTCGACTGATTTCGCGCGAATGAGAAACGGATAGTGAGAATATGACATAAATTTTGAAAATACGCTCGACGCAGCATGGAGGAGGCAAATACAAAAAAAAAAAAAAATAATAAATGTGTTCTCTTAATTATCAACTTTGTGATGAGAGTAACGAAGGTCAGTCGTTATCATCGTCAACGATTCGCTGTTTATCGGGGTCGTCGCGCGCTTTAATTATGAAAAAATTCGTTAACATGATTAAAATGTATTAGGATTAATATAACTTGCATGAGCTTATTTGAATTTGATGCTATGCGCGAATACATGAAAATTTTCATTGAAATTTTTATGTTTATTCGTGACAATGGAAATGCGACAATCGATATACATAATAAGATTAATTTTCTTACATCGAAAGATAGATAGATTCGAAAATCGAATGCACTAAAATTATATCCCGTTTAATTAAACCAGGCAATTATATGTTGATATATATATATATGTTTCTCTCACTATCTCCAGATTCTCATAAATCATTGAAAGGCGACAATAATCTTCCTTCTTCCAGAGAAACATCTTATCTCACGGGCCCGTGATAATTTTATTTCACTTAAATGGACTTTTCACTAAAAAATTGCTTGCGTCTTTAATTATTATCGCATTGTCGAGGGACGAGAGACTAATTAAAGCACGACTGAGCGTACAATTCCATTAAGATAATCAGTCAACATAATAATCAGCTAACTGTGCGAGTTAAAGATTGATCGATGATCGCGTCGCGCGGTTGTTGTCTACTGAACTGTGTTCTCGATTGTTCGCACATGCTCGCGATTATCGCATTGTTTGCCGCGCTTAGGGGGATCGTTGAACATTACAAGAGGAAAGGGTTGCATTCTTATCTGCGTGCATCGTGTCTTAAACAATATAATCTAATATTATCTGTAGTTGTGGAAAAATATAATTCGCGATAATAAAGCCCCACAAGATTCATAAATTTATTATATTTTGAATAATATACTGGAAGAGAGAAAAAGAGAGAGGGCATTGAATTATATAATCTTAATTCGATTACTGCTTCTATTTCGATGATACAATAAAATTAGGAGAAAATTTTTAATTCATCAAGATTAATGCCAATCACTATTGACGAATGATTGAATAATTGTGGAAAAAGAAATTAATGATTAATTATCTTCAACTTTATCTATTATGTTCAATAAATAATTGATAAATATTATATTCCTCTTTCTATAATCTATTTTTCTATTAACATTTTTTAGTATGACAGTTATCGAAATGTATCGCGATTAGCGAGCGTTATATATCGCGAATGATTACGTATATTACTATTGTCTTTCCGAGATCAATTGCCTGTTATCGCCTATATCATGCATTTATCATATTTATGTAATAGTCTCATTATTTCTCAATAGGTTGGAGTGGGATCATCGCGCTGTGCGGTTTACAACTTTTTCGTCGAAGAGAAAAACCGATTGGAGACGCCGGAGGCTCGACTGTGGATTTCCCCTTCCTTGTTGTGGATAGTAATAGTTAGTACGCGACGCCACCCCAAGCTGAGATTCAAGTCAGAGACACAAAGTTGAAGAAGCAGAAAGAGTGTGCATTCGTTCGTCGACGCGCGCGGATAAATTATTATTAGAACTGCACGCACTGACGAGTAACTTAACGCTGAGTTTGATCAAGTAAATTTCACTATTATATTTGTAATATAGCGATATAAGCTTCGTAAAGTGTTCTTGAATAAATGATTCAAATTGTGTAAAAACAGATTTTTTTTTCCAGCGATAGTTTTTAATAGTTAAAGATAGTGAGTTTTTTCGGAAATTAATTTTTTGGGGGAAAACCTAATAAATAACAATATCATAAATGATAATCTCTTTTGATTTTTTTCCTAATTACAAATTGGCTTTCACTTTTTTATCAAAGGATCATTAAGATTAGCTTTGATTCTTTCACACATCTATTAATAGATAAAATTGTAAGCAAGAAGAGACTACAAATCATTTATCCAGGCTTACTTCGCCTTTTTTCTCTTATCGTATTTTTATTTGTGTACTCTAAAATATTTTTTATAATCGTATTGTTTGGAAAAAATTGCAGGTTTCCATTGTTAAACTATATTATGACAAAATATACCGCAATAACATCGCGATTATTACTCTTCAGTATCATCATATATAGCAGTTGCATTTTTTTTACATATATGTATATCCAACAAAATATTTAAGATTTATTTTTTCCACACTCGAGCGAATATCGAATAACAATTGAGAGAAATTTTGTCATTGTCTTAAAACAATGCGAAGATGCTCGAATTATCTTTCTTGCAATTGTCTTCTATTTTCTATTTTAAAACATATCAAAACAAGTCGAATCCTATTGATTGAAGAAACAACATATATATATGATGCTTGATTGTGCGTCGAGCTGTTTAGCGCAGATTTGAATCGAGAAGAAAAATTTCTCAGAAAGGAGTGGTTTTGCCTTTTCAGATCATCATTTGATCGAATTTACGAACGGATTGTCACATGTTTTGAGAAGCGATAACGAATCAACATCGTCGGCACGAGAGCGGCAAGTCGGCAGATAAGAACCTTCTAGTAGTGGTAGACCAGGTCGTGTCTGGGTCGGGCTTGTAGTAATGACTTCTCATATAGCTGCTGTCGCTGCGGAATGGGTGGTGATAGCGATGGTGGTGGCGAGTTTCTTGGCAATGCTGGTAATAGTGACGATAGTGATGTTATTGAGGAGTCTATGAAACCGAAGTTACTGCTCTTTGTTGCTTTGTGAGAGTTCGATGAAGCTTTCGAGCTTCCCGTGGAAGGCTGCAAACTAGTGATTATAATTGCGAGGAATACGTGGGAATGTTATGTAAGCCATAGTCGTTCGACAAACATATTCGATATTTAGGATTAGAATTTGCAACGTGCTGCAATGTTGCGTCAAAATCGTGATATATTCTCTATCAAAAGATAGATACGGTCAGATGGAATTGACTACGATATCAGTTTTACATTTTTTCTCTGATTGTGAGAATGTTGATATACGGTCTTTCGCGTTTCTTAGTTTCCATAAAATGTTCGATTGTTTTTTATTTGTATACCATGTATTCACAATGTATATTCGTTAACGGTGCATCGAAAATCTGCGATTTATTAAAAGAAAAGTTAATTGTCAGAATCCGGACCCAGTTTTTAATTTTCAAATAACATATGAAACAACGTATAGCAACCATGCATATCAACACGTGTCGGCTTACTAAGCATGATCAGTTTACTAGGAAATCTTGGTGTTTCAGATGATCAAATTACTTCTTCAAAGAATGCACTTCAAAATAAATATGAAAATACCTTGTGCGCGTGGTTGAGTTTCGATGAAGTGACAATTTATGAGGAAGATGCGCGGTTGAAGACCGAAGATCCAGAAGAGGAGGACGAGAAGGAGCGTGACGAACGACGGGGTCCAGGGATGTCTACGGTGTCAGTCAATAAATTGCAGATTTTATGGGATCATTTCATCCATGCTGAACCTCAGAGTTACGAGGTATTAGCATGATTTTTGAGATTAATGCCTTCTCTATTCCTTTTCATTGTGGTTTTTATTTCATCGTCTCTCTTTATTTTTTTACAAAAAATTTTTATAAAATTCTTTTGTTGTCATTTTAGTAAAACAAAATTCGACTTTATTTATAAATCTATTCTGAGGTAAATTTTCTTTTATGCGCATATCATTTTATGCGATATAACTGTATGTAGCGCAATAATAAATTGCTATTTAAGTTCAACATTAACTGCAATTTGAAACCTATTATTTTCCTTTATAATTGGATTATTTCCATAGACCGCTGCATTATAGTTTACGGACGGAACGGATACCTTACAAGTTATCTACACTTTGCCTGTCAATATTTCGTAGGGGGAAGTTGAGATAATATACATATACTCTTATTATTGTCATTACTAATAAGAAATCATTTCATTGCTCAAAATTAATTTTGTGAATTTTTCATGCTTTGTCTAATGGAATTAATTATAAATTTCTTGATTTTACTTTTTAATAATAAGCATGTATATTTTATTGTGAATTATTATTTTCATTGTAAATCGATGGTACGTGCTCAATTGCACGATTATATGCGATAGTAAATGATTTAGTTATCACGCATATTAAAGGAACTTTTAGACAATTCTATTTTCGTTAACGAAGAATATTGAAAATTTATAGTGCTTTAACTTTATATATCTAATGCCTCTTATTATAATAAATTGCATCATATATGCAAATATCGTAAGCAGCAAGTGCGCTACAAGTATGTCATTTTGCAATGCTTAATCATAATGTTTTTCATGTTATGTCCACTAATGTTGATTAGTGTATCGCATGCGAGCAAATTATCTTCAACTTTGGCAAGTAAAGAGCAAAATATCTCTGCTTCTTTTTATCTCGAGCATGCTTGCGTATCCATCGGTTTTCTCTTTATAATACGATATTTTAACGTAGCTTGTTTTTTCTTACAAGCGATATCACAAACGTTAATGAATTCGTATTTATGGATTACGTGTAATTAACGACAATACTAATTATATTTTTTAATTTTACACACATAAATGCTTCTATATACCATATATGAGTTATATACGCATACTTTTTGTTAACGAACGATATCTGCTCACTTCGATATATGTCTTTGAAATATGTTGACAATGATTACGCTCATTAGCGATAATCTCAATATGCTGTTTCAGAAATCATCTTGGCTTGATATATTTCTGGCGGAATTTCTCGCGCAGATTAAGGAAGGCAAAGACGTAAAAGATGTTCTGTCTTTCTGGTGAATATATCTCTCATGTCATTTTACGTTATTAATCTACTTATTATTTTATGTACAAATTATAAAATCTCGTAAAGTTTATTGCGCGATACTTTCTTGAAAACAAATCCGATTATACGCTTATTTTTATGACTTATCATCTTCACTTCAACCACAATATGAATATTCGATTACATCTTTGCGGTTGACGTGAAAATTTTTTTTTACGATAGCTAGTTTCATTGACGTTTTACTTAGCAGTCTAATATTCTTGTATCTTAATCAAATTTAAAATTATTCGAATATTTTAAATATTTGATCAAATTTAATAGCTAATTACAATATGTACACATGTATAACATAAAAAGCTATTACGCGTGAATGGTAGTACGAATAGCACGTGAGTTGCTGGACATAATAGAGACACGTGAGCCATAATCATTATATCTCATTGATAACTCGTATCAGATAACTCGCATACCTAGTGAAGGTACTCAACAGTGAGTTGAGTAAGATTAAAAAGATATGTATATCAAATATTTATATGCTTGTATTAATTTTAGCTCGGTTGGTGGCGGCGGCGTGTCAACTCTCGTGGCTTGCGAATTATTATCGGACGTGCATGAATTATGCGGGAAGAGAAACAATGGCAGCGAGTTGGTTAGTCTACGAAAGTATTTGGTCCAGGATCGTGGTTGGCGTTATCTGGCGGTGTTACATCTATTGGGTGTACGCGGTTTGTCTTGCGGTCGCGAACTGGTCACGTTGTTGGTCGCTCTCTATCCAGTCGCGTTCCAAGAGAGGGCTGCCGATTCGAAAGCTAACTTGTCCACCATATTGCAAAAGTCGGATGGCGAATCTATCGTCATTGGATCGTCAATACGCAATCAGTATGTGAAATTTCACTGTAATGATGATGTCGTCGACACGGTAGACATCGTTTTGCACGCGAAACGCAAGACCACTAAGGGTTTCTTTCACGAGAGCGATGCGCCTTCGCGTAGGAAATCAACTCGCAGACGATTCATCGCTGATGCTGCAAAATCTCGTAAATCCATCAATCACAACCAAATGAAATCGTTATCGGCTCTAAAATCTCGACGCAACACACCCGAGAATGCGACGAGCAGCGAGTCTGAGCTATTGACGGACGGCATCGATCCAGCGCGTTCCCTCACTCTGAAGATCCGTCTGAACCCGATGGACTTCGAATACTTCACGTCGGTCGTCAGGAGCGATGAGGAGCAAAAATGGCAGGCCGAGTTATATGAGCTGCCACCTCGTCCTGTGAGAAAAACACCGCGTGATTATATCGATGAGAGAATCCAGGACGTATTGAATGCCGAGATCAGTAACTTTGAAATTAGTTTGCTCATCATACAGCTGCTACAGGGTTTGCGCGACTACGACACGCCCGCCGAGCAAACACCGGCAGTGCAGGTCCTGAAATTTGCCCTGGACACGCTGTGGTCGCTACAATTTGGCATAGACGATAATAATTTGAGTGGTATAGATTGCGTTACTCTGAAAGCAGCGGCCGCCAGGTTGATGTTAACAGCTCTGGAACGCGCTTTAAGAGCCGACGAACCTACTACGGCAGTGATTCATAATGGCCTGCTGCCGATGACTCTAAGATTGCTGGAAGATGCCTGCAGCAAACCGGTAAACGTATTGGAACCGGAGGAAGGTTCGTTATTGCAGGAATTTATTTTTGCCACCATCTACGGGATTGTTACTTTTCTTTATTGCCTGTTACATCAACGCGGCAGCAACGTCGATAAGCTATCGGATTTCCTCGAATTGTTCCGACTTTTTGTTGAGAGCCAGGATGGTAAGCTTGTCGAGAGAACGATATTCGCAATCGTCCATCTACCCAGCATTGATGCGACGAAATCGATCGTACGCGCCAAGAAGATAATCGATATAATAGGCGCGCTGACCAGCGGATTGAAGTATGTTCGCCACGATCTCTCACATGCCATGCAGTGCCACAAGACTAAGCATAGATCCTGCATCGACAACATTCAGAGTTATCATCATTCAGATGTGCTCGGAGTACCGTACTCCCAATCAATTGTTGATGTAGCTAATAAACAGATGTGCTGCATTTCCTCATTATTCGCGACGCTCATGAGTCTATTGAAAAAGTCCCATCTGTTTGCAAGCGAGCTACAAGTGAGATTGATCAAGATCATCACCGTCGCGGGTACGTGTTGTTGTTTCCCGCCCAAGATACTTATTTCGAGTGTTGTCGCCTTCCTCAAAAAACGCGATTTCTCGACTTACGCGCCAGCTATAGCATTTCTCGAACGTATTTTCTTTAAAGAATTGGGCGCTTATCCAGTGACATACGCATGCAATACCTGTGTCAGGCCGGCGAATTATTCGTGGGATTTTCTGGAAATGTACGTCGATTTACTATGTCCTAGCGATCCGAAACTTTGTTACGTCGTCATGGCGCATCTGTTGCAAGTTACATCCGGTTCCCGATTTCACATAAGGGAACAGCTTCTTCTCAAAGTTTTCTATCCGGCTTTTTTACATGCTAAAGAATGTTACATAATCGATAACAGCAATGTAACGGCAAAATTTCTTTTGCAATCTTGTATGTCTGTTATGTCGTGTTTAATCGTGAACGCGCATATGTGTGAGAGATTTATGGAGATAAACGGATTGTGCGAAATATTACCCTTGATGGCAAATGCGGCGTTCACTAGAAGTGTTTATGCTCTTTTGGAAGTCACCGTAACTATAGAGATTTGGAAGATGCGTGGTGAGAAATTCGACAATTTGAGAAGCATCGAGATGCCCGTCGCGATTAGGACTCTCTTTGAATCTCTTGATAGAGAGACGAACGAATTATTGAATTGCTTACGATGTTTCGAGAAACCAAGAATGGCAGAAAAGACGGATCAGCGAGACGAGAACAGAGATACATCCAACATGCGTTTTGATAATGAGAAAATTGATCTATCTTCTGTAAAAAATTTAAAAATCGATAAGACGGCAATTAAAAGTCCCGATGATACAACAACTTTACCGCAACTGCCTGAAAATGATATACACTGCAAACAATTAGAGAACAAGACTGATACGATAGATACCGTAATAATTTCGAATTCGTTCAAAAAGCTTTATACTTTTATAGACCAAGTTATTGAAGTGTGCGACGATGCGGATGTATCGTTCGAGAGATTCAGTTTATATCAAGCTAGCATAGCGTGGAGAGCTGCTGCAGGTGTAGCGTTGTGCAGTCCGAAATTTCGTACCGAATTGTCCGCGCATCCTGTATCCAGGAAATCGCTACATTTGTTCAGGCTGTTAACTGTAGGCCTCGCCACGGACAGTATTGAAGGTAGTTGTACAATATAATCATATGATTATGGAACAATAATAATTATCTGAAAGAATTATCATGTATTAATAAAGGCATCGTGCTCTTTTAGATACTGGCAAATCGGCACATAAACTCTTCGAGGCTCTGATTACGTGTTGTCTGATATCTCCGTTGTGTAAGTGTATTGTTCATATTATGAATATGATTAATAAGCATATATGTGTAATATACATTACATTAATGTTTATTACATACATGTATATATATGCATATATCGGATGCTCATGCAGCTGCAGAATTATAATCCAAAGATGTTTCGCGTATTTGCTTGACAGAAAAACAGTTCAGAGAACGTAGACAGATGGTAAACGTCATTCTTGAAATCGCGGTTGTCTAATTATATATATGAAATTATTTATTATTTGCTGAATAAGTTTTATTTTATTACTTTTATATAACGAGAATGTTTTGCGATGCAGATGATTGTGACATAGTCATGGAATTAAGAAAAATATTGACGAGTACCGGGATGAAACTCGGTCGTGGAATAGCTGTGATAGTGGATACAATATTGAAAGTTTCTATGCTGAAGCCGATGCAGGAGAATAGCATATCTCAACAACCGCGTCCTAGAGTATGTGTTATCAATTTTTAAATTTCTACATCAGTTGTGAAAAATAATAAATTTTAAATATTTTTGTGTTGACGATATGTGTGTTTTTTTTTATTACAGTTACCAACTTTGTCATTAGAGAATCCACCGGAGTACAGCGCCGAGGATAGCAGCACCGGTGAATACATAACCGTTGACGATGGATACGAAGCGGATGTCGAAATACCTGAAAGGAGTCCCAACAACAGCATCTCCAACAAGAGCAGTCCTCTTGGGCTCGTAGTAGAGCCGAGAGGTCATACTAATGCGCATCCTGGTTTATGTTCCTTGGCGATAGATCTTTTAATTCATTTCAGTGAACAGTAAGATTTTGAGCTTTGATACATATGTTAACGCATTATTATTACTTTATTTTATGAAGCTTTTTTTACAGAGGTTTAGATTTAGAGAGAGGCTCAATAATAACTAGTGGATTGCGAAGAATCGCTAGCACGTGTCGAGAAAGTGCCTCAACTTGCGCCGCTCTCGCAGCTTCAGGAACTATTATGAGGCTATTGAACGGCTTTAAAAATGTATTCATTAATAATGATCCACGATATCAAGGTAGTTTTAGTACTCGTGTGAAAAGTATATTTGATAAATAATAGGATACTATACGATGAATTTTTTCAGATCTACAACATGCGGCGTTAGAAGTTTTTACATTATTGACGACACAATCAATCTCATCAACCGAGTTAGTCGAATATCTGTCTTTCTTCAAAGCGAAAAGACCACCGTTATTACCATTGCTGGAACCATTGTATCACTTGGTACTGGTGGCACGACCTCAACCTAATTTTATCTTGTCGTTCCCCGTGCATTCCGATATAAAAGCATCTTCGAAGACAGAGCATCATGAAAATCTAGAGAAGGCTGAGAATCTCGTGAAAAATTTCAGAAATAAACATCTTGCCGCGGGAATTTGCAGTCCGTGGTCTGTACATGCGACGTGTCTACCCATCGGTCCGGAACTCGCCTGGCCAGTATGGTTACATGGTTGCTCCGCTTCCTTATGGCTAAGGATAGAAAGAGGAATGTCAATCGGTAATCGTGCGACAGTCTATAACGCTTCACCATTGCTCGACTCGGACAACGAGAGTCTATCCGATTGGGGTATTCTTTCTGACAATTGGAATCGGGAAGGTTAGTAGAAAACATTATCGGGTGTGATTACGTTTAAAATTCTTCTAATAATATTCATAATTGTATATGTACATTGTTATTTACTTATCAATATGCAGGGAGAGATATTATTTTTATTGATAGCAATAAGTTTGTTATTTCTTGTTCGAGTGCGTGCACATTTCGAATTGTCATAGAAAAATTAGATCTAATATCTTTTCTTGGGATCATTAGTCGTAGCAGATTCTGTGTCGCCACCCACGCCAACATCAATAATACATTTAATGTCCATTGGCTTCGAATCGATGGTTCTAGAAATGTGGCTTGATTTAAAATCAGGTAAAGTATTTGCTTTTAAAATTCACAAAATATTAATCAAACAGAAATTAATACTGATTAATTTAATTTCGTTAATTTAATTGTTTCTAGATAAATTAATTTTACGACTCACCCGTCCGGATGATAAGATGAACCGAACGATCTCTGAAACTTCAATAAACGACATGCTTTCTTCGGGACATTGGCATCACTTAACATTAAACTTTAAAGATACCGTCTTGAATAAGCACAGTGCTGTAGTTGAAGTTACGCTGTGGGTAGATGGTTGGAAAGAGGTCAATGCTCAATTACCGTTTGACGGTTTATTGATGAGAAAACCGGGTACTACATGCATTTTATTAGGTCAAATCGGGTCGAGCAATATTGGTGCATGGTACTTCGGAAATTTAATGATTTTTAGGTACATTATTTCGCATTATATAGACAGTAATTCATGTATAACACGTATAACACTGAGTTATTTATAGATGTCCAGTATTCACGAAAGAACGTGCGTTGTATCTAACAAGTCTCGGACCAAATTACACCAACTTGGCGGATTGTATATTAAACACTGTGAAGCCTGATTTTGCGCCCCTTATTGCGTCTGGCGCACTAAATGGTGTTTGCGAAGTTAAATATGGTTAATACACAATACACACACACATAATATTATTATACCAAATATAAATTCATATTTCTACGAAAAATTTAATACTTTATTTTTATATATTATAGAAGGAGGTAAATTCGACTCAAGTCGACGAAAATCTTACGGTGGTACTTATTTGAGATATGCTGTCGGGAAAGTAATGTCAGAATCGAAAATTGACTGGGACGCCGTTATGGATGCGACAAACTCGCATCTTGGCGAGCTACAAGATAATTTGCTTCTCAGTTATGAGGCTCAAAATCCTAACATCGTACATTTGTATCCTCAAGCCATTAGTAATCCTGCTGGTAAATGATACGTTACACAATACGTTATTGACTTTATCATAGTGATCAATTATGTATTTAGTAATATATTTTTGTAGTTATTGTAAAAAATATCTTTCCGGGCCAGCCAAGTTTTAGAATTATCTCAGCCCCAGAACATAGGGTATCGCAGCAACCGCCTTTATCGATACCTCCGATTGTATCTACTCGTTTAGAAAACCAACAATATCGTGGACTTATACCTGCAGCGATCTTAGTAGGTGGTGTACCAGTATTTTTATATCTTTTTGCGAGGGTAAGTATTCTCTTTTTAAGAATCTTTATTTCTTGCATAAAAATTAATTGGAAAAAAGGAGGTAAATGAAATGCATATATTTTCACATCCAAACATTCATGATTGCTTGCAGGTGGTTGAATTAAACTCTACCGAAGAAGAACAGGCCCTGGCTCTCTCCACAGTCCTGCATCTTGTTCGTAGTGATTCAGAACTTTTAAACCAATACCGATCGAATAGCGGGACATTACTGGTTCTTCGAGTTCTAGAGTCGTCTCGGTGCCACGCGGGTAGACACATTCTGAAGGCGATGTTGGATGCGGCGTGCGATAGTTCGATCATCATCAGAGACATCAGCAGTGGCAATCATCCAGTTTCTCAGAATTGCGAAGCTGTTATTACAGATCCAGAATTGATCAAAGCCGCGCTTACTGCATGGAGAGCATGGGCGAAATACGATACTTTAAATTTGCTACTGCAAACGCTGCTACTTTTACTGCGAGATCAACATTCACAGCGTGAATTCAATGCATCTCAATTAAACAGAGTTGGAATTGTGGATACAATCCTTACCTTATGTAAGGTAAATCAAATATTCTGTTTAATGTAATGCTATTATACATTGATATGTGATATATATATATATATATATATATATATATATATATATATATATATATATCTTAATGATATCTTTTATTTTTCTAGGAGCACTTCATGTACGAAATAAATGAAGAGGTAAATGCCGTATTGGATTCAAATATTGGAATCGCTATTGTGGAACTGATACGCGCCTTGATGGGCGCACCACCGGAGTTTGCTCATTTGGTCGCCATCACTGACTATTTGGTTCTCGTTCATCAAGCTTCGGAGACTTATGTCACTTACTCGCGACAAAATATCTATTTTATGTTGCCGCAACTCAGGAAGACGAAAACAAATTTGAAAAAAAGCGACAACGCTTCTATTTCTTCCAATGATTCGATAAACTTGATGGAGAATAGTAAATTGGACAAGGCATTAAGGAACGAACAGGTGTGAACTTTTGCAAATGTGTGTGAAATTTTCTAAATTGCAAAAACTACACAAATATTATTTTCGATTGTTCACTCTTTTGTAGATTCAAAAGACTCGAAGTCCTAAAAAGAAAGATCGTAAAAGTGCACTATTGATGGATAATACTAGTGGTGGGGAAGACTCCGGAATTGCAGCTAGTGATGGGTCTATTCCACAGAGCAATGTAAGTAGCACAAAAAAAAGTCTACATAATATAATCTCATATTTTATTCATTTGAATGTGTGCGCATTACCACTTAGGAAAGACCATCAAGATATGCAGATGAGAAAAGAGCTTGTCAAGGCTTAGTCTGCGAAGGGCTGTTGTTACTGTTGAGAGATGCTGTAAGAATATTACCAGATTGTCAAGTTGGATCAGTGCTAAAGCATGTTTTAAGAGCTGAACTGTTATTGGTTTTAGCCAATGATCCTGATAACCGTGTACGCACAGCATTGATCAAGGTAAATAATTTCTTTATGTATTATATTGTATAATTTCCGTATCGAGACCAGGAAAAAACGAAATATTTTATATTATGGCATCTTTTAGGTGATACAAACCTATCTACAACGTGCTAGTGATGAGGAAGTTAACAAGTTTATAAAGCAAAAATATTTCATGCATCTAGGAAATCAGATAGCTTTATATCCGGCAAGCGATTCATTGGTTATTGCTTTAGAGAACTTGGCTGTACGAAGTCCGACTCTAGCAGCAATGCCAATGTTAATGGCGATAATTTCAAAGACTTCAAACTCTGATTCAAGTATAGTCAAGCCATTAATATTATTTATAACTGATGTAATAGCAAAGGTACAGGAATAAAATACATTTTTTTAATAGTAGATTTGACAAACAAAACTGAATTAATTTTTGCTATTTTTCAGAATACGAACGCACTGAAAGTACTTTTAGAACAAGGCTTAATTGAATCATTGGTACAAAGTTTGGTTGGGGCTACGCATAAAGGTAACTCGATGTCCCTTCATCGAGACATCCATGTCCTGTTCGTGACCATTGCGACTAAGCTTCTAGAATTACCTGGTAGTCATCAGATACAAGCGGTATTAGATCTACATGTGATACTTGATTATATGGAAATATCGGAGAAGCTACGATGCTGCACGAGTTCGATTCGCATGATTGTGAGAGACGCACAAGTCGCGTTGTTTGATGGAGAGTTGGACACGCTCGTGACAAAACTGTCGAATCCTTCAGGATTCCGTCTACGTAGCACGGCTTCTTACTTGGCTTCGGCATCTTACTTCACTTCAGGTAATTATGGTGTGTGTAAAATTTTTAAACATTCATTTGATATTAACATTTGAAAAATATTTTTCCAGTTCTTACAACGTCTAGCGAGCAGAGTGATCATGGATCGCCTTCCTCCAGCTATGGTAGCTTCCATGCGAGCACGCCTTCGGCGCTGCGCGAACTTGGTAAAGGAGAATTGAACGATCGTTTTCGTATCATCGTGATACGCGCGGTTGAATTTATAACGGCGATCGATACGTCACCGTCCGTCAACGAACTGCAGCTAACGAAGAGATTATTTTCTATCCTTTTGCACGGTTTGTGCAGTCCGCTGGAGAAAAAAAATCTTTGGAGCAGTACATGGTCCATTAAACCAGCGTTGAGAAAATATACAGCTAGAATTATGATATGGCTGTTGGAGCCACATCAAAGTATCAATACGAGAATGTACGCCATTAGATCTTTAATGGAAGAACCAAGAGCTCGCGAAATCCTATCGTGCATTTTGGAGGTTCATCCACAGGTATCTGTGCTAATTAGTTTGAGCAACTAATATTTGTACTTTACGCATTAAGACACAAAATCCGATATTATATAGAATATTATGTCTAGATGGAACAAAAGTTCACCGTGTTTTTCTGGGACCTATTGCAAAAACGGGACGAGATGCCTAGTGCCGATGCTAGAGTATGCGCAGAACTGAGAGAAGCTCTACGCGTGTGGAATCTCGCGAAAGGGATAGAGCAAGCCAATCCAGAAGTGTGGAACGATGAATTAACTCTATTACGTCGAGATTTGCTTCTAGATCGAGATATTTGTATCGACAATTATCCTGCAGTTTTAAGGTAGATGCATATATCATATAAAATATACCATATAAAATCAACGTATATTTTTTCAAGAATTTAATATAGAATGATAATTTTATGTTAGAATCGGCAAGAGATTTGATGCGTTGGCGAAACAACTAATCGAAAGTGCTATGAATATAACGCGTTCGGTTGTGGAAGAACAAAACCGTGAGCGCAAGGTGTTGATGGAACAGTTGAAACACATGCGAGCATTAGAGGCTCAGGCAGTGGCCAGATGGAGAGATATAGCCAAGCGATTAACACATGAATGGGCGCCGTGGCATTTTTCCGACAGCTATCCGAAAAGTTGGGAATTAGATCCGACTGAAGGTCCCGCGAGAGTCAGAATTAGACTTCAGAGATGTCATTTGAATATTGATAAAAAATTCTTCTTGACTGAACATCAAGACAACTTAAGTATGAAAGAATAAATGTTATCATAAAACGAACAATTTATCTTAACAGATGTATTTTGCGTTATTTCTTTTGCAAACATCCATATGAATAAGCGTAATACATTGGACATACTCTTATGTGTTTTAATCTTAAATTTTATATTTTATAGAATCTTCCAATATCAAAATGCCGTTGTCGTTTTTATTTACAAGTACTCGTGAAAATGCCAACACTGCAGCTTTGATCGAACGATTACACACGACTGAGAAAATACGCAAGATGTCTCAAGCGAAAGTTGTTACACCTAGGGCCGAATTAGCGGGAGAAGTTCTCATTGGTGAGACATGCGTGTATTTCGTTCCGGACAATCCCGATGTGCCGTTACATACGGACGTAAGTAATTTCTTCCTGTGTTACTGCAATTATAATTCACCGATGGAACATCAATTAATCATTCTTAATTGTAGATAGCATTGGGTGGTTTCGATTTGGCTGTAACCGGTGGTACTGCTTGGCGTCTCGAAGATATTCGCGAATTGCACACAAGAAGATATCAATTGCAAGAGAGAGCCATCGAGATTTTTCTCATTACTGGCAGAACATACTTATTAGCGTTCGACTCATCCAAGGAAAGGGACGAATTTACGACCGAGCTATCCGCTTGCAATTTACCCAGGCGAATCCCTGGTGATGATTTGGGAGAAGCTCTTGCCTTATGGAGAAACGGCGCGCTCACTAATTGGGAATATATCGTTTGTTTGAACAAATTGGCGGGTCGTTCGTATAACGACTTAATGCAGTATCCCGTATTCCCGTTTGTTTTAGCGGATTACATTAGCGATAAGATCGACTTAAACAATCCGAAAATTTATCGGTAAGTAATATGGAAAATATATGGGGAATATAAATAGATTTTTTAAATACATTTATGTATTTTACAGAAATTTTAAACGACCGATGGCTGTGCAAGATAAAAAGAACGAACAACATTACATAAATAATTATAATGTAAGTAATTTTAAGTAATTACACGTTATCACTATTGTTTGACATTTTTCTTATAGAGTCATTAATAACTATATCTTGATACAGTACTTGAAGCAAACTTTATCAGAAGGATTAAATCTGATTGCCTTAAATCAAGGACCATTCCATTATGGATCTCATTATAGTAATTCTGGAACAGTGTTACACTTCTTGGTACGGCTTCCACCGTTCACTAGCATGTTCCTATGTTATCAAGGTAATTATATATGAAACTATCCTTTCTTTACAATAATATTAATCAAAAAATTTATTAAAATTATATGTCTATTTACAGATAATAATTTTGATATTCCTGATCGAACATTCCATGCGTTAGCTACTACATGGAGATTAACCAGTTGTGATTCCACAACGGATGTGAAGGAACTGATACCGGAATTTTTCTATTTACCTGAATTTTTATTAAATTTCGAAGGTAAATTAGAATCACAATTATTTTTGAAAAAAATAATGCGAATAAAAGATAGCGTACGTTTGCAAATACATTCGTATTGTAGGATTCAATTTTGGCGTTCGACAAAATGGTAACAAAGTTGGAGACGTTGAATTGCCGAAATGGTGTGGCGATGACGCGCGTCTATTTATATTGACGCATAGAGCCGCACTGGAATCAGACATCGTGAGAGAAGTATTACCATATTGGATTGATCTCGTCTTTGGATTCAGACAGACGGGAAAACCGGCGGTAGAAGCCATAAATGTCTTTCATCCTGCTGTACGTTGGTTCTACATTATTACAGATTAGAATTTATGCGCAACAATATTAATAAGCGAGAATGAATATTTATTAATATTTCACTTCTTGTATTTAGACTTATTACGGATTCGATGTGGAACAAATAGCAGATCCCTTAGAACGTCAAGCCTGGGAAACGATGGTACGAACTTATGGTCAAACGCCTGCACAATTATTTAAAGCTCCTCATCCATTGATTCAGAATCTTAGCAATGTAACGCTCTCTAATCAGACACAGCAGGTTATCGAAGGAGTCAATGGTAATTTTTCTTTTGTTGATTTAAATTTTAAACTATTAACCAATATCATGAATATCGATAACACAAAATTAAATCTATTAAACAATGCAATGTTAATATAATTGCAGGTATAAAATGGGGCAATTATGTAGGCGCGCCTGGCAATAAGCCTGTATTATGTTGGAAATTGAAACACAAAACTCCATTAGCTTCTCTAATTCCTCTGGCAACTGGTGACGTTTTCGGTTTATCTAATTACACAACGCTTCTTCTTGCTTATACTAAAGAGAAAGGTTATTGATTTATATCACAAATTTTATTATTGCGCTCTTTTCACGATTTGCGAAACTTTTCATATAAGTATGATAATTTAGAAATCTCTTGTTTGTTGCAGGTGGTAGTATGGTAAGTGGCATGTCCGTCTTGGGTGCTGCATTAGCATCATGGAGTGGAACAGATGGAATCGCTAGATTAAAATGTAAAAAAGAACAACCACCGAAACCTTTAATAAAATCCTCAGGCCTCGATCCAGTAAGTATCTGGTAATACACATATCTCATGACAAACATAAGATACTCCATTAAAAGTTATAATAAGTTAATAATAAAACAAACAGAAAAAACACACAACCAGGTTTATATAAAGATTATTGAAGTTATTGCATTTAAAATGAAATGTTGGATACAAATCGCCTATTTACTATCAATTACTAATTACTATTTAGATCACGATATTGGAATCTACTCCAGATTGTGGACAACTTTGGATCGGACACTTATCAGGCAGAATTATAGTGCATACATATACTATCGGGGCTACAGGCAAAATTGAATTCAGTTTAGCACCTGCAACAACACTTTTAGCCCATAGAAGTCGGGTGACAACAATATCTTTGTCACGTGCGTTTAGTATTGCTTGCTCCGGCGATGCTAATGGAGTTATTGCTATTTGGGATTTAAACAGGTATATGATACAAAAATAAATCCTATTATGCTTTCTCATTCGTCATATTTTTTATATACATATATATCTTTATTTTGGAACAGTTTAACATATGTGAGGTCAATAGTCTGCGATCAAGGTTATACTATACATCTCTTGTGTATCAGTGAAACACTCGGTGATGTAGCAGTTACTTTCGAGATTCCTAAGTCAGAGGTCAACGTGACCGCCGATCGATCCGAATTGAGAGTTTATACTATAAATGCAAGAGCTGTAGGTTTTATTTCATCCAAAAGACATGTAACAGCGCTTTGTTACAGCAGCGCACCGGAAGGTGTTTCTGTCAATGTTATAGCAACTGGTTTAGACAACGGGATAATAAGGTATGCATATATTGTATTTTGTTAAATGTATGAGAACAATTATTAAACAAAAATATTTTTGAATGCAGATTATGGAGCAGTTGGGATTTGCAGTTAGTTAGAGAAATTTCGACTAATGTGAAAGATTGTTGTGCAATAATCGCTGTAGTATGGTCCCTGGATCAACACCATTTATATGCAGTCACGGAAGACTCTACTGTTTTAATTTGGGAGGGATCTAAGCGTCTCAGTAACGGTACTCCAAAATTTGTTAATTTAACCTCATTCTGATCTGTATAATCGTAATTTGAACAATTAAAAACTGATGCAAGGACAAATGTATGAACTGAGAACAAAGCTTATGTATAAAGAAAGAGAATTAGATTGGAAACATAAAAGCGATGTTATTTTCTATATTACGTTTATCATATTTTTATTATCTTTTTTATTTTGTTTATTGTTTTCAACATTATTTAATATGTGATTATTTCTGCGTTATTATTTAAGAATTAATGTTCAAATAATTAATTATACTCGAATTTTTTTAATTTTTAGTCACAATCACGACATGTATTAATGGCAAAATGAATAATGTACCGAAGTATTATCTTAGTGATTCTTCTGATACAATGATTATCCCTAGTTATATATATAGCATTCATATAGATTATATCGCTTTTTTTTGTTTTTAATAATATAATTTATATGTATATATAATATATATATATATATATATATATATATATATATATATATATATATATATAAATTTTTATAAAATAATGTTGCAATAACAAAAACATTTAAAGAAACTATTCTTTTCTTCAATAATTTTTGTTCATTTTTGACATATATATATAAAGTAAATATTTTTACTGCATTAAACACTTGTTTTGTTTATGTAATGTATATACCTACTATGTAACTGCTTATTTCAAATCTCATTCAAACAAGATTCAATTATTTCAAACATAGGGTAGTACTTTGTTGTCCTTCTTGCAATCTGATCTGCAGTATCTCCGCTTGAATTTACTATATGTGGGTTTGTATCCGTATGTAACAGAAGAAGCTGAAGAGCAGGGGAATTGTGAGAAGTAGCGGAAACCAAATGTAATGGTGTTTGATCTCCTTTACTTTTAGCATTTATATCTGCTCCATTTCCGATCAATGCTTCAGCGCATTCCACATTGTTCCAACAGCACGCAGAATGCAAAGGCTGCCATTCATCCTGAGTTTTAGCATCTATTTTTGCTCCTACTTCTAGTAGATACTGTTGAGAAGTAATAAACAGAACATAACATATAAAACTTTTAGGATATTTTTATAAACATTAAAGAAAAGAAATAATTTTCGGTTTCTAGGTCACCTCTACTACTTCTATGTTATTGCCGTAACATGCTCTATGAAGTGGAGTATAGCCATCCTTATCGGTACATTCCAGCAAGAGGCGATTCTTGTTTACTAATTTCTTAATTTCTTGTAGATTTCCCTCTTCGGCAGCACCTAACATAGCTTTTGCATCACCTTTTAAAAGAAACACGATATTACTATTCGATATAAAAATAGGCAATTTCAATAAAAAAATACTCGGAGATATCATATAAACGCATTTTTATTCCTTACAAATGCGATTGATCTCTTGATCCGATATGAAATTACTCAGAATTCTAACCTCTTGCATTACGTTCCGGTTCCACACCATCATCGTCGTCTTCCCAGGCGCTCACTTGCATACGTTCACTACGTGGCGTACTAAGCATTTTATCTCGTATCGCCTCTAAATCTTGCAATTCATCATCTTCCTCTTCTGATGACATGTTTCGTCGTAATACTTGGCAATCAACACCAGCTACAGTCCTTGATACGTAAAAACGTATCACATATGATTGTCAATATCAACATGGTGTAAAAAAACAATACGTACAATCAAAACATATGACACATTTCGAAAGGTGACATTTGAGAAAAGGAGATTCGAGCCTCTCTGTTTCTCAAATTTATTGCAATTACCGTAATAAGTTACACAAAATGGATTGTCTGAAATTATTGGAAACTTTGGAGGTGCTCGGTTTTGCCGGTATTTGCATAAGTACTGAGAATTCGCAGCTGCTGCAGAATTCGCTACTCATTTTGCAGACAGAAAATCATTTTCGAAGATGTTATTATTGGGGTAGAATTAATGGATTACAAAATGATTACCATATCGCGTACGGTTACGAAAAGGATTGCATGAACGGTCGAGTATATCATTATAGGTAATTTCATTAATGTAATATTGAAATGCAATTTCTATTTTAGGAAATTGAATATATGTAATTCTCGAAATTAATGTGCGCTTAAATTATATTAATCTTAAATTTATGTATTATATTTACATTCCACTTTAAAAAAGAATTCTTTTCATCTTTTCATTTTAATGCACTTATATCTATGGATGAATTTTTTAACTAGATGGAAATCTATCTTAGCTCTTTTATAATATAGCACAGACGGTATCAATTGGCTATTGTTGCCAAAAGCGACAAAGTGCGGACGATTCTTAAGTCCTTTGGCTGTTAATAGATTCGACGGCGACCCGTCCATTGTCACGAATGTTTATAACGTCAACCCACCGTTTCCACCAAACGAGGATCCTAAAACTTATTACGATGTAATATCGCTATTAGAGATATATTCCTTCAAATTTTTCGCCAAGAAAAATCGAAGATCAAGAATTCACTAAATTAAATCATTCAATTAGATCGTTAATGTATTTTAAGGAGTATTTTTATATAATTCAAGAATCTAGTATTTTCAAATAGCAAAGTGATGTCAAATGACGTCTTATTCACCTTGGCATCACTTTACTATTTCGTATTTATGTAATAAAAGGTAAAAAAAAAAAAAAAAACGGTGAATGCAGGATTCTATGCCGAAAGAATTAAAGGAGGAGGATCGTCTCGCAGCTATCATAGAATCGATCACGGAAGATGCTGTGATCATTCCACGTGGGGCCTGGTTCAAATGCCCGAACGGCGACGTGATCGAGAATCCGAGCTTCGAGGGTCTTTGCGCCTCGGATGCCTCGCATCTAAAGTCCTACTTGCACGCCCGTTTACCGAAAGAGAAATGGAACGCCAATTTACTGTCTCGACCCGATTATAATTACGCGTTGGATTTCTTAGATAGCATAGACATGGATGTTCCTCAAGGTATCGATATATACAAGTAGAGCGATAGAATTAATTATGAATTAAACGACAGCAAGAACGCATAATGCGACGATAACGTTGTTACGTTATTTTATGATCACATTGAAATTTATAATGCCGTGTTATTTGAAAATATATCATTTAGCTCTGATCGATTATATATATATATATATATTAAAGTATTTATTTATTTCCGCAGAATGTTGGGATGTGCAATTTCTTTTGGGCGGTCGCCTGGTTATTTTGCATAACCTATATTGGCATGGAATGACTTTCTTTCATAAATTAAACTCTCCGCATTATGGATTTTTATATGTCGGGCATGGAAAAAAGAATCTAGACCTTCCATTCATGTACTAATATGAAATATAAAAATAATTTTATGCAAAATTGTAACCTTGATAATAAGTAATTTAAATTTAAATAATTTGAATTTCAACCATGAAGTTAATAAAAGCATATGATACGTTTCAAATGTATCGAGCGTAAAGCCCGTATCAGACTATGCATTGAAGATTGAGACTGAAGATTGAAGATTCAAATTTGACCAATGAAGACAAAGAAATTTTAGTTCCTTTTGTTCTGATTAGTTAAATTCCAATCCTTAATCTTCAATTTTCAATGAGTAATCTGATACGGGCTTTACGCATGAAATTGTCTACCTACAATGTATAAAGTATTCTACGAAAAGTGTAAACGAACGATATGTTCAGTCGAAACGAGTAATCGATACGTGCGACGAAATAATTCCAACCGCCATTGTTCTTAACGTCCGGTTTCCGTCACGAAAATCCATTGTCCATCCGTACTCTCATTCGCATCCGCGCTTGATAAATTTCAAATTTGCAACATTAAATTTCGTGCTTCCTGCGGAACGCGTGCATTTCTCGCGTCGGTCTGAAATTCAGGATTCCACGAAATCAAACCTGTATAGGTGCAAAAAAAAAAGATGGCTTGAATCGCAAAGAAATAATGAACTCTGAGAAATGCGCCGGATATCCCTAATCGTCGCACGTAAGTTATCAATTTTATATCGCTCTATAGAAAGAAATAAAATACATTTAACATCAAGCTAACTGAATCAGATATTAAAATTGAAAAATAAATTTTGTCATTAGACGCTATTAGTATTGCAACATTTCAATTATCGAAAGATACAATCTTTTTTTTTCAGATATTGTAATATAATAATAGTAGAACACGCACATAATAAGCGTTTATTTTAAAATTCTAGCGATAATATTCTAAGAACAATTAAAAAAATAGATATATCGAAAATTCATTCGAGTAACGAAAAGAAAGTAGAAAATATGATGTTGAGAACAAGGTGAATGTAATAAAATAAAATAAAATTACGCATAAGATGAATAATACAACATAAAAGTATCGCGCATTGCATCCTGCGCATCAGCATTCAACAAAAACAGAGGTTTGAAAATTTCAGGATCGAAGAATATAATACATCGCATCTTTTCGCTCGAGACGGACAGTACAGGCGCTTCAAACGGTCGCGACTTTCGCGCGCTTTCCTAGCCTTGTGTCGCGCGTGATTGTCGCTAGATGGCGCGCGCCAACGTTGCGACGTTCGCGCATGTAACCGGCCGGGGACGCGCACAACGCAGTCGAGCAGCGGTGTCGAGCGTAGCGACCGGCGTCTCCTGCAGTGAAGTGTCGCGTTGATTGCGAGTGATTCCGAGGAACGACCTGTGCTCTCTCTCTGTGGATCCGACGATAATATTTCGCCGTGCACGGTGAGTGGCTAGTAAATAATTGCGTAGCGAACGCATCGCGAACATTATCGCCTGTTATTGCGTCGAAATTTTTTTCCTTACTTTTCAAACGCTTACTTCAGCTCTCGAAACGGGACGCGTCCGACCGGCCGGCAAACCGGCTTCGCTTCTCGGCACGTGGTAATTTTGAGAGAATATCGTTGACTCGAATACGCTCGGATCTCGTTGTATGCAAGGAGAATATCGATTGATACGTCGCGAATGTTTCGCGGTTGAGATACATACTCGAAATCTCTTCCTCCCCCCCCCCTCGACCGATGACAGGCGATGTGAATGTTGCTGCTGTTCGTGCGCAAATTAACCGTTACCTGGCGTTAGGGCAATTTTCGGTCTTTTCGTCCGCTACGATTACGGGTGTTGCGTAGGAAAGTTTCCCGAAAATATATATAACAGCATTTTTCAAAATTTTGCCAAGTAAGAATTATGATTATTGTGACGATCATTTGAAATATTCAACAAAATATGCCAATCATTGAATCGTTGAACATTAAAACGCATTTATTCAATGAGACGATAATCGATACGCACAATTTAGAGGGAATTTAAATATGAGAGAGAGAGAGAAATTATACGGAATGGAATATAACTACTGGAAATATCTCTAGGTTTTTTTATGGACTAAAGACTAAAGCAATAAAAATTCCGACTTTATCACACGTGTGAATGGCGTGAGATATTTATTATTGTTCCTTATTTATGTGGATATTAGTTTTTTCATATTTATGTGATGGCATTTAAGCAACGTGTCGTGCTCGATTCAAGGTTAGCAAGGTCAGAGAGAATTACAGACTTGTTGTCTGACAATAATCACATATTTCTTATTTTCTTCTCTTTGAAAAATGCATAAAGAACAATTAGTTTCCTCAAGTACATTTTTAATTTTATTCCGCGACATGAAGAAATTTTATCAAATCGTAATTTATATATTTTTCGTATCTGCCAAATGTATAGTTATGGCATATTCCACATCTCTTTCTCTCGTACTTAATATTTTTCATAAATATTGTATGAAGCAATACGCTATATACATATATAAAGAAAATAAGAAATTAGCATCGTATGTACTTGGTTCTAACGCGAATTAATGAAAAATTACATGTTAAATACAGAAATTAATATCGATTGAAAATTAGGATAACGTGTATATAATTGAAGAATTCGATGTAATTTGTAAGGCATTATTTAAATATGTGAAGTTATGCTTAAACTCCATCTTACAAATTTCGAGATTAATTCTTGCTTTGAATATTTAAATTATATTATTCATATATGATTATATTTATTTATTATGTATATTTATTATTTTTTCATATTTTTGTTTATTCGTATTACTTATATGTGAATTATTACTTATATATATATATATATATATATATATATATATATATATATATATAAATTATACTGTATATATTTATATAAGTTTTTATAATATTTATATAAATTATATGATACTTATATAAATTTATACATTCTTTGCGTGATCGTGGAAATAACTGAAATTTATCGGCCGTTCTTCGGAGAGAATCGGTCGTTCGCTGATACATCCGGTACATTTTATTTTATGCAGCTACACGTGCAGAGTCATTGCCTGGAGCGTCTCTCTCTCTCTCTCTCTTTCCTCCCGCGATCGAGAAAACGTCTTGTCGTTAATTTCTCGATTCCGATAGTCGCGATCGCGGGATCGTCCCACTTTTCGTAAACCGTAAGAGAGGCATGAAGTCTCTGTCGCGCGGTTTTCAATTCGTTTCCGCGGTTTCGCGATCGTTGAGCCGACAATGTCATTCGCTACGTACGTGTGCACTATATATATATATATATATATAGATTAGATTTATTTTCGTACATCGAAGAAATCAATGACGATAACCTTTTCCTTTCTCTCCCTCTCCTTCGCGGTAGAAAATCCTCCGCGGCCTGTCTCTTATCTGATTGATATGCGCGGCCTGTGCGCGCGCGATCGTGTAGTCGATTCCGAGCACGGATCGCGAGTTCCGGTTCCTATTCAAGTAGTATCCTCAAGTAGTATCAAGTAGTATTCAAGTAGTAGCGTCCCGGCGAATATACCACTCGTTTTCATCCTCCCGTTCTTCCCGTTTACATATCGCTGCGCGTGAATTTTATTTTGCTCTCATCTCCTCAACTCGCTTGGATATGGCCGATATTTTTTATCCGTTCCACACGAGTGTGGCTTTCATTATGTTACGTTGTTGAAAGAAACTATTAGATTTTTACAACAGACCACACTACACAAATTTCAATTATATCCCGCTATTATTCGTTATTTCTCTTTTTTCCGATCTATTTATTCTCCGTCGCAAATTAATTCCTTTTGTTCCCGCGTCGACAGAGAGATGATGCTGATAAAACTCGAGACGACGCTAACGAGCGATTTAATTGCGGTTAAATTAACGTCAGCAAAATATTCCGTAATGTTACTAATAAATGAACGGTCAAGTTATTACAATGGAAGTTATAAATTAAATTGAATCGGACCTCGACGATTAATGATGCAATATAATATGATAAGGAGAGAGAAGAGAATAATGCGATCGATAAATGTTCGTAACAGTTTCAGATTTGTTTGCTCTTGTTTTGCTCGCTCTCTTATCATCGATTGCGCAGAGTGTAGCGTCGCGTTATGGCGTTTCGAGGAAGAAAAATAAAATATCGCCTTTCCTTCGATCCGTGTACACCGTGTGCGCGCGAAATGTACTCCTCCCATTTCCCGAATTCGGGATATCGAAACTTGCGGTTGTCGACCTCGCCCGATACGCTTTGTCGTTTCTTTTTAATGCCGCCGAGGCGAAATCCTCTAACGGGATTTGGAGTAAACCATAAAAACGATGCGCGAGGGCATTGCGGCATTGTGAGTTTCTTTGTTCCGGGTACGCGCGGAAACCTTCGGATTTGCTCAGCTAGAGTCAAGGATCGCGGGGAAGGTGTAAACATACGCGAGAAACACTTCAACAGTTTTCCTTTTCCGCGGCAAATGTTTGGAGAGAGAGAGAGAGAGAGAGAGGTTTCCTTTTTATTCGATTAACGTGAGTCAATATTCTCCAACTTTTAATTAAAATCGTTCTTTACCGGGCGAAATCTTTAATTGTATAAAAACAACTACAAATGTGTTTCTGGATCTTTACTAAATATATTTTTATATAATTTTTCGAAAAAAATAATTAATGCAAATTTTAACGACATATACGTAATATAGGAAAAATTAAAAATACTTTAAACAAAGTGATTTTGTTCGCTATGATTTATCACTTGAATATATATTATATGCAGAAAAAAGGGGATGTACTTTTCGGGTTTGGTTAACGATCAATATCGATTTACTCGCATATCAGGACGTTCTTAGCCACAGCGGGGAGGGGAGAGCATAAAGAAAGACGAGACGCGCATGAATGTTTCTCAACGTGTTACGTCGCCGGCAGTAACAACAAATTATAACGCGATATCTCGCGGACGTGTATGCGTCAGTGGAGGAGAGAATCCTAAGCATATCCGTGTGTGCGTCGTTCGTTTTGTTCGACAGCGGTAATGTCGTCGTAACACGAGAAGATATTGTCCGCTTGACAACGGAGAACCACCGCGTGAACGTAGAGGCGCACTCTTCATGCACGTGATGCTTTATTCCAGGCTGTTCTTTCGTTATATGTATATCAAACGCATATCACACGAGCCTTGCATTCCTCTCTCCGATAAATAAGTTTAATTCTCTTTAAGATTGAATGTAGTAACGTCCATTGAATTTTGAATGGTTAAAATTTTGGATTTCTTATCTCTTGATGAGATATAACTTTTAAAACACATCTGCAACGATTCTCTCTCTCTCTCTCTCACACACACAAAAGTAATCTCGTGAAACATATCTTTTAAGCTTTCAATAATTATTATGTTTGATAATTGTAGTAAGATAATGGAATTTATTCTTTAAAAAGGAACATTTAAAAGTATTCTCTTTCCACAATACATAATATACATACCCTATCAGAAACGATAGAAATAATATTCGATTTAGCTAGCTCAGTTAATGCTCGTGGTATTGAGCATTTTAATAATTATCAGTAATAAGTAAATCCTATCCGCGATCGTAAAGCGTACGTTTGGCGTCCCTCATCTCAGCCAATCGATCTCAAACGTTCCCTTCGCACGGCGCTTTTTTTCACGGAATTCCGAGCTCTCGAATCTACGAGGATACGAGGATGCGTTTCGTAATGTTAGCCAGGTAGTAGAGGCAGGCGGGATCGAAGAGTCGAAGGAGGGAAAGAGGAAGAAGAAGAGGGAAAAATAAAACAAAAGACACAGAAGCCGAGGGTGGTGGTGGATCGGTCGGTCGATGGTGGATGAGAGGGTGCGCGGGAAGTAGGAGGGAGATCGGGAGAGGGCCCGCGTTTCGAATGGGCCGAGAGCTTGGGGCCTCGAGGAAAGGCGAGTGAGTTCTCTCTCTTTCTCTTTCTCTCTCTCGTCGGAGCTTCTAGTCCCCGACGTTTAATTTCAGGCAGTCCTGCGAGGAGTTCTCGCAACATCTACGCCGTGTTTAACGTCGGGACACACGGGGGCCTTGGGAAGAGATACCCTGGCGCGATCAGAGGCCTAGAACCAGTTCTCGCGCCTTAAACCGCCGGCACGGTTCTCACGCATTACGGTCCCGCTGCGTCCTCTCATCCCGGCCTAATTGGCCCGCCGGGCCGGAATGAGAATCCCTGCGCGATACGCGGTCCGTGCGGCAGGATACCACATGCGGCCGTATATATTAAGAAGGGGCCCGGTCAAGCCTTAACGCGCATTGGCATATACCCGCCATTTTCGATTATCTCGCGGCAACGCGCGGCCGGCAAATTGATAATCTTCGACTGGAATATTAAATTCTTATAGAGACGTAAAGAATTTAATATGTAATGTAAATAATATGGATATGATAAGAATTTGAATTCGTTGGCCATTTTTCATTTATATTTCATACGGGATCGACGAGAATTTTTGACAGAAAAATATTCGTCCATCTTTAATTAAAGATAAAATTGCTTCTCGCGGATTGCTGGCTGAGTGCAAACTCGACGAGTCGCTTTTTATCGTAGTAAACTAAACTGCGATCTTTTACGCATACGCGCGCGTATATCTATGCACGTGGCACGACGATGTCGTGCGGACGTCGTATGATTAAAAACTCCTGTATCTACGGAGATGTTTATACGCGATGCATAGCAATGAAGCGCCGTTCTACGCGATGTAAAAACGATATGCGCATCTCTCTCTCTCTCGGTAAAAAGGAAGATTCTTAAATGGTTTCCTGTGCTTTTTCTTCTTATTCTCCCTTTGCCACTTTTTTCTTATATTCACCGATTTTTATTACAATCTATTGCAACCGACTCATGATGATTAGACATATGTTTCTTCTTATTAAAAAATATTTTTTTAAAGTATTCTCATAGTTTTTGAAAATTTAGCTTTAGTTTCATATATTTGCAATACGCGATTTAACAATTAAATGTGTATATTCCGTTTTATACCGTGTGTGATTTATATTAACAATATTTGCATATATACGAAAATATCACAAATCACAAAATTCATTTTAATAATTTTAATAATAAAATATTAAAAAAATATTAATTTTAATAAAAAAAGGCGCAAAACAGTTTAAAATATTTTATTCTCTTGTTAAGAATTAATTTAACTTTTTCTTTGTCTGAACACATAAATTATGATCACTCTACCATTCGGATCAAACCCCGTATTACCATGTTGTAAGTCATCGTCGACAGGAAATATCGGATATATATATATATATATATGGTATATATAGTGACGCGTTACGTTACCTCAATAAGAAGAAAGTTTGTAGATGAGTGCGTACGTTGATATACCGTTATCACGTCGACCGCGATTCTCGTCTAGAGTCTCGTATCGTATCATTTCATGTATCGGTTGTAACGCGGATCGTGTTAATTATTGCGTAAGATTGGTTCCTTTCATGGGCCAGTGAACGCGATAGGAAATTCTTTGGGAATAAATCATAGACATGATATAAACGTGCCACAGAAAGGCGCGAACTCCAGCTCGATATTATGATTACGCAACTTGCGTATCGCGTCATGTCTCGTTTCTATCTCTCTACGCAATAATGTGTTTTTCTCATAAATTGGAGATTCTTAAGCTTATTGCGTAAAGTTGACATAACAAACGGAATATCATTTTGATGAAAATTCTGATTGAAATTTTCATAACGATTTTTTATATATTGACGATATATATATATATATATATATATATATATATTTTTCTAGAAATATACAGAGGATACAAGCCTGTGCCTTGTGTCAAAAAAATGTTCGTTTTTTTTTGTAAATCTTATGGAACGTTTCTTTGCGAGCTTTTGTTGCTGTGGAGAAGTTTGTTTTCTCATTGTCCAAAATTTCGAACCCATTGGACGAAACTATTTCATTCGTTCGATAGCTCGTGTAGGGTACATGTCGCGACCTTTCTCCATGTGTCGAAGGATTTTCAGTTGCTCGATTGAACACGCAGATTGAATCGTGCGTGCACGCGCATATTGGTCGCAAACGCGCCTTTATTCCTGTCGAATGGCGGAGTCAGAAAGGAGGGACGGATGGACGGACGAACGAACGGACGAACAGTGGGCCCAGGACGGAAGGGGGGGACGTATGAGGGTTATGGGGGCACGTTCACACAAAACGGCCACCACAGACACCGGCAGCTGTTCACCATCCGTGTCCTACTCTCCACGCTCGCTTCCTCCCTTCCTCTTCTTCCCCCGTATTCTTAGCTTCGGCTTAACCTCGCCCTTCCTCCCCCGCTCGCACTAGCTCCCCTCCTCTTTTTTCCTGCTGCCTCCAGGCTGCTTATAAAAAAAGTATCAAGCTTCTGTGTATCTGTCCGGTCTCTTTCTCGTTCTTCTCTCTCGATTCTCGATCAATCGTAACGGAGATTTCGTAAGAACGACGGCTATCATTCTATGACGCGGCGTATTTTATCAGAAATTTCTTTTGGACAATGAAATGAGAAATTTTGGTCGTACGTTACCCTATTGCTTTGCTGCAAATTTAGTTACACGAACTTTACGTGAATCTTTCGTTGATGCAGATATCTCCCGTCACTTTTTACATCAATAGAATTTTTCCTTTTCCTTTTCTTTTTTTTGGCACGGTAAATTTTTCGTTAATAAATATATTCACGTGTCATCGAATAACTGTTGATTGGAAAGAGAGAAATTTTTCGTGAATTAAACTTTATACAAACTAACAATAAAATCATATTTAATATTTACATGACAAAATCGATGCGTATTGATCAGAGAAATTGAAAGAGGCAGAAAGTACAAGCATATCTATGAAAATAAAAACAGACAATATTACGCAATATTTTATACACACGTGATCAAAATATTAAAAAGTTTCTCACGTTGAAATAGACATAAATCTTTCTCGGTTCTGCAGCCTCGAGGTACATGCACAACGGGAGATTCTTTCTTTGTGCACATTGTAAGAATTCTCGTATGATTGACGGGCGGTTTGTGTGGTTTAAAACTTCATCTTTTTCATGTTCGTTGCTTCTGCATGCTACCATCTCTTTTCAATCTTTTGCGTTGTTATTAAATTGTATGAGGGCGCACCGCCAATTTTTCAGGAATTCTGCGAGATGATTTATGCATATATGTACCCATACAAAAGCAAATTAAGATGCATACTGGGTGGCTTATCGGTATCAAAAAATATATCGGAAATATATATTTCGCTATTTTTTCGATTACGTGTTAAGAGTATAAGATTCTGTGTCGGGAACGAGATTTTTATTTAATGGGTTATATTAATTTTTATAATTAATAAAGGGAGTTAAATAGAGTTTGCTATCTTCGTTGCCGAAAGTATTTGCTCGAGAGGCTGAATAAAGGTGCGCGGTATATTGCATCTCCAAAACGTTCTCCTCTCTCGACTCGCATTCTTTCGTGTCGAGACATACGTAGAATCGCCTCCGGTATCTCGTGTATTGTGGGATAGAGAAGTGGCGTCCACGAGAGAGCCGGCTCTTTCTTCAATCTCTATTCTCGTTTCGCGAACCGTAATACAAATATTTAGGTGCTTTTGCGCGAAATTCATACAACTCCATGACTATATGCAAATCGACGAATGCTGATGAGCAATGCTGTCATCGATTTTAATGATTTTAATATTTTTGGCCTTATTACTCGTTGAAATTATATAAGGCCTCTTATTTTATTTTTAATTAATATAATTAATTAAAAATTTAGAATGAGCATCGCGTAATGCCATCTATTGAAGTAAATCTCCTTAAAAGATTTATTTCTATCATTTTCTATTTTTTCTTTCATCGTGTTTCACTATCTATAATCATATCTCATTGCGAAAATACGTGTACCATATGTGCCCGAAGAGCCGCTTTCGAAAAGCAAATAACGTCTGCATAATGGATTAGGCTAAATCACCGTTGACAATCCACGATTCGGCAGAAAATCCGTGATAATGTGGTTACGAGAGTCCCTTTTTTCTTCCTTGTTCCCCGTTTCTCTCGTCCTTAGGGACAAAGGAAATCAAGAGGAGGAAGAGGCTTAATGCAGAAGTTCAATACGAGTCTCCCAAACTTGGACGCTTGCTATATTTTATTTCTCTTTGGATTAGAATCCGCTGATTGATCGATACGATAACTGATTAAGGAGGTTAACATATTTTAGAACAATGAATGTGTGTATACATATAGTCACCATCATTGTCGAGACATTGATTGAAAAAGGACAGTCATAATCTTAAATTCTATATCCACTTGAAAGTATTTTTTTCTTTCTCGAATGTCAATCTTTCCTTGAGATAGCGCAACTCTCTAAACAAAAAGTTGAGTAATTTTCTCTCTCCCTTTTTGTGTATTTTAAATATCTAATAATTTTAAAATATTTGATCTTTATTAAATCTTTTTTTCCACACAAACACATATATTATACTCATAGATTTGTATTAAAGAGAACGTTTTGCAATATTGTTCGTTTTAGATGTACGTACGTACGTTTTTTTTATTTATAAATAACCGTATTTTTAATAACCGTATCTTTTTTCGCAGATAAAATATTAACGCTTCTTAATGTTATCGAAATCATACTTTCGAAAGATATTTATGAAGCAATTACAACTTGTTCTCCGAAAGATCATATGATAATAATCTCACGCACGAGCAATATAAAAACACAGATACGCGCATAATGTGCGAGCTACGAAGTGATTACGCGCGGGCTTGATTCGGTTGATCTCCTTAATTGAATTTTTAAGTTAAATTTTCACATGACAGACGTCAGTTTGTCGAAAATCCGCATTGGCGGCCGGGTCGCCGAGCTCGAGCGAGCTTTCGTCGAATCAATCGTAAAACGAATTTCCACGAGACTCCTGAACGATCTCTCCCTTGCTTCTAATTAATTGTAATTAATTATGTTAATTAGCGCAACTAATCCCATCGCGTGTCATTCGTGGCGTTTCGCGTTTTATACGACACGTTCTACGAGTCGCTTAATTTCTTTTATATATATGTATTATTTTTTCATTATATTTTTTAAATTCATTAAACGACGATTATGTTAACGATGATGAGAAAATTTCGATTTTTGGTTTTCTCTTTTCTCTCACAGCACAGATGAATAATCTATTATTAGTATTTAATATTAATATATCTCTGATTTATCGAACTACTAGAAATAGATTCTTAAAGTTGAAAAAAAAATTGAGTACTCGATAAATAAAATGTTACGCTACGAGATTTGTGGATTCTCGATCCTTTTCCTGCTGCGAGAATCAAAACGAATCGCTTCGCATAGGATGGATCGTGTAGAATCCACGGCATCGAGTTTCGCAGGGAACAGACGATTCGCCGACGATGTTCCGGGTTTTTCCCGAGAGATAGTGTCCTAGAACCCCTATTTGTTTTCCAGAATGTATCCTGGGGCAACATGTGTTCTTGCGCCGTTCCATTCTTAGCGTCTGCGCTGTCATTGGGGTGAATTCCGAATAGTGCATCGAACTCGAAATTTAAGATCCAGCAGGCGTGTACAAATGGAGCGAATACGCTCGAGCGGGATGTCAACGTCCATCCGATAATTGAAGGGCCTCAGATAATGGCTAGGACTGTTTCACGTAAATATCAGCCTTAGTTCCCCTCCCGTCAATCACTTTTACGTGATACTTATATCGCGGCTAAACATTGTTCCGAAACGCGCTATGAATCATTTTCCATAGTCGTGTTTAGTTTCTTCGTAAGAAGGCTACCATTTTCCTCGATCATAACACTCATCATCGATATTTGCTCTTTTGGATTGTTTACAATTAATATCAGAATTTTGTTTTACAAATGAGTATACCTATCTCTCTTACATGTGCTTACGGCTTATCGTTTATTGCTCACCGAGTGTGCGCGTGTCTTTAAAACTGGCATCTTTTTTGCGCTCTGTTTGGGCTCTGTAAATATTTGACGGTGAATACACCGTTCTATTGTACGTATTCTCGCAGATGCTCGCCATACTATTCGCTACTTTCCTTACATGGTGGAAACGGAGAACAACGTGCAATAAAATTCTGAGAGCTTTATTACATTGCTACCGTATGTTTCTTTAAAAATATTTGAACGAGAGAAACGAGACGTTTTTACTTTTTAAATTTGTTTGATTTGTCGTGAAAAGTTTCGAGCGATCATGCAGTTACAATTATATGTTTGATCACACACACACACATACACATATGACTGAGATGTTGCACGCGAGAGTTATTTTGACATTGTGCATCTGATTCTTCCTGACTCGCACTGTCGGACACCCACGCTAATTCACTGAAAATTATTGCTACGCGATCGTGTGGGACGTCGTTACTTTTTCCGTTACGTTCTCGCGAATGAATAAATGGCCGGAGCGTTGAACGCGTATAGAATGAACTGGCGAATCATCGCGCACGGTTTATTATCAATTTAATATCCCGTTTGTGCTGTGTAAATTTTGCAATACGCACTCGCGATTGTCGCAACTTGCTGATCATAATTTTATTTGACTGTCCTGTTCTATCGGTGAATGGCAGGATGTAAATTACCGTTTTGCCGATAACATCTCAATGAAACAAAAATTACTATATCCTTCTCGCGGCGGTCGCGATTAAGTTACAATTGCACGTGCAAGAATCGCGGGTGAATTAGGGTAGGGCAGGTTTTACATCGCGTACGAGATCCATCTTAGCAAGCACTCTCAGCAGCACGTGTCGGTGTCGACGATTATCTATCTTAGATCGTGCAATTTTATGAAAATTTCTAAGGTACTATAGTAGTGGCACGTGTTTGCGAAATCGTACAACGCGAGGGAGATATAATTCGATGGAGCAGACCGCGCGATGCAACGTCGAGATTAGAATGCATCGCTTATGCCTACGTCTCTCTATCCTTGGGGTGGCCTGACGACCCCAAAATAGTTTTCGTGCACGGAGGGCGTGTTCAAGGTGAAGGTTAAAGCCGCGTTCGACGCCCGGGCGATGCGATGACGGATTAAATGGCCGGCAGCACACATGGCGGGGGCGTGCGTGCTCGTGTGAGGGCGATTTAATCGCAATCGCAGACGGATCCTGTCGTTCGCGCGGAAGCCCTAACACGACACAATTGTAAATACACATGATGAACGTGAATGCAGTTATGGATTTTTAAAAGAAATTAATTTTTTTCGTAACAGAAATAATCGAAATATGTATTTTTCCATCGTTTATCACGAGGAATTAAAAATTTATTTAATCCAAATTAAAAAAAAAAAAAATTAAAAATATTATATAATTAATTATTGCCTATTAATTACATTATAATTAGCTATTGATACCTGATTTTACTATATTAATTACATATCATATAATTGCTCTATTAATTTTTTTACTTCAATTCCCTTGTATAAATAAATTTCTTTCAATTTTGATCGAGGTGTTATTCAAGTGGCGAATAAAATTTGCGATTACGATATACGTGCAATGAACGAGCGGAAAGAAAATCGCTTGACACTCCCCTGACTCCTGCGGGCGAATTTCCCATTTCACGGCGGCTACACGTTCGAACGGGCTCGGAAGCGAGATGGAAACTGTAAATGGGCCTGAGTTGATTTATTCAGGTTCCGGTTTCGCCATGCTCGGTTGAATATGAGGTTCAGGGGGAGACACGCCTAATGTGCACCCGCGTATCCTCGCTGCCGCGTCAGGCGCACGTGAAAGTGTATCAGTTAAAACGCAGGGCGCAGCCTAACGATTTTTTTTTTTTAATTTCTTAATTACTTGTTATATGCGATATGCGTGCGTGCGTACATTTATAATGTCGCATTAGTAACCGACAATATCGTAGAGTTTTCAAGCGGGTTGCATCCCATCTGGCGAATCTTACGTCTATTATAGTTTTCATTTCTAGTATTTAAGAATGGACAGATACTATAAAATACGAGTTATATTCAGTTTTCATGTTGGGGTTTTTCAAGTTGCTCAATATATTTTAAATTCTCTAAGGCTGTATATAACGGATCCAAAAATTCATCTGCTATAAATAACTTTGATTATTCATATCATTTATTTTGTCATAAAGTTAATTGAATAATAAACATATGTATGTTATTATTATGTCGAACTTGAACTTGAATCGGACTCGGTTGGAGCAGATTCTCTAACGAAAAATCGTAGTTAATCGCGATACTCTTGACCCATCGGTCTCTATTATCGGTCAAGTCATCGATTGTTTTCTCAAGAGAAAATTTTTCGATTAAAATGAAATACCTCGCGACACGATGTACCAACGTTTCAAATATACATCATTGCGCCTAACACGCAATGCGCATTATAAGTGACACACGCGTGTTCCGTGACACTTGGAGGAATTAAAAGTTCTCGGTGATTTGTAAATATATTAATCACATGCGCGCTTATTTTCGTTCCTTTTATCGTTATCCGATACATTTTCTGTTTTGATACTGGTAAATGTTGTCGTTTGCGTCGGTTATCGCTGCGTCCCGCGCGGAATAGAAATTTTTATCGCGAGCCCCGCAGAGTCAAGACGCGCGCCATGCGTTATCTGTCAAGCGCAGATAAATACGCGTTCGAGTTTGCCCCTACCGTCTAAATAAAGTTTCGCGATAGCTCGCGCGTCACACATACATATATTTACAAGTCCCCAGAATTTTTATACAGAGGATTCCAGTTCTACCGAATCCCCCCCCCCCCCCCTCTCTCTCTCTCTCTCTCTCTCTCTTAAGAAAAAGGAAGAAAATATCCGAGTGTCGATATCAGTATTTTCGTATCGGATATCGATTCCTCAAAATTTTAAGATAAAATATTTTTAGATAAAATATATTTAGATAAAATATATTTAGATAAAATTTGTTATCCTAGTTTTCTTAAAAAAAGAAATCACCGATTCTTGATGTATTAGTTGAGGCTTCCTGTCGCGTTGCTTCGAAATTACGGATGATGTTGAATATCGTTCATCACGTCGCCGTGAATAAGAGACGGCATGTTTTTTTTTTTTTTCCGAGCAAGTAATTCCTTCACGGAGATACGGAGTAATGGACTGCTTCTTTGGCCTCCGTGACCTACGTCGTTAAGATATGTCCGTTAAAAGGAGGGAGGGAGGAACTGTTGAGGAAGAGGCTAGTCTCGTGAATAAGAGAAGATCGCGGAATCCGTTCGCTTCAAACGGTTTCAAGCGCATTTCTGAAACCAACGTCAATTATATTACGTAACACACTTTTATTTCGTGTATCAGATCGAGGAGACACACACTTTATTTCAATATGAAAAAAATTCTAGTTTTTCTTTCTTATTTAAAATCTATAGAATAAAGTTATTTTGTATAAAAATCATTTGAATTTTAAATGCGCTCTTCGAAGCAGGGCTTTCATTTATATTCGTATTATTGGAGATTTCTTATTTTAATTAGGGTACACAAAACTTCGGCGTACATTCTAGAATTTCATTGATCCGGCAACACTGGGCCAAAGAGGTTCGAGCGGATTATCATGGCTTCTATGGTGTGCGCTATTTGGATGAGTCACACACAGCCCGATAATCTTCTCGTCTCTCAGTAAAACACGTGAATAGAGCGCGACCAGCTGAGAGAGTCGGGCTAGAGTAGGAATCAAAGCGAGAGGGCAGAATCGTCTCCTACGGTGTATTATGACGCTCTCTATTACACAATGTAAGCGCAAGTGTGAGCGGGAGATCGGACAAAGAAACAAGGAACGTCACAGAGAAAAAGAGAGAGAGAGACAAGCTCTCGGCAAGAAACGGTAAATCGTTCACTGGCATCATGAATCTTGTGAATGTTGTCGTAACTTGGAATCATCATGCATAAAGTCTCTGTGATTTTACTGTTCCTGGCTGATTACCGTGTCAGCCAACTAAATCGTATCGATCTTTAACCTCGCTCGCGACTGAAATTGATTTCTGTAGAAACTTTGTCGAGTGAGAATCCTCGATCTCTTCTTCTTCTTCTTCTTCTTTTTTTTTTTTTTTTTTTTAAATATCTTCGCGATATTTTTCAAATTTCCAAATAATTATGAATTTTATCAATAATTTTTCAGCTTTAGTCAAAATAATACACTCGTGACATTCTTAGACATTCACATTTTTGGACTTAGTTTTTAAAAATAAGTTCTCTTCTCTATTCCCATAAAACTTGTAGTACATTTCTTACGCGAATAATAAATTGCTCGTGTTTTTTGCTTATTGCGATCGATAGAAAATGATTACGAAATCTCATTAGATAATTAAAACGCAACAAATAGAATCGGTTGTCTTATATAAAACCTCGAAAATATGACGATGAAAATAATCAAACGCTCGACGTATTTACACAACTCGCCCTGATTACGACGCGTTCGTTTATCTATACGGCTTTGTCGGATCTTTTCTCCACGAATTGCACTTTACGGGATTAAACGCGGTGAAACGCGCGACATACCCTAATAAATTTTACATACGGAGAAGCGAGCGCGCGCGGAGTTGACGAAAGAGAATTTTCTATGATAGATTGTACAATAGTGCATCTTTTAGGAGGTTGAACTAAAACGGCGTTCAACTTTTCAAATTTATAAAATATTTAGTTATCGTACTGGAGATTATGTCCGAATGCTTGCTAAATTATATTCCCGAGAAAAATTAAATCTAGATATTTATATCAATATTTCTTTGTGTATGCTTCTTAAAAATATGATACGATTTATCTTTTTTGCACGAGAAAAATTGTATATTGTTAATTTTCATGATAGAGAATGTATTGAAGCATATTGTATAGAATATTGTGCGCAATAATTTTTCAAGAATTAATTATCATTGTTTAATGATTATGAAACGAGTAATATATCACCGTCTCTTATTTTGTATAATAACTAGATACTCATTTTTACCACCGATAAATTAACACATTGTCCCATTTACACAACAATTTCAATTATCCTATATATTATTTAAATATTTTGCAATTATGTTAGACAATTGGGAATTGTGAACGCGAATTAAAATTCGAGATACCAGAAGGAGATGAAAACAATTAAGTAATACGCGATGAATTATAAACAACATACCTGTTTTAATTACAGATATCTTTAATTGCGCGATATCCATGTATTTATTTAATTACAATATCTCTATACACATTCGTTCGTTTCCATTTGCGCGTGTTAAATCGCACGGTTATCATAAATGATAAAACATCAATAAAAGCGAAAAATTCGCAGCATTCTCTTTTATCTAATTACATCTAATTACATGTTTCGTGGAAGCTCGCGAAAATCACTCGTAAATTACTGTTATTATTTATTTACGACTAAGATTACTCGGAAAGCGATAAGGAAAATTGGGAATTCACGCGCCAAATCCAGATAACAAAAAGTTAATACTTCGTTGCGGCTGCAACTAATTAACAGTTGCCAACAATTAATTATTAATTAATTTCGCGGGAAGAAAAAATAGCCAGGGAGTGGAGTTTACTTGTAGCCAGAAAGCGGCGCAAGTACCGTTTGCTCCTCCGTATCGAGATATGTGTAGCGCTTCGAGCACATTCATCTCACTCATACGGTTTTATTAATGATATCGCGCGTTACGACAGATTAATATCGGGACCGAAAGCGTAATTTAACGCGCTCTCAGCTATACGCTTATATATATATTTGACGGTAAGTTTTATTGTTTCGCGTTTCTAAATGGTTTACCGAGAGTACAGTGATTTACGAGCGTGTGGCGGATGCAGTTCAAGTTTCATTTAACTGATATCTGTATCGCGATATTAGTTGATCCCTGTCGCGCGTGTGTGTGTGTGTGTGTGTTTTTTTATTTTTGTAAAAGAGGTTGGACGAAGAAACGAGAGAACGAGAGGATGTTTGCGGCAGTCCTGATAATTAAGGCGTTTCGACAAATGTATACCGGCAAAAACCGGTTATCCTCGTGGCAACGGTTCGTGTATAGCTGTTGATAGTGAAGCTGCTGTAGGTTTGTCGATTCGATTGCTTCTCCGACGATCCTTTGAGCCCAGCAAATATGCGTAATCCTACTATGCCAGGCTCTTGGAGGGAGGGAGAGAGAGAGAGAAGGGAAGGAAAGGACTCGCTTTTCACGCTGGTGCAATGTCGCGCGGTTGGAATTTCGTCCCCAACTCGTGAACGTAGTTGGCAGTTTGCCATCTCGAATGATGTTTGAAGCTTCCACCAGAATATGTATGCATATATGTATAGTTGAATTTGAACCATTGAAAACTTCCTCGCTCATGGCGCAGTGAGAAACTTTCTCTATTTTTTTTTTTTAAATTTGTATACACATTATGTACTATTTAATTATTATTTAATTAAAATACTGTGAGGAAATAGCATTCGTAAATAATATATTGGAAAAAAAAAGATTAGAAAATGTATTATATATATTTCAGAAATTTATTATATATTACATTATATTTTAATATACATCGAGAAATATTTCTAATTTGATAATTATAGTAATTGCTTTAGAAGCTACCATATATTGAAGAATTAACACGAGAATTAACGCGATCAATTATATGTATAAAAGCGCACACATTTTGTGTTATGAAAAATTTTTTAAACAAGATATAAAAAATTAACTTATATGCAGGAATCAATTAGCGGTATTTTGAGATAAAACGGAGAGACTTGCGAATACGCGAAAGTAAATGAGATGGTATATCCCGCGACGTAATATGTTCTCGCGTAATATCGGGGAAGCTGAAAATCTTGTCGCGGTAAAATCTCGGTCTCAACCGTGCGGGAAGTATCGAATTGACGCCTTAACCCGTCTTCGTCCGTTCTTCGTCCCTGAAGAAGACGCTCGGAATCCGAAGACCGGCTTAACCCTTAAAACCATACTGCTTGTTCTTTCGCGCACTTACGACACAGGCAATAGCGTTATACTTTACGGCTTACGGTTACGTGCGGACGAGGCGAGTTGAGAGCGATGGATAAAAAGATTGGCCGACAGGTTCTTGTCGTGGGTCAGTATTCTTCCTCTCGCTGATGCGACGAGATCAGACAGACCTCACATACGCTGTTCTCTACACTCGATCGATTCGATTTTGTTTTCATCCGATTATATTTGTAGCTCTAATTGAGGTAAATTCGCTAATAAAGTCACATTAAGGATTGCTCGCGCTTGTTTAAATCTTGCATTCGCGATACTGAATCCGCAGATTTCAATTATATCCCGTTGTCGGAAAAACTAATAAAAACTTGTAAAATATATATTCTCCCTCGACTCTATCTCTTGACTGGACAGTCGTGTAGAAAATCGTAAAATTTGAGACGTATAATATAAATTATGAAGACAGAATGACAAACGCGAATAGATCGAGTTGGAAGGGAGACAATGATTTATGACAATTTCTGAATATATCTGTCTGTATTGGAAGAGACATTAGTTATTATTTAATTTGGATTACAGATTACAGAGTAACATTATGTTGATTTATCGATAGATAATTGCTAATCTCTCCGAAACGGTTACGTTCTCGAAATAGGCCGCGGAAGAAATGAGGCTTTATAAGGTTTGCGTAGCTCCATACACACAATGCATGATTCACGTTCTCAAATTAAACGGATAGGCTATAATAAAAGGGCTGAGCCCTTGTTTGCGTACGTACGCCGACCACCTTTTAGGTAACGTTATACCGAAGCCAGAGCCACGCCGGAACCGCGATACATCGGGTCGGAATGTCGAAGGATTTAACGTCCGATCGAGCTCTCTCCTCGTATCAACGGCTTAACCGTGACGTTGCTGATAGTTTCGAAACTCTGTAATTTTGCTCGATTTACAAACACGCGGTCGGCCCGTATTTGATATCGCCGCTTGAACAATTCGAGAGAATTATACCACCGCGTTTTCCGACGCGATAACGACAAATCGATACATGACGTTAGCACTCCGACGTGCGTCTTTTGCAAGTCTAATGATTCGTGACGCGCGATACTGCCGCCGCGAAAACGTAACGCGAATATACGTGCGAAAAATTGACGGCCTTCGATAGGTGTTGCGCAATTTTTTCGTATATAATGGAGCACTGACGTAGCAAACCGTAGCGGTCGTAACAATAATGGTAGAACTGCCGATATCTCGAGAATCTCAAGGGATTTTTGCGATAAATCTTCACGAGATGTTCCGAAATATTTTAACCTGATCGAAAAAAATTTGAGTCTCATGTTTCGATTTCGAATTCGATCGAAAATATGGCCGATGGAAATTTTTAATTATTCATACATGCCGTTTGCGTATACAATGGTCATTCGTCGTTCGCTTCTGACGCGTGAAAAAAATCGTCGCGAAAGAGCCGCGGTGTTATCTGGGAGGCGCTCTCTAAGTATTCAAAGCGTATTCACGCTACACTTCCTCGCTTTGTTTTCGACACTAGCTTCTTACCGCGTATCTCGCATTCGTCGCACGACACTACGTAAAAGCGCTGTCATTATCCAACGGCGTTCTTTGTCGAGGAACTTGTCCTCCCGGCAGATTTTTCGCGACGATCGCGTCGCTCGTTGGAGCAATTATTATCGGTAACCTTCGGGATTAGCCATTCAGTGCCCGATAGAGAATAACCGGTACGTTCTGATAACATTGTTCTCTTCTTTCGTTAAACGACGATAAGTTCGAGGACGGTGGAAATTCTGAGACGCGACCTTGTGCGAATTTTTGCGACTCCACCCTCGGTCTTTCTTCCCATATGCTTGTCTTTGGACCTCGGCGCGATATAAAGATATAAATAACGCCAGAAGAGGAACGTCTGTCCTTGGGCATCGTACGTGGTTAAGTATCGCGCGCGTTAATATTGGCTGTAACGCCCTTGTCATTACATATACTATGCTTTCCGAAAACTCGATTTTGAATTACGATAAAATTGAGAATTTATAGCCATAATTTTACGCCATAATAATGCTTAAATTTATTTAGAGAGAAAAAAGTTTGCAATATAAAATTTAAGAATTATTATAAATAATTTTTATATAAAAATTTAAGACTAGAAAAATTATTTTCTCTTTCTCTCTCTCTCTCTCTCTCTCTCTCTCTCTCATGAGTATTGTAAAAAATAATATCTTTCGAAAAGAAAGATATTGCTGTGCAAAAAGTTTAGAACTACGAACGTGATGATAAAATTAATCAAAAAAGATTCACATCATCAAATTGCCGTTAACCTCTCGCTTGAAGAGCATAGAGTCGTTATCAGGATTTTCGGGTCAGTCGGCGATAAACCCTATACAGTACACGAGGAGGTTTTACGTAAAGTTGATTGTCCGGCCTTGAATGTGGGGGCCAGATGTGCCACGATCAGCATCACTTGCACGTGTGTAACGCGTCGAGAGAGGGAGCGTACACACACATACATTCTCTCTCTTTCTCATCTGTCAGGTCTGTGCCAAATACCCGCGGTGCCATATACTTCGGACGCCGTTATTTTCGCATCGCAAAAATCCGGGGAAAGAGGCGAACGAGTGAAAGTGCCGGGATGTCGCGTGCGCGTGCACTCGCGTACAAACGCGTGCGGACGCATTAAATTAAAGATCGAGAATTATAATCACGATTGGTATTTTCGATGAAATGTCATTGCATCTGTACGAGAACTAATTGAATAGAAAATATATTCTTGTAATATTTCGGAAAAAAGTATTGGCAATTCGATAAGAGAATTCTGAATTTATCGAAATTATGTCTGACATAGAATATTGCAGCAAGAGTGCTTCGCTAAAAACGCGAGCCTATCTTTGCGCGTTCTTGTCGAGGCGAAGGGTTTTGAAAAAAAAAAAAAAAAAAAAAAAGAGAGAGAGAACATCGCGCTTGTCCTGTCAGTTTCGCTATGTTTCGAAAATTGTAAAAAATAGATTTCGCGGGTACCGCTGTCTCTGAATTTTGTTCTCTTTCTTTCCCTATTGGCCGCGAGAAACTTTAATATTCTCTTTCTGAATGTCCGAAGGGAGCAGGGTGGCTCGAGGAGAAGATTGATTGTATGATATTGCCCGAAGGAGGTGAACGAATTTCTATATCCCGTGAAAGAATTGAGACGGTATGATGTTCGATTTTATCTTAAAAACAAAAGTTACGCTTAAAAGTAAAGTTTCCGCCAAAGACACTTGCTATGTAATTTTTTAATTATTATCAAACTTATATTAATTGTTTGAAATATCTTTTGTTATATTTTATTTCGTTGTCGAATTAATCTTTTATATAAATATATATATATTTTTTTTATTTTACATTGACGTAACAATGAAAATTGATCGTACAGGAATAGTGACAAATAGCGCGTGCGAGATTAATTATTAATGATTTTTCTCTGTGAACTCATAACTCTCTGACGACGATATAGTATAGCCTTCGTGCTGCTTTTTACCATGTATCTCTTTCTCGGAATTGACTTATAGTCGCAATTACGTACGAATGTAGCACATGTGTGAAATAAACCGTCCTTGTGAAAGGGGTGAGGGAGTGACATATTTACATAATTAATAGAAAGCGGATAGATATGATAAAGATAACGAAATAAATATCATTTTAACGAAATTCGATGAACTATCGGGAACCAAAGAGATTCTTCATTATCTTATTTGGTAGCCAAGTTCTTGTGCATTTTATTGCACTTTACAAGCGCTCGTTTCGACACACCTGTACCACAGATACTTTGAAAACTTCGAACGGCAGGTGTGGCACTTATGTGATGAAGATATTTTTATTATCTGGCTGCTATAGGGATTCGCTAATGAATTCGCGTTCCAGACGTTAATATCGTATACTACCTCTTCTAAGCTTTTACTTTAATAAGAGTTTTTTTTTCTCTTTCTTTCTTTCTTCACGGTTCGTTGGCTATGCGTTGCTTGCACCTGCACGAGAATTGCCCGAGAACTATATATCTGAATCGTTTGCTTTATTTTGGCGCTTAAACTCACAACTGCTCCTCCTTTCGTGCAGTATCTAATTACAGATCTTATTTTCTCTTTTGTGTACTTACTCAATTATAAAATAATATTTCTTGAAAATGGACGTGAGGTTTGCACAGAATTTAAACTGTTAGCTCAGTAGCAAATATCATTAAAACGCTCCAATGGTAATTGCATACTTTAGAATTTCCGACGTGACATTATCTCTCGTTTTTCCTCTAATTCGCAATGGGCCTTTGTCTGCACTTAGCGGGGCTGCATAATGCCATTCATTCGCGGTATCTCGGTGGAACATGTAGTTTCCAGTCAGTGTTCTTCCGCCTCGGTGCTGGGGATAAGCTCCGCGTTATAGGGTTGGTAGAGCGACTGCTTAGAATATTGCGGGGGTGGTCACCGCACCAGAGTGCCCCATGAATCATCCGACATACAATCAATACGAAAGCGGCAACCCTCGTGGCACACCGTCGAGGGCCGATCGAGTTCGTGGAGGGGCATCCGTCATCCTTTCCAGCGTTGCCAGAAAATGCAGAGTTCTTTGCGATACGAAAATCTTTCATCTCGAAACTTGCCGAATGAAGAGCGAAATTTTATGCAAAAATTTGAAGAACTTTCGGATTATTCTTAAAATATTGATAAAGTTCTTGAAAATATTCAAGAAACGATTCATATCTTTGCTTATGAAAATACCTTACATAATTAACTTTTATTCGGCAGTTAATTATTTGTTGTAAAATAAGATACTGTTAAAAGAAATTTTCTTCTTTTTCACATTAGTAGCGTTAAAATATTAAATTTTGAAATAGCTGATCTTGCTGCTTACCTTATTTCTACTATTTAGTTAGTATGTGTGCTATTTTAATCTTGCTACGGAGATGCGGGAATGCGAACGGGGGTCGGCTCTTCCTGTCCAGGCAAATTTTCGAGTCTCACAGAGCGGATCGTTATTCCGTCGACATGGCGGTCTGGTTCAGGAGGGGTTCTCCCTTTGTAGCCAAGTTAATAAGAGTCGATGTATGCGGAATGGTTTACAAATGGATTTTAAATATAATTATAAAAATAGAAACGGAGGGGGGGGGGGTGTGTCCATGGGGATAAGTCTAGGTAGAAAAATTATATAAAAACTTATTCTATCGAAATATCTCTTTTTTTATGCGAAATCTTATATTATATTGATATTATATTGATCTCCTTCTACATATTTTACGGCATAATTTTACATAAATTGTCATTTATGATATGATTTATCCGTAGGATATTAAATTAAATTTAGTTATTCGTCAATCGTTGAACAAATATCGCGCTTGATGAGAAAAAAAATTTTCGAGCTTTCGGAAGAGAGAGAACATTCAGCGAACGGCTGAGTCGTTTTATTGCACTTTTTCGAACGGTCCCGCAGGATAAAGTAAAGCCGTCGGACTGAGTCTCTGTCTGCCATTTTATTGCCTCGAGAACTTTTCGGTAGTCCTCGAAATCCAGTCCGATAACTACGTACGTCTACAGAAGTGGATAGAATTGTATTCTCGAATCTCTTCGTGTTGTCATTCGGCAACAACTGACTTTAATTATCTCAGCTAAATAAACTTATGTACTATCTATATTAGCGAATATCAATAATTGTCGATGTTTAAAAGCAAATTTTTTTTTTTATGTAACTTTATCGGTACTTTAATATCCAATTTTACCTCACAAGAAGGGATTGTTATTGGAATTAAAGTTTTCTCGTTTCGCACGAGACTCTTATAAATTCTTTTCTGAATTAATTTATTCGATATTCCTTCTCTTCGATTGATTAATTGCGCCGCTGGTAAAAATATAACTTTTTTTTTTTTTTTTTTTTTTTTTTTTTTTTTTTTTTTTTTTTACGAACAAGCTGTCTAACGAGATACGCGCGGCGACGCAGAAAGTGTCACAAGTTCTTTGTATGTACATCCGTGGTCACACGGTGTTATTAATCGCCTTGTCGTTATCGCTGAGCGTTATAGAATAGACTACGCAAATGGTACGACAAAACGCAGTTTCTCGGTCTATTCAATGTCACTTACGATCCAAATAAGAGCAACATCGTGCGTTTCTATGGTATCACAGTCATGTTGAATACGCTACTTGCGTGTATATTGGCTTATATTCAAGTTTCCCATCTGTCCTTTTAACTTCTATTGCGCGAAATATTTTTTTTTGTTTCCCTAAAATAAAATAAAATTGATCTTGTTTGGATTGATTATATCCTGATAAGTTATCACATTTACATGAAAACATATTTTTTTCTAATCAAACTTTTACAAACAATATAAAATGCTGATTTATAAATGCCTCTGAAAAATGATTCTTTTTTTTTTTTCCACTCTTGTACGATTTATACGGTACTGGAACTATGAGTCACGTAATTGTCGCGATCTTACAGCTATGATAGTTCTCGAGACCGTTACAGTGCACACATATAAGAGCCACATTCTTTCAAGAGTGTATTTAATTCGATCTTCGAGACAGTGTTTCGTCGATTTACCCCTTTACCTCATTTGTTCCTAGCCATTGAAGAAGGTGAGTACGTGAGTCGACTTGGATTCGTGACGGCAGGTATATCCTATACAGAAATAAGGTTACATCTCGTGAGACAGCTTCGTTTTTCGTGTACGTATAGCGTGTTTCTGACATAAATGGACAGAAAGTATATATAATTCTTTATTTTATTAAGATAAAAATTTAAAATAAGAAATTGATAACTAAATGTTTTTTTTCCACGCGCGAGTTTTAAATTTAAAATCAATTTTATTAATTTTTATTCAAAACTTAATCGCCGTTCAATTTATAATTATATATATATATATATATATATATATATATATATATATATATATATATATATATTTAATATATCATAAATTAAAAAGATATAGCGCTTAATTGAGTTGTCATCAATTTATTACACGCATGTTATGTAAATATCTGCAAATGCACACGTATATGACCTTATGAATGAATTCAGCGTCATACTTCTTCTGTGATGCTTAATTAGATCTTAATTGCATCGCTGCTGGCGGTGGTATACCATCTCGTAGGAACAATGACAAGAGAGCCCACCGAGGCTCACGATACGCCATTAGTGTTTTAGGTAAATCGCGCTTCATTATTACGGCACGACGGATGACGTCGTCGGGCCTTGTACGACATATACAAAGCAGATGTATCTCGTTATCGCAAATTTTCTCTTGAACATAACGTCATATGCTGATGTTGGACTATACGATGCTACATGAATGTTACAATAAATATTTATAAATATCTATTATAATATATATTTGTAATACCGAAAAATACTGACAATGAAATATATATAAAAATAATATTCTAGGATATATCATAAATTACATCTCGATAAATGATATACAGCATATATTATTTCTTATCAATAGATTAATCAGATAGTTATAAATCTTGATCAATTGTAATAAGATTCATTTTTAGCGAAAATATGGCTGTAATGAGGACAGAGGAGCCCTAATTATGCGTGCACGTGTAGGGTATGCGTTCCGTTGCACGCGCGTGCTCGGCGTACACGACTTAAAAGAACTCGAATTATAGCGCATAAAAAATTCGCCGGGTATCCGTTGCACATGACAAATGGGCTTCCTTTTCGCTTGTCTATCAGCACCGCCGTTTACTCGGCTATGAACGGGGACGAATTATTTTCATCGAGATATCGATACGAGCCACGTGGTATATGTATTTACAACAGATTTAATATATATGTTGTTCGCCGGCCGTTTGACTTCGTATTATTCTTCTTTACGTAAGAAATTTAAATAGCAAAAAAGATTGTAAGTCGATAAAGATCATTTTGGTTATTTATTATTTTTGAAGTTTTTTGCTGAAGGAATGAAATATTATAAAATTTCTCTCGATTTTTATTTGAGTAATATTTATATTCTCAATGATTATATTTATTTTATTTCTCGTTTTCATAGAATGTAATAGATTTTAAATCGAGACGATCATTTTGGTCATATTTATAAACGAATTTATTTCTCTTGTTGTTATTCCGTGTGTGTTACGGGAGGTATATAGTTTTGGAAATCACAAAAGACGGAAGAAGATTCACGCTCCATTGGTGTGACTTCCGGAAAAGGAGGTGATCATCTGTCTCGTGTCATTTCTATAGAAATTATTATTATGCTCGTGTTGTTCGTCATCGTGACGTGAATTTATGAATGATGCGTCTGTACGGAATTTTTCGCTTGGCGTTTCTGTAATAACACGACCGACACGCTGTTTACCCAATTATACGCGAGAGACAATTATCCGTTATAGAAACCACGCATTGTTAATCACGAAACGTGAATAATTCATCGTGCGTACCATACAGCATAATGAAGGTATTGGAATTTTTGCGGAAAATATATATTATTTTTATCCTTTGAAAATATTATATATTTTGTTACTGTTATAAAACGCATGAAAAGTGAAAATTTCCATCGAGTGTATAAGTATATGTCTGAAGTTTGAATGAATCTCGATTTTGTAAAAAATCCTTTTAATGCCCTGTCGCATAATATCGCAATTTTCCGACTTTTCAATAATATCTTTGATGCATTTTCTCGACATCCGTGCGCGAACAAATGTCACCAACAAATGTCGAACAACAAGAATAAAAACCCGATATTTTGCACGTGCAAGGAAGGGGAGATATCGATGGTCGATTCTCTACCACCAAGGATCGGGGAGATGAAGGGGGAAACAAAGGTTTCACGGGAAGTGCATCCGCATACATCTCGGCAGTGCACGCATGCGTTCGCATTAACGCGACATAGGGCGTGAACACGTGGTCGATGGGCGCATGTATGCGAGAGATTTCTGTTTGTTGCGAATGTGACGTACAGACGAGCGATTTTGGGCGCCAGCCGTCCACAGTTCCGACGGATGCGAAGAGATTTGTGGGGGTAGGCAGGCTGATAAAGTCTTATTCGGAAATGGAAGTTTAACCGTATTAAAATGACAGGTCACAGTCGACGGTGCGGTATGATTTGTGGACAGTGCGTTTATAAGGTCGCCGGAACCGGCGTCGAATAATGCGACATTAGCGGTCATTGGACGCTTTGAAGTCGCTCTCTCCCGCGTGCTCGAGGGGATTCGGAGATTTGTTCGTGAGAATTATTACCCGCATATAGCGGAACTTTCCTGCGCGAAAGAGTGTCAAATTGAATAACAGTATCTCATAGAAAATATAAGGTTATTAGGCAACGAATAAGAATCTTATTTATATTAATGTATATATATATATTAATATTTTTAGAGCGCGTATATTTAAATATTATATAATATATATAATATTTAAATACGCGCTTTCAAAATGCTGATATTCATAAGTAGAAAACGGCGATATACGTTATACAAATTATACAAAGTATGCACGTATGTAGTCTGATATATCATACATTAGAGGAGGCTTGACATTAGCTTGCGAATGATATACAGATCGTGCACGTAGCGCTTTGCCCGTTATAGGAACTTGCGACAGAAAGCGGCGGAGATGTACCACGAAAAGTTTCGCCAGACCCCAAGCACGGTCTTTGTGATCGAGTTATGCCGTGATAAAATGATGCGATAAAAGTGACTTGCACAAATATAGTATAGCGCTCAGTTTACCGTGACACGAGTAAATATTTGTACATGCTATAAGTTCTCTCGCTCTTTCCCTCTTTTCGAGCTGGATGAATTTTACGGAAAATGTTCATTTAATTCTAACAGCTCGTTACACGGCGCATAGATGCACGCGCATGCTAATCGGACGTACAAGTAAAGCGCTACGGTTGGAAAGCAGCGTAATGCCGCGTGCTGAAATCATAATGAAGCACATCACTGGATTATTACAATTTACAAACAGTCTGCGCCACCTCTCTTGCTATCATGAAAAAAAACATATGTTTAATATTGAAACGTTGTAAAAATTGAGAAAAGAAAAGAATATAATTTGAAATTTACAATTCTCATTAAAACATCGTTATCGTTTCAATTATTACTTCGATCAAATTGGACGTGCGATTTTAATCGATTAACGCGAAAATCGTGACGATTGGTAACAATGAATAACAACGACAAATCCGGCGAAACGGAAAGGAAGGAATAACCTTTTCCAATCTCAATAGCGGTGATTCGTGGACCGACGCGGTGGACGCTGCGCCAGACAATTTCATTCCGCGAACGGTAAAAAGGAGGACGGAGAGGTGCAGCGCGTTCGGGGCCACCTACGTTGACATTGACAAATCGACGTATGTCGGGCAAATTGCCGCGCGTCGAGCAGCTTTTCGCCGCGGAAGCTTCCTCCGAGTCTAATAGCACGACGGAAACTGACGTGCGAGCGCGTTAGCTTCTTGGCAGCGAATCAATGTGCCCCGCATGGCCTTGCACTCGATCGCGTTTTCGTCGAACCGCGTGTTCCGCGAGATCCGTGATATTGCCTCTCGACATCTGGCCGTCGACCTTCCCGCCTTTACGCGCGACACGTGGGCGTTCTCATTCATCGTTTGAATAAGAAGGCCACGATTACTACGGATACTCGCGACATCACTTGGCAGGGCACATCTCGTATATTCGTAATGAATCGATCTATCGCAAACTAAAGCCATCGATCAATTATAAAAATTAAGCTATTAATTTTTAAATGATTATAATTGCTGTAATCACAAATCTCTTTCTCATTATTTGATATTATTGCCGTATATAGAATAAATACAAACAGAGAGAGAAATTATTGAAATTGAATTTATTAGTAATAAAATGATACTAATTTGCGAGTTTGCGTATTGTATCTGCCATTTAATCTTGCTTAATTGAAGCTAATTCCTCTCAATTAAATTTAGCCAGCCGGATCTTATATCTAATTTAGTCGCTCAATTACTAGCTGAACGGACGGATGTTTGCGGTAATCCAATTTGAAATAGAGTTAGCCACAGTGTACCTACATATGGATTTCGACCGTTTAGATCCGTGTATCAATCTCTAACTTATTATTGATAGGATCGGACAATTTCGATGGTCGAAGTACATGAGATATCAGCGGCATCTTTTTTCTTTTAATCATAACGGAATATCGCGCGTGTACACTATGGACGTTGATTAGATATCCGTCTTTCAATCGCTACGCTACGACATTCTTCTAGCGCGTTCACATAAGCGATGGCCACAGTCCCGATGGCTGTCGACGAAGGTGGAGCTTCCGTTTCCGGCATTGAACGTGCCGAAGAATGTGCAGGATCGACACTGTCTTTACTCGCATATATCAGCGCGTATCGCTAATCGAATCGCTCGTTTCAAGTAGGACGGATTCGAAAAGCTGCTCTCTCGAAATCAATTTCTTATTGAAGGATTTTATAGAAATTTAGCAAATAATATTTATGACAAAAAAAAAAAGAATACACAAATCTTGAATAAGATAATTTTCTCTCTTTTAGACGATACATAAGGATATTTTACGATCCGGTCAATTTGATCAACGCATGAATGATAATATTATCTTATCGAGGCTCGATCCCTCCATCTTGTACGTACCTTTTCTGACTCACCGCGCTTCGTGATGCATTAACCTCGCGATTAGTTCCTCCTGCACCGACGTATATTCGCGTACATCAATCTCTCCGTTGATCCCTTTCAGAAAGGGCGATCTCGAAGTCACGAAGAACCTTTTTATCCCTCGTCGTTAACCACTTTATTAATTTACAACGTATAATGCAACGGGTCAAAAGACATTCAAAGGTCAATGTTTCTTCCGTACCTCTGTTATCCCGAAATGCATTCCTCTTATTTATTTTTGTCGAATTTTTCTAATTTCGCACAAAGATATCCCGTCAAGAAAAAAAAAATACACAATACTATCCTTTTAATCGATAAAACTCACGAGTGAGAAAGAGAGAAAAATAAATTACTTCTTGGCACGTTAGGAAATGTTAAATATATATATCTGATTCGTTTTGTTGATTTATACATATAAACGTATCGTATCGTACATTATCGCTTCGACTCTTCAATTATTTTCACGCTTGCAAAATTTCATCTTGGCGCGCATCTTGCTAAGCTAAAGCAAAGGAAAACTTCGCTCCTCAGCTGCAAGCCTAGCATCTCCAGTTAAAATCTCATTGAATCTTTAATCCTTTAATCACGTGATTGCGATGTAACGCTCTTGCTCAGTTGCGCCGCCGGGCTAAATCACGATCCGTGCAAATCAGCTGAGTGCGAGAGCGCACTCGCTCGCGTACCAACGCGTGCGCGTCCGTCTTATCTTCGTGTATCGCGGAGATCGCCTCCGCGCGTCCGCCATACTCGTTGCCCTCGGTACCGTTGGTGAGCAAAGCCTTTCCTTAGAGAGAGAGAGAGAGAGAGAGAGAGAGAGAGAGAGAGAGAGAGAGAGAGAGAGAGAGAGAGAGAAGGAGAGAGAATCGGTTTCCTGCCGATGCGTTTCTCCAGACCCGTCTTCATTAACGAATATTCGAAGAGGGCGGAACTTAAACGGCATATCCTCTCATTTGATACATACATAATTGAATATTGTTGAATGCTTTGAGTCTATTATTCCGCATTTCTACTAAATCCACCATTGTTATCGGTCATTCTCTGGATGACACTCCGCAAAATTCTTATCGAAGAGAATATATAGTATATAGAAAATTTAATTTAATTAAGTCTTAATTATTTCCGATTTCCAAAGTAATTAATTAAATCTCCAGCCCGGCAATTTTCTTTACCGCTTTAAGATTAAATAATTAAAATATTGCTGCATGGATATTATTCATATAATGGAGCGCTGCAACTTGAAGAAATTTCGAGTTACAGCAACGTTATTACAATATATTTTCTTATTATATACAATATGTTGTGTAACAGCTATCGGCGCGTAAACTTGATTTTTCAACGCAGGGACCGAGATCTGCCGGAGGCGAAATTGGCACAAAAAAATCTCTACGCGATATACAAATCGCAGGCCGTCGCGCGAGAGTTGCGTCGTTTTTGCGCCAAAGTCGCTCTCCGGCGCGACATCGGGCGACATTCCGAGCGGAAACGCTGCGGTATATTATGCTCTTTGCGTAGGGAAGCGGGACGTCATAAAGGAGAGCAGCGCGATAAAAGAGGCGGACGCGCTTCGTTCTCTTCTATGTTCTTTCTACGTAATCAACTAGTGACGATGCGCATATGGGGAAACCCTGAAAAGCGTCGTCGTCAGCACGGCACGCACAAGGGACAAAGAAATTGCACCGACTAGCTACCGCGGGTCGCTCTGTGGCTATTGTCTATTGATAATGACCGCGGTTCTGTGGAAGCACAGAGATCGCTCTCATTGTCGCGTCTAATTGAGTTAACGCTCCGAGCTACGCGAGAGCCTTTTCCAGTCGCGGAATAATGTCAATTATCGCGATATCGAGTCGTGACAGCCTTCGCTCTCTATTGGCTGTTTCGCCATCGAGCACGCACGGCTTCGTTTAGTTGAAGGCGATTACGTAGCAGCCGATAATAGTCGATGCGATGAGAACGAAAGTGAAGAACGTATTAAAAATTAAAACACCAAGTGTGGCCCATTAATTTTTATTGTATCTAGTATATTTCTATTTGATTTTATTTGTTTAACTATTCATTTAAAAGGAACACAAGTCGCGCTTGCGCAGGCAAAAGTTACACATTTGTCTTATTTTATATACTAGAACAGCATAGGGGTGCGCGCTTTTATTTATGGACATTTAAAATTTTTTTTCCCTAATCTTAACTTTTTCCTTCACAAATTGTCAAACTGTCAAAATTCGCACGATTTGACAGCTGTAAATAAGACGAATGAAGCAAGTCGCAGCGCGGGAAAGAGGCTTCAACGCTTCGATATATTCGAGTTCGAAGTTTCATGCCTTTTTTAGAAAGGGAATCGACGAGGAGAACGTTAAATCCAAAAGATCATTTGTTAATTTAGCGTCTGATACGATTTTGTTTTTTAATTTACCGATTGACGGCGGTTCTCCATCAGCTTGATCGCGAGGAAGTCAACTCTGGAATTTACGTGGAAATGGCAGCGATTCATTTTTCGAAACAATACGCGTCTCTCGGACGCCACGGTGGTTTAATCGAATTATTTTTACTGCGCGCCTCTGTAACACCGCCCGGTAATTGGAAATCTATCTAGGAGATAGATTTCGATTATAGGACGCAGGACGCGGGGCAAGCAGGGCAGAACCGTGCCAAACGCGTCAAATGGAGAGAGAGGATTGTTTTATAACTGATAAATTGAATCTATAAGACTCGCGGGTGTCTCTAAAATCGATTTCCATTAATTCGCGGGCAGCTGTTTGTATCAGCAGCGCGTTTGATGTACGCGTTTGAAAGTGCACGACGAACCGTGTACTTTCTCTCGCTTATAAATTCTACAGCAAGTTCTAAGAATAGATTCTTTCTTAAAACTCAATTAAGGCAGAGAAATTAAGGCTAATCGTTAAGAATCACGAAACTTAATTTTATGAAGTTCAGTTTCTCTCATACATAACTGAAAAAAGTTTATCGCTGAAGTTTATCTCCATTGAGACAGTCGGGACATTCTCCTCAGTTGACATTTGATATCTGCGATACTTGTTCGAATAAAACGTGCGACCTTTAAAACACCGCATGCAAAGCGGATACTCGTTAACGCGGCCACTTATCTTTGGAATTATATTAACGAACTCGAACGATCGCGTTCACCGCTATGTAGTAAATCTTTGGCAATATCTCTCTCTCTCTCTCAGAAACGAGAGCGACGTTACGAGTAATTCGCGTTACGACGTCGTCATCGTCGTCATTATCGTCGCTCATTGTCGTCGTCTCAAGTGAGTAATCCGTATCGCGCAGTACGCAGAATTTTTACAGCCTCTTTTCTTCATTATGCTTCGGACAGAGAATGCTGTCAGTTTTTCGATTCGGTTTCGTCGAATCTTCAATCTGCGGGGAACAGAGACGCGCTATCATGATTCTTGACGCCTGAGAGAGAACGCTTTGCTGAAATTCGGAAAGTTTGACCAAAGTTCGAAATTGATTCGAACTTTCTTAAAATCTCGCGTTAGAAATACTCATTGCTCGGGTAATATCGTTTTTTCGCGAAGCGACGAAAAAAAATTGTTCGACCGTTTTCTACGAAAGAGGACAGAGATATAATTGCGTAGAACTATTGGATTTAAATGGAAAGCTGCGGCTCTCTATTTATAATCGGGTCTTTAAACGTTAAATCGAAAATATGTTTTATTCGCGATAGAATTTCAAGTAAGATGTAAAATAAAATATATGAACGAAACTTTTTAAAATTTTATCGGTTCTTAAATATCTATAATTATATCTTTAAAAAAATTGTCCATTTAATTCTGTATAACATATAGTTAACAATTCTTTTATTATTATTATTCAGACATTCGTATAATCGAGCACATAAATATTCTCGAAATTTATGTTTTCGACATTCCTTTTCTTGGCTGTAATCTTAGTTGTGGGAGGTCGGGATCTTACACGGATAGATTTTCCTTCATGGAAAGATCTTATCTGGGCATTGTTTTACTTGCGTACGAGAGAATGTCCTCGACATGGAATGCGCTGGTGCACCTTAGTTGAAGTGCAGCACGCGCTTATGTGTATATATATATAGTTTTGGCAGATACCAAGAAACTGATCTTCAACCTTCCTCCGCTATGTCCTGATAGTCGATTTCCGGTGGCATACCAACCACATAAGTGATTTCAGCTGCCAGATGCGTCGCAGGATTGATTACCGTGAATCAAGACGACGAATAGAGCTTACACACATTCCAGATGAATTACCATACGACGTCTTGTATTTAAACGATGCGTAAGCAGTTTTGCATAGCCGTGACAAAGCTGTTAATAAATATTGATATCTTTGATTCGTGCGACAGGTGCACAACAAATCGCGCGGATATTCTAACGATGATTTGCCGATAACATAATATACAATAATATTAACTACGCGATATATAGATTCGTAATTATTTTATGTTAAGTACAGTTAAGTACAGAGATTTCTGATTTTTAAACTGATTTTGTGAGAAAGATTAAAAATATATCGAAAAATATTATCATTCATTATAATATAATCTGCAATGCTAAAAATTACAATATTGATATATGTATATAGCTCAAAGAATAAAAATTCCGTTAAAATGCATTGAAATTAACTAAAACATAAAGAATTATTATTTAATTTCTTTTACCGTTATCTCTAGTCGCTTGTAATCTAATAATTGCGATTATATATATATATTGCAATTATATATTGCTCTTCTCGGCACTCTAAACAATTAAACTATAAATAATTTAAATATTAATAATATAAAGTGAAAAATTGATTACAATTTTTAATGATTTTTTTTTATAATGCTTATTATTTTGATTAGATTATTAGAAAATCGTTGTTCTACATTTACCTGATCTTAATCAAATCGATTATTCCATGACTTTTAAATTCAAGAATCTCTCACACAATGAAAGATCGGCGAGGAATTAATAAATGTTTCGCTTTATGAATAGCGAATATAGCAAATCACGCGGGACTCAAACTTGTTTGCCAACAGATAATTACATTTAATTAGTAAACCGTCTCGAGCGCGAATCAGAAATTATGTCTTCCGTCTAATTATTTAGACGAGCGGGAGAAAGACGGAGAGAAGAAAGAGAATTATTGCTGCTGCGCGTAGGGCAGCAAATTAGCATAGCCAACCATTAGCGCACGAGATCGTGACAGATCGGACAGAACGGATTCGTAACGAAAGGTTGTATCGTGATGAGGATAAAAGGAGGCCGTGAGTTCTTTAACGCCGCGTCATCGTGTCGGAGATAAATGGGGATCGAAGATGAAATTCCCCCGCACGTGCAATTCTCACTTTTCCGTTTCGCGCCCAGTCGAGAACAAGTATTTGCAGTTCTGCATTAAGTACGCCGCGTGTAGATATCTCACTCTTTCGCGAGAGAATCGAAACGATCGCTTCCATAGGCGTGGCAGCGAGAAGCAGCAGCAGCACCATGCATCGTAATATACCGAGAAAACGCTCTGAGAAACGGAGATGATAGATTAATTCAGTCGATTAAAAATTACAATATCTTTATTCATACACAGCTGCACAAAATTTCGACTTCTCTCTCGACTAATATTAGCGATAAAAAAAAAAAAGGCCGAACATAAATTTTTCGAAGATATTTACGTTTGATTGTGTGATTATAAACAAACGATACGATCGTTGATTCACGATATCCTTGATATTTACGACATTCTTCAATGGAAATACTATCTGTTGCTTATTTACGCTTCAGTCAGTGCGTATATATCGTGTGTGCATGGCGTTTTCTGTATATTTTTTCTATTTATCTTTCTTTATCGCGGATAGAGATAATCGCTAGACGACTTCGGATTTCGAAAGAGTGTTTTTTCTCTCGCATCGTACTTCTTCTCGCACGCGGAAGTTTCTCGTCGGCGTTTACGATCCCAGACCCGAAATTCCGTTCGTGCCAAAGCGTTATCTAATTCCGTCGCGCAAGCATTCCTCATCGTCGCCGTTTTTCGCATTAGTCACCGGCTTCCTGGTGACTACCAAAAGCGAAAGGCGATTCGTAATATAGTCCAACTAACTGCGAGTAGATATAGAGAACTCGTGTTTTTGTTTCGCTCGAGTGATCACCGTAGTTGCCCAATTTTCAGGTAAAGAAATTGTTGATTTTCAGGTAACGCGGAGTACAATCGATATCCGCGAGATTATCCGAGAGAGCGATCGACGATGATCGCCATTTTAATCGTCCTCGATACATATCGGTGAACTATATCAATAGAAATAAAAACCTCATTATATCACGATCGGTTTTTAGCGGTTGATTAATTCGTTTGAATTTCTCCGCGTGTCAATAATGTGTGTGATGACGAGTAGGGTTGCCAGACGTCCTCCAATTGGGAGGACAGTCCTCCAATTTAGTAAAATTTTTTCTGTCCTCCAATCTCAGCAAATTTTCCTTTTTTTTTTTTTTTTTTTTTTTTTGTCAAGCGGTGCTATTTGAGAAGATACTTCCTGAAGAGACCTCCCTGTTTTCTTCCTACACGATAGATATAATACGGTATATATAATAGATATAATTTAAAATATATTAATTATATACGTATATAATAATAAATAAATATATAATTAGGACTTCAATATTTATTCATTTTCATCTATCTGCCAATTTCATGTTGGTTTTTTTTTCTGCTTTGTGTCCTCCATTCGGGATTTTCAAATTTGGCAACCCTAGATACAAGTGAGATCCGATCGATTTTGTTGAAATATAACGAAAATTATACGATAACTTGAACGTTTCATGCTTCTCAGAGTAACATATTGTACATTACACATTGCATGTTTGAATAATAAGGCGCGGCATTCTTTACAACGAAAGTTTTCCAGGAAAATTTCGCAGTAGCCTAAGACGTGATCCTATCGAGCGATTGCGAGAATTATGCGGGACGATAAAAAAAAGTCGTTATATGGGGAGATTGCCAGCTATTTGCGTCGTTACCGAGGATAACGTGAGCTTAAGGGGATCGTTATCTACGGTCCTTAACTGAAATTTAGCCGGGAACCAGTTTGGGTAGGAGTCAAACAATTCGAAGCAGAAAGGAACTTGTTCGATTTAGAGGAACGCGACTTAATCTCCTTTGCTCTTGTAAGACATGAAATATCCATCAAAAAGATTCTATTTTAGTACGATACTCCGAGAATGATTGGATTGATATGAATGGAATAATGAGTTCCATTAGAATCTTATATTATATTAAACATTATAGATTATATCATATAAGATATGTCTTATAAAAACGAATTTTAAGTATTAAAATGGGAAAGAAGAGATGTAAAAATAAATTTATTTTTGAATACATAGAGAGAGTAATTATCATCTTTTATATATTTTAACATTTATCTTTCGAAGATTCTATGCCATAATTAATCATATCATCATGCGCATAATAATTTGCAAAAGTTAAGCCTAACGGACAAGATAATCACGATCCTGAAGACCGCTATTTTCCTCGACGTTCACCGGAACTGAAATCAGTGTCCTGAGATAAATAATCCTCCGTAACATACAGGGCCCCGCCCTACGTCGGGTCGGTCGCCTCGCGAATATCCCGTTCTCCTCTTGCTCCTGGAGTTAAGAGCCGCTGTCACGACGCGAACGAGACCCCGGGGTGCCAGGACATGTTCGCTACATCCCTGCCGTGCTCTCCGCTTCCCCTCTCTTCCCCGTTACCTTTCTCCCTGTGTTCATTCTTTCTCTGACAATCGAGAGGTACGGATCGCGTACGGGACCGCAGGGTCGTGCGAGAGAGAGAGAGAGAGAGAAAAAGAAGGGCGTTAAAATCTTTCGCGTGTCGAAATATCTCGTAGAGAGAGAAAGAGAGGGAGCTTGCGGCGCATTACAAATAAACATTAGGTTTTCGCGAGATTCGGGCTCGATGCCTTCGGTAGACAAAGGAAAGACGTTGCAGCATCGCCTCGTATACGCGTGTAGGACGCGCAGAACGCAGGTCGAAACGGAGGCTGAGCGGAACAAAGGAACATCTCTCGCGCGACGGTGATCTCTTTCTCTCTTGTTGCCGCTACTGCTACACGCCGCGCCGCCGAGAGAGGAGCCGATCGATCATTAACCCGACCGTAGAGCCGTAGAGCCCGGGCCATCTCGTGATTCGCCCCGCGTATGTACGTCGTCGTCGTCGTCGTCGTTGTCGTCGACGATCGACGCGCGCTTTCGCACACCTTCGTCGAAGACGAGAGAACGGAAAGAAAGAGAGAGATACGGTCACCGCTGCTCTGCGGTGCGTCCTTTCATGATCCTCGATTGGGGTATCGACGTACCTGCGATTTACGAGCCGCGGCACATGGGATACGGGAGAGAAGAGGCTGTCGGGAGATAGAGAGGCGGTGCGGTGCGTACCGAGAGAGCGAGAGAGAAAAAAGACCAAGAGCGACAAAGTGGGAGAGAGCGTGGAAAGAAAATAGAGGAACGGCGAGAGACAGAGACGGAGAGATAGAAAGGTATAGGGAGAAACACGTGTGAGCGAGAGAAAAAGAGAGATCCTAAAAGGACGGAGAAAACGGGAGAGAGAGAAGTAGTTGGGGAGGGGGAAGCGGTACGAGCGAGCAACCAACGCACTGGTGGTAGAAAGACGGACGGACGGATAGGCAGACGGATCGACAGACGGACGCCGCTTCCCCTCCGTTCTCGCACTCGCGCCAGTCGGTCGCGCGTTACCGAGCTAAGTGGATGGGTTGTGAACGCGCTCCCGTTGAAAAGTTTTCCCTGCCTGTTCGTCACGCCGTAGAAGGAAAGAGAGGCCTCTCTTCCTACGTACGTATTTAAAGTGTTACAACTTTGTGGTAAACACGCGCGCCGCGTTTCGTCCTTTGTACTATTTATACACGCTGCTGCGTAACTTGTGAGACAGAGAGAGAGAGAGAGAGAGAGAGAAACACCGCCATCGTACTTTGTGTGCCTGGCGAATTTCAAAGAGGATTATAAGGTGCATCGCGAAGTGCGCGTCATCAGACATATAACATCCTCGCAGAATTTTCCTGTAAGGAAAATTTTTTCGCTTAAAGTTTCGGTGAGTACTCCAAAAAGCGTCGTCCTTCACGATCGTCAAGATCGTGTTCTTTTGTTTTATTGTTATCGACGAAAGGAGACGGCTTTTCCTAGAGGGAATAACTGTTGCGCGTCCCCAAAAATCTTTATGTTCGCCGTCGTTCTGTCACCTCATCAGGGAGAAGGATAATTAATACGCGGCTCTCGCGCGACGAAACACCGAAACGAGATTCATGCCGGGATGTGGCTGGAGCCGTCCGGATTTCGACCGGATTTACCCCCCCGCGCCATTTTGAAAATGGGCTGCCGGAACGGCAATCGATATAGCGGACGGCGCCAGCCTCATCGAGCGAGAGGAACCTCGAGGACAACGGCGTTTCCGCTTGTCCTCGGGAGGCGCGTCCTTGCCGAGGACGAATCTTCGCGGTCCTCGAGTTGCTCCGAAATCGAGTCGAGTCGAATCGGCGTAACTTTTGCGGAATTCGCAAGCCCCTGTGCGTGAGCGAATGATCCTTTAGGACGAACCGACCGGTTGTTACGCCATCTTGATTCCGTGCCCCACCATCTGCTCGATGGTGTGGTCTCACACATAATCCTCGAACGATCGAACCTTACATACGGTACGCGCGATTTTCAGCCGACCTTTTCCGCGCTTGAAATCGCGCAATCGCGCATACCTGTGCCAATGTACTTTATCGCTTTACCGACATTTCGAATCGAAGAACACAGAATGGTATAAGTCATCCTTATATCTCCCTTTCTTTTCCCTGAAACAAAGGACATACTTTTCGACATTGCTTAATTCCGGAAATTCTGGAAAATCCCATTATTTTATCGCAGTGTAATAATCATGATATTACACACATACACACACACATATTTATATATATATATATTCATATGTGATTAGGAATAGAAAATATGTGTAACATATAAGAGTTAATGATGCAAAGAATAATTATTTTCGTTTTTCATTTTAAATAATCAAAATAATTATCGCCGAGAGAAAGAGAGAGAGAGAGAGAGAGAAATCACTTGTGTGAAATCACTTTCGTGAACTCGATAAACTTTTCGTTCGTTGATCTGTTTTTTGCGATTGACAAAATGAAAGCAATAAGGAAGAGAGGAGGAGCTTCGATGCGATGCGTTCGTTCCCCTTTCTTTCTTTCTTTCTTTCTTTCTTTCTTTTTCTTTTTCGCCTTTGTGTTGATTTTGCATAGCAAATTTCTATCTGACCTGACCTGACCCTGACGCGCACTTAATGCAGTCCAGACTTCCACGGAAGTGATTGTTGTGTCTCCTCGAGAAAGGACCGGTTTCAACCGGAGAAAAGCTCGAGAAAATGCGCCGACCTGTTGATTCTTTAAAAAAAAAGCGTTTTATATATAATATTTTTCACAAAAAAATTTTGGCATGTTTTTCTCGATTTTGTCAAAGAAATCTCGTGCCTTCTTATGATAAAAGATTAATATGCTTTGATTATTCATTGCTGATACTATTTTATCTTGTCATTGTATGAAATTACACATACGATAATCTGTTACATTTCCTATATTTTCGTAATCATCCTGGAATAAAAATCATTAAAACTAACATGGATAAATTTTTACTCAGAGATATTTTTAATCGTAAAAAAAATTCTGAGAAAGATCACATGAATATTTTAGAATGCCTCATTGGTATACATGCTACATGGTACTTGTCTAGAAGTTCTCTTATATAAAAATTTAAAGCGTGATTCTTTTGAAAAAATGAGATTTTTTTTATCTTGAAAATAAAAGAGTACAAATTGAAAAATAAATAAAAAAATTTTTTTGATATAATATTCGAATGGACGTGAGTATACATGGCGCTGCTATTTGAATTTTCATCCATGTTAGTAATCCAGGGTTAATGCGAAATTCGCGGAGATTTATACGCGACGAGGATGCTGCGTCGTGCGTCTCCTCTCGAAGAGAGGGGAGGGTAGGGAGGGAAGGATTAACGCGCGGCATTTGCGCTCGACCTGCATCGACGCACCTGCATCTGCGCCGCGTGCATACGTTGACCGGTGTTCGCTCGATCGCGGCCTCGTCAAATGTTCCTCTCGCGCGAATGTATCGCCGCTCCTCGTTGTTGCAGCCCCGGAGGGGGGGCTCTCTCCTTTACGCGGACCCTCTCAGCCGCGGATCCCGTCGATCCGCGCGCGCGCGCGCTCTCCCTTTCTCCCCCTCTTATTGCAATCGGCAGCAACTAGTTTCAGCAATAGCGGCGGCGGCTTCGCGCCGTCCACGCGATAACGGGTCGTTAACATGCCCACATCTGCCTTTCTCTGCACAGGCTCTCCGAGGAAGAGAGCCGACTTATCCCCCATCGCGCATTTTCAACGCTCGACGCGATTTCTCGGTTGAGATCTCAAACGCGATCTTCGCATTAGAGGCACGGAGAGATATATGCCTTTTTAATGGTGAACGTAATCATTTTATTTGAAATCGCTTTTATTCGTCTAATATCTCTCGTTGGACGGAACGTAAAAGTAAGTCGTGAATGTTTAAAATCATGCCGGATATTTTTTGTGATTTTTTTTTATCGTGTGTCGAAAAGTGTCGAGAATAAAGTTTTCTCGGTATCGTTTTCACGCTATTTTAATCGTGCTTTAATCTACTAACTCAGGCTTTTTTCGCCGCTGAGCGAATCTTCCTATTTTGTCGTTTACGAGCACTTTTTACGATACGTTTCCTGCAAGTTTTGCTCTTCTGGTCGCTTTCTGCTCGCGTGTTTACACGGGCTTAGGAAGGGAGGAGGGGTTGCACGCGCCGCCACACCGGGTCGAAAATAGACCTATACAGCGGTTTCGGATATATATATATATATGCGCCGCGTATTTTTCAAGTCCACTAACTTTCCTCGTTTGCCCTTATGACGGCCGCCGGCTTTCAGTAACAGAGCGAGTACGACACGTGCGCGCGCGTATCTGTTCACGCATGCGAGACACACATTCATATACGGACTCGCGGTATGGTGGTGATGATAATAATGATGGTGGTGGTGATGGTTCGACATCTATTCTTCCATACGCTTCCACTACGTTATTCTCAATTTTGACAACGGCTGCGAGAGAAAGAGCAGATGTCTTTTTTTTTTTTTTCGGGAACGAAATAGGGTCAATACAATGAGATGGAAGAATGAGAGACGAGGAACAAAAACGAAGCGTATAAATACAACCCGCGCAGTAGTAGTATGTCTATATTTCTAACTAATCACAATGTCAAAATGTCGTTTCAATAGACAGAGAAACGTCCATTCGTTTTATCCCTTTATGACATATGCCTTCCGCGATTGATGTAACTTCTTCGAGTCATTATCTTATTTTTAGTGGTTATATTTGTTCCTTTTTCTTTCTCTTCATTAGCTATTTTTGTATCTCAATGTGTGCTAGCCCGTATATCGGACCAAACTGTCGAATTAGACGCGTCAGGCGCAGGGAAATAATGGCTGATTGATTGGACACACAGTTACAGCGACACACGCATACATACGTACATCTCGTGCCCGTGGGAATTAGGGGACAGGCGTACTCTCGTGCAATGTCGTGGAAAAAGAATTTTTTGTTTATCGCGGAGAGAGTGCGTGTGTCATTTGGATCACCGGATGAGTCAGCGGATGTGACATCGACTTGACGAAGTGTTGAGTCAGGTTGCGGGGACAAACATCGATCTTGAGTTTATCATCGTTTTTAGGGATAGAGTATCTTTAGTCACGCATTAATATTCTTGCAAATGCGATTAAAATGATATTAAAATTATATACGTACTATGCCATTAACCGTCGCGCTTTATATAAAATTCAGTACTTGATGGTTTATGTGTGTCTAAATGTAAAAAAAAAAAAATATATTACGCAAGTTAATTTATACAATGCTTAATGAGGAAAAAAAGATATAAATTTCAAGCACGAATTCGAAGAAGTTGAAGGAAGAACTCAACTCCGGATACGGCGTGCATGAACAAAAGCGAGTCATCAATGTCTATTTATGCACCTTCGTAGCCTTGAAATCGCCGCGAGATATTCAATTTTCCGGTTGCTTCCGCGTCATCTCGTAGTTTCATTATGATACCATAATAGCCCGTCGTTCTCACATACTTATCGTTCGCTTTATCGCCTCAACGGAATTCTCTCACATGTCACCATCGGACGGCGATCGTTCTGTCCTCGTTAACGCCTTAATAGATGGCATCGACCTCTGAATGCGCTATTAATCAATTGAGCGATACGACCGAAAGAAATCTCGGCGCTCATTATACTTCCCTCCGTTTGTTCGCACGAAACGAAACTGATAATATGAGAAGAGGAAAAAAGGGACGTTATCGTCTTCGTATACTTTGTTTCGCGAATTTTTTCTCGATCTTTCATTCGCCGCGAAATCGCGATTGTCTCATCGGAAAGATCGCAAACATACTCTCCGAATATAATTACCGTATTATCTGCTAATGATGCGCTAGCAACAACTTTTACTGCGTATCCAACGGGCTTCCTCGCGTGTGTATTTCTATTTTCGCGGTCTCGAGAGCAACGCTATTTTGCAATGCGCGGAGGAAAATTGATAACTTGAGGAAAAAGATTATAAGAATTGCTGTTTTGTTGCATCATTTAATCTATTTTTATATCAAGTGTATAATTTTTATATTTTTTATATTTCTTATTTATTTTATCGTTTTTAAATAGTATTGCGTAAATGTTGAATTGAAAAATTTTAATATAGTATTGAATATTTCTGGCAACACTGTGTAATATCGTTTCGAATGACGGGGTTTCGATGTTATCAGCCGTTTCGTAAGTGAATCAACAACAGAATGCCTCTTGTTTTCGCAGAATAGCTTTGTATAGCGTTTTAATTATATTTAATGTTATTATATACTCAGCGATTTATCGAATTCATCGGAAAATACTGCACAATAAAAAGTTTTAAAATAAGAAGAAATATATGTTTAATTATCATTACTCTTACGCAAGACGTCTTGCATTATAATTTTTGCGACGTAGTTCCTGTCAAGGACGATATAAACGGTTCGCTTGATAATAGAACCGCGTATGTGAGGTCGTAAATATGAAAAATCACAGGCATGCCAGAGATAAAGAGAGAAAAGATTCCAAATATGAAAGCAAATAACAACGAGGAAAAAAAATACGCACACATACACACATGTATTTCATGTTGCAACATCACTTCGTCATGAATCGCCTCGGAAGTGTATTTACGGTGATGAATTCCCTTTCTCCATCCCTATTTTTATCGCGGGCGACTTTGAGCCGAGGGAACATGTCACGAATTATACGAGTATTTCTTTCACATGGCTGCCTTTACGTTTTTCGAAAATACACCGCGCTTATTCGATTACTACGCATCCGCGCTTTATCTCGCAATGTCACATTTGTTTGTTAAATATAGTTATCGCAGCGCGATATGCCTTCGCGACCTTCCTCCTCCGGAAATTCGCAGTTCAATCGTAATAATAAACGTGATGTAGATAGAAAGAAAGACAGAGAAGAGTATTGTTACGGTAGGCTGGATTTTCCGGATGTCACTTCCCACGTTTTTCCCCTTGTTGATCGACATGTGTGATCAGTTCTCTACTCGGCGCGCTTCTCGTATATATTCTGGAGAGAGCTATTTCTCACCGTAATGACGCGTTACGAGATGCACGAGGAACCCACGTGGTGTACACGAGCGATATGGAATAACATAAATATTTGTCGAAACCCTTCCTGCCGAGCTATCTGATATATTAGACGTTAATTATATACCTCCTGTTTTCTATTTTTATCGCGGTGCCTCGACGATGATTCTTCCGACGTGTAAGACTTCCAAAAAGCTACACTCGAATAAATTGATCGTGGAAGAAGAGAAAAGAGAGAGATACGGTTTCGAATCTTTCATTATTCTTGTTAACTGCTGAAGTTACGAATTATTCCGCTGATTCGATAATCCAGGAGGAAATAGGGATGAAACGAAGCGGAACGCGCAAAGCCGAGCTCTCCCTCTCGAAAACGTGGCTCGCGCTTCCTTTGTGCGGAACCTATTACAATTTGTTCCGAAATTTGGCTACGACGGAGGGGGATCGTTCGTTAGTCCACAAGGGGCATTGTGCCCCATTAATTCGGGAGCCAAGCCGACATGCAATAATAGCGGCTCTATTGTAGAATTCTGTCCAGAATAATTTATTTCCAGAGATTGTTACCTATTTATTTTGACTATATTTCGCGCAAATGTCGTATAGCGAATTGAACTATCGTGTCTAGCATCTTTCGTTCGTCACTCGAGTTTCGTACATTTCAGACTTTGTCACTGGGAAACGCGCCGACTGTATCGAAAATCACGCGAGCGAAGCGAGGATTTCTCTCGTGGAAGTGACAATATTGTGTCACCGTGTTTCCGGCTCGAGATCCGTCACCCGGTACACAGCCAGGCGCATGCGTGGCAGCCGGTGTACTCGGCAAAGTGCAATGTACCGTGAATAGACTGCCTAGAAACAAATGTCATTATGTAGTGACAGTGATACAGCCGCTTCGCGGTTCCGACTTCGACGCGTGCAGTTTCGTTTTGTTCTCGCGAAGCGCGAAATCCGATCGTTACGAGAATCAACTTACCACGTATTCCGTATTCTCGTCCCTCAATTAGCGTCGAATGTGATTGTCCGTTTATGTTTCTATCGACTACCATATGTAAAGCGTAATTTAACTATGACGTGAAACGAACGATCGTTGCTAGAAAGCAAAAAACCATTTCTGCTTCTGTGATAAAAATTGCCTCTATAAATAAAAATAAGTATAGAAAAAAAAAATAATGACGAAATATATGCCACGAGAAAACATGTATGTGTAACACGAAGGCCGCTTATATCTAATGTTGGAGAATTGTTGATTTCTATCTTAACATTAACATGAAATGCCGGATAAATGAGAAACGTTTATAAGATCGTTATATATGCCGGTCACGAGATACTTTATACATACGTTTATACATAGTAAGTGATTTTTATATTTAGTCCGACTATATTCAAGACTGTATACCGTTTCCTTTAAAGATAAATATATAATGTAATATAGATAGCGCGTTTATTGCTTTAATTTTATCATAGTTGCTTATGATAATTTTATTTATTTCTAAAAAATATTTCATTATATGAGGTCTGAATATATAAAAGATTTTGATACGAGATAAGAGATAAAAAAGTACATTTAATTGATACCAATTTTTATTAATGAAAGTATGTGAGTTAATATTGTTATAAAGCATTAATATTTTTAATGGAGGAAAACTTATCTTTATGTTTGTAGGAGAAATCCTAGTGGTTTGTAGTTTTCGATCGTTTCTCTCTCGAGTTTCCTCTTCGATCGCTACCCAAACAACGTACATCACGCGTAATTTCCATCGCGACTTCGGATGCGTTACGTTACGTATCGCTGGTGTCAGCTGCTCGCGCACGTAGGCATCGTAAGCCACGTGGTCATTTAAATACGCGCACGGCAAAGTCTTAGCTAGGCGCTTGGCTTTTAACGCGCTTCTTAGTCACGCCGTGCTAGTTTTTCGCAACCGTTCCTTCGGCACAGCGCTCATTTCCGCTTTCGTTCGCGAGCAAAGTCGTACCGTTATTCACAGGTTTGCGCGCTTCTCGACGAGAGACTTCCAGCGTTTCCTTTTTCCTTCCAGGAATAATTAAGAGCCCAACGTGCAACGACGTACGTTTCTCTTCGCTTTGCCATTATATTGTCAATAGAATCAAGATAGTCTATACTTTTTTACATTATATGTTTCGAACATAGTATCTTCGAACGATAAAATATCGTGATTTATAGTTTGAAATTAGCATCGGATATTTAAGCGTGGCAACAGAACAGAATATAATCTGGGATGTAACAATAGTATTGTATATACAATATATATATATATATATAATGCTTTCTGTAAATAATAGCTCTGATATTGTAGACAAAAGAGCTTTCACGCGTTTAGTGATGTTTTTCCCTGCTCTTTTTTCCGCGTTTTAATTGAACACACATAACGGTAACAAATACCAGGCGAATCCTTGAGTAGGACAATACCTAGTTGTTTTCCAATGGAAGAGCGTTTCCGTTGTGCTGTTGTTCTTTGTTTTCTCAGATTGTCTATGTCTTTCTTATAGTTTATTATCGTCAAGTTTTTAATAAGAGATATTTTTGAAAAACAGAAAGAGAGAGAGAACAGTAATTGACAGATAGAATCTTCTTTGCTGCACCTGCGCGTAAATCCGTGCAAGAGTCATAAGAGGCACGCCCGTGTGCACTGATAAACATAAATTTCGCTTATCAGATCAATGCGGCGCAGGTGGACGGTACATCGCGCCATTTTCACGTCAAATGGCGATCGTTGCGTTTCAGATTCGCTTGCCCTTATGAACCAGATTCGCCAGACACGAAACGGGTTCGAGCCGAGGGATTCGAGCACGTATCCTCTCGCGGATCTCCGATGTATCTGTTACGGTGAAAGTTGCTCCCGCTTCTCGACGTAACGTCGCGAGTTGCAATTTATCCGCGCATCGAGAAACGGATGATGTTATCCACGGCAAAATCGATTGCGAATCGACGCGTGTGACTGCGTAAGATTTGAACGAACTCGAATTATTAATTTTAAGCTTTCTCTCGATCTTCATTAATTTTATTATAGTATGTTTTAGGAATTATTTTAACTTTATTCTACGTCTCATACGCTTAAGAAAATGTGACGAAATATTTTATAATTCACTTCGTCTTTTTGATTGCAGAAAAGAATTTAGCTGGACACCACCTGGTACCCAGAAGGCAAGTGAGATAGATAAAGTCAGGTGGCACGAGAAGGTAAGAAGAAACCATGGGTGCGAGACAGAGCAAGAGGTCCGTGGACATAACGACGACGCCGAAGAAGGAGGGAATACCCGTCGAGGGTGGCGTCGTCGGCGATGCGGCCGCACCTGGCGACGGTAAGCTGGAAAGGATCGAGGAGGCTGACACGAAGCCCACCACCAACGGCATAGCACCGCACACGGACACCTCCGATGATAAAGAGAAGGACAAAGACGAGACCACCGAGAAGGACAAGGAGCAAGTGAGTACTCTTTAACAATTCCTCGCATTTCGTCGATTTTTCAAAATCTTTCAAATCTTGCAATATCGATCTCGGAGATTCTACAATAATTTATATTTTTGTAAAAATCAATTTTAGTAAAATATATATAATTCCATGTTTATATATTTTTTAAAGAATAGTAAAAATCCATTGAAAAAAGAAAAAAGAAACAGATCGCGTATATTTCCAATCAGCAATTTTTTCGGTTTAAAAGTTAATATTGACGATTAAAATGAATGAAGTTTGTTTTGCTGACTTGGAAGTCCTGCCCACAGATTCTTGTACATATTATCTTAAAATCATGTCAGCCGTATTAAGGTCAAGTGTTTGCACAGGTGATTACCTCGATTTCAGTCCGGGCGATATAATCATATTTGCCTTTCAAGTTCTGCTCAGACCGATGGTTTTCCATTACGAAGCGTATATTAATGCTTTATTAGCACACGTTCTCATTATTAATGAGCAAGTTTGCCCGAGGTTAGACTATACGTTGATTCGAGTTTCCGGCTTCGATGATTGCATACGAATACCGATCACCGGATTGGCATCGAGATGTATATTTATTTTTCAATTATTTCCATATAACGTAACGTTGTATATATAATTATCCTTTCCATGTGCGAGGCAAATCGTGTCTAGATAACGCGTCGAATGACACGTTCTTCTCACACGCTTTCCGCGGATTGACATTTTCGAATCGCGTTCCGAATCACTCGCTCAATCGTCGATCAATCTTGAATGATCTCGTTTTCTCGAATTACGCGAACGGTTGCCAACAGACGCGTGCTGAATCACTCGTTCGCTCGTAAAGGTCTCATAGGTACTCCGAAGTTTATCTCGCCGACGATTCATCCGACGTAGATAGCGGATCATCAATCATCTTAATCGATTCGTCGAAAGCGACGACGCATCATTTTCTTTTCGCGATAGCGATATTTTTATCAGTCTTTATCAGTTTTTATGAACCAAAACGTGTGCATAGAATAATGAAAAGTTTTATACATAAATATCTATATGTATCTGTGTGTCTGCTTTTAAAATATTATTGCAAAGACACCTTTCTGAATAATTTAAGATATAGATGAGAATAGCGCTAGAATAAAATATCGTTATTGCCGACATCGTAACGTGCATTTATTTAGAAGAATTCTATATTCTTTGTCTTATATCGTTATAAAGAAATTACCTAACATCCGCTGGTGAAAGGATACCGTACAAATGAAACTTTATTTGGCATGCGAATTTAAATGTCGCCTTTACGATAGAGGTGACCTAGGTGAGAAATGCTCCGCACTGAACCCTCTTCGCGTAATCATTACGTCGCGATCGCTTCAATAATCGCTCAGGCGTGCGGCTTTGACGGCATGATAATCATCATGGTATTACATAAGATGCGATATAAACGGAAAGCTGGTACGTTTATCGAACCACGATTTATTGCATATCGCACATCAACGGATTAACGCTTAAAGTTCATTTTATTTACATCGTAGAGGCTAGATAAATAACATAGGTAATCTCTATTGGTATACAATGTTTGATTTTTACTCGATGTGTCTAATCTGTTAAATTATTTTTTTCCATTTTATTGTGATTAGATAATGTCGATGTACAATATTTACACAAGCGATCGCGGTAACATAATCGATTTATTATTATAAACTTTATATTTTTTATGACTCGCGCTTTAAAAAAAAAAAAAAACATTTTTTAGTTATTTATAAAATTATATTCTAAAGTTCTTGCGGAAGAAAAAGATCGATGGCAAACTTGGGCAGTGCGTTTCGTGGAGTATCAATTACTTCCGTGCCAAGTTTTCGGATCACTCTTCTCGAGTCGGAATCTCATAAGTGTGCGCGGCGTTTTATATCTCGAAATATTTCCTCGCTTAGATGAAACTTGATATTTCCCCGATTGAGCAAGCCTGGCAGCTGTCACGCACTAGATACGACATATACGAGTGAGGGCGCATCTTACCACACCCCTTTCGCTACTTCCTTTTCATTTTCCTTCGACAAGTCATTTCTGTTCCTCTTTCGTTCTCTCGTTCTCTACGATTCACGACGGTTTAAGGCGTCATTTACTTCGACAATCCGAGCGAACATTTCTCCCTCGTCATAAACGTTTCGACTTGAAAGAAGAGCGTAGGAATTTGTTCAAAGCAATCTCCTTACGTTGGTCAATAATTTCGTGACAATATTTTATCTCGATATATATATTTTTTCTATTTTCTAATAAATAACAATATATTAAATTAAAAAAATTTTAAAAATAAGATGTCATGCGCATCTTTTACATTTTGCAGAGATCGCGTGCAAATCAAATTGATTCATATAACATCGAGTCATATTTTCTCGTTATCGTTTCATCGAGCAGGAATTCACTTGTGTCATGCGTCGATGCGTATCGAGTCGCTTTCCTGGAACGATAACGAATGCTTCGATTATCGGTTCAATAATCGAAATCTTATTGCGCTGCAATCTATTGTTTTCTAAGTCGCGCGAATTTTCAAGTAGTCGTCGCTTGAATATTATAAAGAGTTTGATAAAACAACGAAGATTGCGACATGAAAGCAAGAATGAGATAGATCGCGCATCGTGTGGTGTCCACTGATTCTTTGACAAAAAACGACAAGATACTGTTTGACTTGAGCGTGTGTGTACACTCGTCCGTTCCCGCTACTAACTGTACGTGTCTCGGGTACTGGCTTCTTACGGGACATACCTAACTGTGTCCCAGACGAATAAATCTTTTCTATCTCCCTCCCCCTTTTCTCCTTCGCGTTACTATTTCGCACGTGACTCGATGACATTGGATACGCGATCGATATTAACGATCCTCATCGCGTTACATCGCTTCAGTAAGTTTTCTCGTTCTCTCGTTTTCTCGACTTTGTGACTCCCCCCCCCCCCCGTTAACAAAATGTAACGTAATACCGTTAAGACAATGCTGATAAAAATCCGATCCGTTATAAGTTAAATACTGTCGCGCGACTCGACAAGTTTCGAGTTTTCTCGTCTTGGCGCTCATTCTTTAACCCACATTTAAATATGTCAGTCGTATTAACGTGACAACGTTTACCTCGATTCATCGGTAACTCGCAGACACATATCGTTCCCCATGAATTGCGCTAAAGGACACACTTTTACCTGCCTGCGTTACGATTCTTGCGGCAAGTTTGCCGAGTGGTGCGTTGGTTTGACATCCGAGATTATACTCGAGTCTCTCATGAATATACATCAGCTGTTCCCTGGTGTCCGTCTGGCAATGCCTTTATCCGCGATCATACAAAATCTTTAGGCAGGTGCGCGTGCGATCTAAATACTTAAGAGTTAACCCGACACCTGTCTTTAATATATAATACGCTGATATCGATGAATCGAGCACGATGCTGCAAAGTCTTTTTTTTCCTGAATTGAAATTTGCGATACGATCGTGCGCATTATTCTCGTGTAATGAAGTATAGCTGGACACGCTTTTGGAAGAATTAGAAGCCGTAACAAACAAGAGTCGTGTGAACTGTAACCTTGACCATGATATACTTAACGTGACGCAGCTGGATCATTTGAAAGCGCGATAGAAGCTTTTCACGCAGGAAATAACAGTTTATATTTCGTTTTTTATTAAAAATATCTTATGAAAAATAATAGAACTGTAATAATAATTTTTTATTTATTTCATCATGTTATACAAGACATTAATAAATATTAATACAATAGATTGAAATTTTATTAATAAGCGATAAATTGCTTTAAAGTTTATGCAAATTAAATTATGTTTTCAATTCTGCAATTCTTGCAAATTTTCTCTGCTTTTCATATAATTTATAGATTATAATATATCGAGGTGTATTACATACAGGGTGTCCCATTTTAAAGGAACCACTCAAATATCTCAGAAACACTGCGTTAAATCGAAAAATGTATCAAACAAAAGTTGTGTGGCTTCAAGGGGGCCATAAGAAGGTGACAATGATTTGACCTTGGAAAATCATTTGAAGGTCATGTGAAAGTCAACTTTAAAATCTTAAATGGAAACCCCCATTTTTTATTTAGTATTCTTGTAGCTGACATCGAGAGCTTTCCAAAACACTATAATAAAGTATTTTTTATTAAGTACTTTTTGAGTTATTTTATATTTTAATCTGACATAAAAAATCATTGTCACCATCTTATGGCCCCCTTGAAGCCACACAACTTTTGTTTGAAACATTTTTCGATTTAACGCAGTGTTTCTGAGATATTTGAGTGGGTCCTTTAAAACGGGACACCCTGTATATACGATTATCGCAGTAAGATGTTGATCCAGCCTATCGGGCCTCTCCCCGATGAATCAGCTGAACGATATCATATGGAAATGAAGCGAAGTATTTCATTACGAATATAATTAATACCGCGTAGAGATACACGATGATATTTCAGCATCGCGCGCGTTTTGCCGATGAATCATCGTGTATAACTCGCATAGCTCGAAGATGCGAACGTGCTTTATTAATTAACACGATTCGTCTCTTTCGCTGCCATTTAATTTCAGTTGTTACTCGTCTGAATTCCTACGAATTTTCTCTGCGTAATATTGTCGCGGATAAAATCGCTGTCTGCTCTCGCGGTCTTTAACGACAAACACGATTTCTCGATAAAATTCCCAATTGAATGTCACTGTTTTTAAAAATACCGGTTTCTTTGTGGAAGAGCGTGTAATTTTTCACGCTATTTTTCGCAGATTTGAGCGTCGATCGCGATGATGATTACTCAACACTCGAGAATTTGTTGTCGAAACTGCACGAGACGCAGAACAGCCGTATGCATGCAGATGCGATGTACGCGACGCAAAGGAATTTATTGTGAAAATCTCGTACGTGGTTAACCTTCATTTAAAAATCCGCTGCGTTTCCGTGAATTTTTTCGTATTTCAATATTGTGCGATCGGTGGTTGCATTGCAACATCGAGCGTATTTATTCACAAGATTGCCTTTTCCACGGTCATATCTCTGCTCGTGCCGTATCTTTGAATATTAATTAATGGTAAACCAGCCTTTCTCGACGAGACTTCCATTATTATTTCCTCGCGTCTCCCGCGGTAATCGCGCGTGGAATTTTAACTCATTATTTGATTTTACACTGGATGTGATATTTTATACTAGAAAAATATAGTTGAAAAATAATCACATGATATTTGATCGTTACGATATTATACGTTCCATCGCGATTTTAACTTTCGCTGATTTATATAGCATGAGAAACAACGCTTATTATTGAACTTTTTAATCCAAAACTTTGTCAGACGACCTGTATAACCACTTTTTATCTTTCATGGGTTTTTGTTGCTCATATCGATATAAAGTTTCGTATTTGTGCTGTGCCATCGTACTGATGCGGAAGCATATTTACGCCACAGAATATTTCGTTTGCCATCATGCACGTGCTTTCTCTCTCATCGTTCCTTTTCTTTCACTTGCTTTCGTTCGTATCTCGCTCGCTAGATATTGCGGGGCTTTTCGTCGTTGCTCGTCTCGCGAATGCTGAAATAAACCGATATTTACATAATATAATGCGCGCAAAATGTGCCCGTGTCGAGATTCGCTTCGTTTTACCGGCGTCGACGAAGAAACGAAATGAGAGAGAGAAAATGACGTTGCGCAGAGATGCGGTGCGTTACTTGTAATCGAATGTGACGGCGCGTCGCGCCTCGCTTGATCCATTGTATAAATCAGAAAATCCGCCGTCTAACGCCCACGTTGGATTCGTATCGTTCTTAAACGCGAACACCATGGATGTCGCTCGATTGATCGTCGCGTTGCGTTTTATCGCAATGCGACGTGTATGCGTCTATAAATGCGTGTCGTATCGGATAAATATGTAGAATTGTTCTCGCGTATTTGCCTCGATAATAAAGTAGCTCGAAGTTTATGCAATCGACCAGTCACTTGCCTGGATTGGTGAAACAAGTTCTTTCGGTTGACTATATTTATCGGCACGATTGATTTTATCGATTAAAATTAATAATGAGAGACGTACAGAAATATTCGAATGATGAAAATAAGAAATTTTGCAATAAGAAATCTTTTTATTTTGAGAAATGTCAAAAAAGACTTCATTTTTCAACGGTATGATGAAACTCGAGAAAATAGTTTTGTGTTACAAAATAACTTTAAATTGTAAAAATGTAAATAAAAGAGACGAGTCGTAGATTTAAGGAGATAATGACGAGAGGGACTCGCTTTTTTAGCTAGTTTCTGAGAAGCGTTCTTAACCAAGTGTTTTGTTCATTTGTTTAGGTTACAAACGGATCGTAATTACATTGTCACGGTGCTCTTTGATTAGCAACCAAAGAGCCTTCCTTTCTTCCTTATTTGCACGAGGATTTTTGTTTGCCACATGTTAAACAATGTAGGGATATCTTTACGCCGCAGAGCCAACAATTACAGTATATAGTTAAGTTTTGATGATAATAAAGTTTAAAGGTCCCGAGAGTCTGGTCACCCGAAATCTAATCAATTTTGACTTATCGCGTAAAGAGTCGACGAGGTGCTCCTCGTCGACTGGCATTTTTTTTTCTTTTTTTTTCTTTTTCTTTGGTAAGCTGCGCACTTGGCCGGTATGCCGGTAAGGCAAAAGAGAGCTTGTCGAGGGCTTTTCAAAGGACCGAAACAAAGAGGCCCCTCGCCGTTGCATGGCGCACTTTCCGGGAAAACTAACGCGTTTCACGAAAGTTTGATATTATTTATAAGTGAATGGACCTCGGGGCACGATGGGAAAGAGTTAAACGACTTCATTCCGGAGTGGCTGCGGCACTTCCGGACGTAAGAGAAACTTTCAACAAGTATACAAGAATCATCACGGAAACGTATACGCTTGCGGGCATTAAAGCCTGTTCGTGTAATCGATTTTACTTAACTATACTTTGCTGATAATCGAAAGAAATTAAATTTTCGTGTAGTTTCTAAATTTTGATATAAATTAATGTTTAAGTTTCGAAGTAAATTTGCGAAGAACTAAAGTAAATTTGTTTTTCGTTTATATCATATTTTTTTTCCATTACAAAATATTACCATTTTAATTTTTAATCAAATTTCTGATAATTAAGCATAATTATATTGTTATTAAAACCATTGATAATTTAATTTATATTTATGTTTGTTTTATCAATGATTAGTATAATCACGTGAATTGTAGGAATTTTAGGATAATATAGAAAATATCTCGATTTTGCAAAAAAAAAAAAAAAAAAAAAAAAAAAAAAAAAAAAAAAAAAAAAAAAAAGGACTTTAAATTATATATCATATAAAAGGGATTAAAGAGATGCCTCGAAAGCAAGCTACACTTTGTGAGTCGTGATACTTGTTGACCGCTATCGTTTCGCGTAAAACGGTAAGAGAGAACTCGGAAGTATTATCCTTGCAGGAAGTGCATTGTGGAGTTTACACTATATCCATTTACGACATAGGATTTATGATGTGGAATATATTTTGTGTACCGGGTATTATGTGAGCTTTTTATTCCCTCATCTTCGTTTATGTTCTTCATGCATGAAAAAAATCTCTGATGATGATTTATACCATTTTTGTTGATCGATTTTGTTGATAATTCCGATAATTCAGATTTTATTGTGATTACGAAATATTCACATATCATTATTTCTTTACATGCTCATTAAGCATTGCGAGTAAATTTATTGTTCATGAATTCGTTATTCGTATATTATTAATGTTTGTATATTTTGGGAAACAAGATTCGAAGGTGGATTTATCTTTGTTTTTCAGCAGCCGCAGCAGGAAGAGGTAAAAGCCGAGGAGACGAAGCAAGAGTCGTCCGGAGAATCTCCCGCGGAGGTTGCGGAGGTCACGACGCCCACAGAGGCCACCCCTGCCAGTCCGAACACTGCCACTTCTCCAGACAATAAGGAAGGCAAAAAGAAGGATAAGGTAAGACGATCTGCGTCGTGTTATCCGTATATCAGTATTTATTAATCGAAATTTAATTATCCGTATCTTAATAACAAATAAATCTTCGTACGATGGTTTGGAACGTATTAGTTAACGTGTTAATTTAAAATTCTAAAAATTTTTGCTTTCACAAAATGAAGACGCGTAATTATGCGATGAGTCGATTACTAACAGTCTCTTTTCCTCTTTTATCTTCTATCTAGAAGAAAAAGTGGTCCTTCAGGTCGATCAGCTTTAGCAAGAAGGATAAGACTAAGCCGAGCCGCGAAGAGGCGCCCAAGAATGGAGATGTCACCAAGGAGGAGCCGCTTGCGGAGGTGAGTCGAGAATTATTCATTTGCACGATTATTAGTAGCGACTAGATATATTTGCAAAAATACAAATGGCACCTCAAAAATAAAGGAAGGAGGAATTGCTATTTTTAAAATGTCACTACTCTCTTCTGCTGCGAAATATTGCAAAACTTATTATCTCTTGTTTTCGCGATGGCGAGAATATAATTGCGAGATTTTTTTTTTCCATTGTTGTTTATTTAGCAGAACGTTTTTCTGGAATATTCGAAATTGAAACATTATTTAAAGAAACATTATTCATAATTTAGCTTTCGTATTATAACATGAATTGGATAATTTCGCTTCTCCCGTAAATTTCGTATTATCAGTGCGTTCGCATGTATTTCCGCGCAAATAATTATCGTACGCATCGTGTACCCTCTTTTTATCATATCGTGACGCTTCGCGTTTTATTCTCGAAAAACAAAGTCATCGCTTTCAATTTCGGCCAATATACATATTGTCGCTCCTTGTTATCGATGCGACGATGAATTATTTCGCGCGACACACTGTTACGTAACACGCTTTAATAGCGTCACAGCCCGTTCCCGTTGGGAATAAAACGTTCGCTTCGATTGATCCTCGTGAAACAAATATTGCACGCATACTGAAACAAGTTTCAGAACAAGATAGCATAAAGTGTAAGCGTATGTGTGTATGTACGCGACCGGAATGCGAGAAAAACGACTTTACAAACGGCAATGAATCTCTCGCCGTGACCCCGTTCCGGCTTCCTCGATCGTTTTTCTGACGATCTAATCGAATAATTGATCTAGCCGGCTGCGTCGAAAAAGTCTCGGTCCAATAACGGCTGTGTTTGGTCAAGCATCAACGTTTCGTGCTTCCCTTGAGGTTCGTGCCACGCGGGGGAGATAATCGCGAACGACCACGCGATTGCCGTCACGGATCGAGGGCTCTCGGACGATGCTTAATTGGCGTCTAAGATATCCGATAAATCTCGAAGGCATTCGCGCGATTTATCGGAGGTTTATTCGTTTATTAAAAACGCGATGAAACGCGCGCGCGCGCGCGCGAGAGGATCCGCGTTGACAAAGTTATTTATTTAGTATCGGTTCGAGATTCCTCGCTCTGCGTGTTTATCACCAGACAGAGAAGGAAAAAGAAGGGTAAGCTTTTCGATATCCCTGTATCGCGTCAATGTCGCGCGTGGAAATGATGAAGTATTTTATGCAGTGCTTGTGTACACCTTATATGTGCCTCGTGATGCCGGCGGGACGACCGTTACAATGGCGCGAGACGGGGCTTTTCACGAGCTCCGTGAATAATGGAGCTCACTTTGTAGACGTTATTATTAATCTTCGTCGAGCGGCGCGGTTTAACAAGCTATTTCACGTTACATGCGCTTTATACCTCGATCAGCTCGATTATAATCGGGTTATATCGATCGCCGATAATCGCGCAGGAATACATCGAGACTTTATCGGGAGCTTAATTGGATTGCGATTATTTCACGAATAGAAATTAGGAGTATAACGAGTATATTATACACAATACGATAGATGTGAGCGTAGCGTATAAAGATCTTACCTTTGATTCACTTTACACAAAGAATTCTTTTTGACAAAAATTAAAATGAAGATCTCGCGTATATATCTAGAGATCGGGATGTTGCCTATTTAAAAAAAAACATCGATAACGACGGGATAGCGTGCGCTTTGCGATGCATCAAGCTGCTGGATCTGCGTGGAAAGCTCACCGGGTGCTTAATTATCCCGAGGCGGCAATGAATCTCGTTGTCTTTCCGGCTAGGGGACCGACCGTTGCAGTCGCTCGTAATAAATCCATTTGCCAGCGGATATATAATAAGTAGCGACGCTAAGCTCTCTTGCCTTTCTCTCCTGCATTTTTTTCGCAAATCTCTTCCTTGATTTCTCCATCTCTCTCTCTCTCTCTCTCTCTCTCTCTCTCTCTCTCTCTCTGTCTCTCTCTCTATGTAGCTCCTTGTCTTATCTCGTTCTCAAGAGCCACGCGTAGGCGAAATCTTGCGACGGCTGATTCTCTCATTTCCTTCGCCGCCACCATCCGTTCTCCTCGTCTCCCTCTAGCTGCCTGCCTCGCAGTACGGCTGCACTCGCGTGCTTGACGTGGGCACCTTTCCCTTCTTCGTCGCCGCGACCTCGGCGCGACAGAAAGAGAGTTGGATGAGAGGAGAACAGCCGCGTGTGACTCATCTCTCTCCGGTTCGTCGTACCTCTGTACGCGCGTCCGCGAGTTTTGTGATAGGCCGCCGTGGAAAACCGGCTCTCCTCGTCGCGCGTGGCTAAATTATCCCCTTGCCAGCTGTGTGTCCGCCTCGTTTCTCGTCGCAGCCTCCGGCTTCGACTCCGGTGCGTTCCGCGATACCTGTCCCCATCGTGCGCGTATCGACCATTTACTAAATCGTGACTCGATATTACGCTCAGCTCTTTTATCAACGCGCCGATTCTAATCAATAGCAATTTTGTAGAGTTGTTACAAAATCTATGCAATCGTTGCCTAATGTGGCTTCATTATAAAATCACTGTCATTTCCCCGCGTTATCAATCGGTTTGATGAAATCTGAAAGGAATTTTGAATCGTTAAAAGTTTCTCGATCGAGTCAGGGTGTAGTAACGATGAGACTTCATTAGCGTTGTCGCGTTATTTATAGACCCTATCTTGCGGTACTTTTTCGCTTTATCGACGGACTATCGGCGTATCATTTTTACGTCCGTTCCCGCGGTCATTTATCATCGCGAGTGATGGATGCGGTCGTATCACTCGGGACAGTTGAAAACACGCGTTCTTCATAGCGCGAGATGGACCAGGATGGTCCCGCCCTCCTACAGAAGAATTCCACATATTTATAGTCAAGTATCAAGTTTTCTTGCTTACGTTGCTAACGTAACCTTGATGAACCGAGCGCGGCTGCTGCCTCTATTCGTTATACTTATCGTCTGCGTTTTAAGCGAGTTCAGCGAACTTTTATCCTCTGGTTAACAATTAGACGAAATAATTATTCGATTAATTTTATTCGGGATGATAATTTTTCATACCGATACTTTTTGCCATCTACGTATAGAGAGAACACCTTATCATCGTACAACCTTCGAGTCATCGATTCAGTCTGCCGAGCTTCGCATTTAGCCGCGACTTTCACTCCCTTCGAACGGCCCGGCATTCCGGAGTCATTAAGGAATTACGAGTGATAGTGTGTATGCGCGCCTCGTAATAGCGAGATGTCATTGTCGAGCGTGTTATGACACGGGTCTTATTGCTTTTGCCGACTCGTTTATTTTATTTCCACGTTTAAGCAGCACGCGAAGTGCGTGAATTAGAATTTTTCCCGAGTAATTAAAGGAGAAAAAGTTTCGCGATCCTCCTAGAGAAATGTCATTTCGAGACGTCGCAGACGTTTTAATAGTCATCGCGTTTTTACGACGAATAACATAAATCGCTCGCTGATGTTCGATTTTTTGATTAGTTCGATGATAAAGATAATATTAGTTAGGTTTCGTATAATCGCTTTTCGCGATGTAAAATCATTCGAGATTAGATTCTTTTCGTTGCATAGTTCTTAACTTACACGTTTTTCTATTTGTACTATGCTCGTTCCGTCTCAATTGGCGGCGAAATTTTCAATTCAAGACAATTAACTTTTAATTCCTCTAAATTGTCTCTTCACGCATTCTTATGTCGGCGAGGCGTCTAAACCTTTTCTGGCATTCGTCACATCTTCATCGCCACCAGCGTTTGCGGGGAAAAAAGCGGCTCGAGGGAACGTAATTGTATTACTTAACATTCCACAAGAATTAATTTAAAACGAAATACATGTGTCACGAGTGGAATGTCAAGATGAAAAAATAATGTAATTAGAGATTATAGCGAGCCGATGGAGTAATTGCTTCGCGAAAAACATCCCGATCATCTTCATTTAACAAGAGACTAACTTAATCGTTTACTCGATCGATTTATCGACAAGCGCTCAATATTTTATTGACATCTTCAATTGGAGAAAACGATTTTGTCTTTTTGCCAATATCCAGTCCCTCATTTAGCAAAATGATCTTTAAATATATATTTAAACTAAAATTACAGTGTGGATGCTTTTACTTATGCAGTCTTGTTAATTATTTAAATTATTTTTGCATCACAGAATTTAATTATTAATTTTATTTGCCAAAGTTATTTTCGCGCAGGACGAAGACAATGATATATCTAATATCCCTTCGATAAATTTGTCCTCTTGACGTTGTTCCTCGCGGTCGACTACCTCGTCTCCCTCTTTCTCGAACGTGGCGTCGCGACTCGGACTTGCGTGTGCGGTGTTTTTTTGCAGACACACGAGGCAGCTTACGCGCGCCTCGTGACGCGAAATGGAAATGGGAGTGGTGTGTGCGTGTTCCGAAGGATACCCCCATACGAACCTTGGGGAGTATCATGGCGATAGGATAAGAGCGTTTCCTGATCGATCGTATCGCGTTTTTGCGCTACGTTTCAGCAAACATAACGTCATTAATTACTTCATAATATCGATACTACGATCGAAACCGCTCATATTCGACGCTAATGTCGATATTCGGTCGCGACCCTCGGGCCAATTTCCTACGGTCGATTTCCTACATAATAGGGAAATCGAGAACCGGTACGCATGTACACCGGTCAGTAAGCGTGTCTAAGCTTCGGTCGCTCATTGTGTTTGCAACAGCAGCACGGTTCAATGGCCCAAATTTCCCGGATATACTTACCTGCGGCGCGCTACTTTCGTCGCGAAAAAAGAACCGTATCGGGACGTGTTCCATATACATATTAGAATCGAGACAGATGAAAGATTTACGCGACAAAGTTTTGTATTAAGAAATGTTCGGCGAATTTAAAAATTGATCGCGTGTATAGTTGCGGAAAAATATACGCGGACGTTCTTTTTATTTTTCATTCGATTCGTCCATTTCCTCCCACGCGATCGTTTGCTCGTCGTTACATATTTATTTATGATCGCGTAAATCTTAAAGGCGAATGCGACGAGAGAGAGAGAAAGAAAAGTGGAGGAATAAAAGCGCGCACGGTGCCGAGGAGAGAGCTCGATTAAACAAATTTATATCGTGTGAATTACAGCGCTGGGCGGATGATAAATATCGCGTCCATGTATTTTTAGCCGGACCGCGCCCTTATCGCGGTCGCATTGCGATTATGTGGATAACGACGTTAATGAATCGGACGTGTTGGAGTGGACGAACGCTCGATTGAATTCATTAATCCAACTCTCGCGATGAGACTCGCGTTTGCGGACAATTAATCCTCCGGCTATTATCGTTCGTATAAATGCGATCTTGTTTTTGGTTATTTACAAATGCAGCTCTCGTCATTTATTAGCTAACGACATGTATTAATCTAATCCCATAATAACCACGTTCGTAAATAAAACGAATTAAATATTATTTATTCGTTTTGATAGCTCGATTGATTAGTTGGTTGATTTCTCGGCTTGACTTATCCGACTTTCGCGAAGAATTCGATTTGAGATTTTTTTCTACGCAATATTCGATTCGAATTTACGGGCTCATTGTCCTTGATCCTCTTATGGTATGTCGGAAAGAATTCCTTGCAGTTTCCGAACAGTAGTTTCTATCAGTGGGACGTTTCGTATAGATACTTCAGAACTTCTTTAGTTCTCGGTGAGACGATCCTTTTTTACGAGGTCTCGTGAATGTGACATTGTCTTTGACACCCTTGCTACCGCTAGGGTGCAGTCGCACGATTTATTCCTCGCTCGTTCCCCGAACTATGACCGACTATGTGATTTTGTTGTGGGGCGACTGAGATATTAATTAGTATCGCGCGATGTATGTGTATATAAACTAGTAGGAGGAGAGTACGATGAAACAGAAAATACAAGGTAGATCGATATTTCGTTAGCCAAGGTTGGCTTTGCGTGATTCTCCCTTCGGAAGAGACAAAACACCTGTGCGACGGTTTTAAGGCCCGAGTATACGTAGCGAAGGGAAGACTTTGTTTCAGTCTGCGTTCCGATTCGCGAACACAAAGCTTTTCTTCTTTTCATCTTTTTTTTTCTTTTCTTCGTAAGTGAAGTGAAGCGGACGGGCATATAGCGTGCAAGTTCGATGCATTCATACGGCGTTGTATACTTACTTCATTTTTGGACAGAATAGTATAAAGGGTCGTGTCGTGTACATATTTCTTTCAGCTGAAACGAAGCTGAAAATTGCGCTGCGCTTTTTTAAATAAAATAAAATACGCCTCTCTCTATGGGGTCTACAGAACGTGAATGTTAGATTTCAGTTTAATCAAAAAATGTGCTTATATATTTCAAAAAAAATTTTAACCGTTTTTTTTTCAATTATTGCGAACGATAGCGCGACAAATCTTTGATTATTTTTATTTGTTAAAGAATTACTACAATTTCTCTGCAATACTTTCAATATGCATAATTTCGTTTTATTGCAACAATCGCGTAAGAAATTTTACCGCCATATGACAAGACACGGCGACACTATGGGATCCGGTATCTGTAAACCTGTCAATGTCACAGCGTTGCACATGCTACGATGCGCGCATGTGCAGTTTCGTCGATATATACCGGGAGAGTAAATCCGTTGCGACAGAGAATGGCGACGGTTCAAGTGCTGAAAACCGGTTTCGTATGCGTTGCGGTAGTGTCCCGCTCGGTTCGATTTCATTCCTAATGGCCCCGATGAAATTCATCCCACGGTTCTTCGGGTTTCTCTGCGCGCGTATATCTGTCGGCTCGGTTTTATGCTCACACACCTCTGTAAAACGACACTTCCTCATTCTTCGATATCTGCAACTCCTCTCTCTCTCTCTCTCTCTCTCTCTCTCTATATATATATATATATATATATATATATATATATATATAATTTAAAAGTTGAAATAATTTTTTTAACCATTAAACACAATTTTTGAATGGGGCAGAACCATGGTGCAAATATCGAGTTTGAAGTATACTTTTTTATTTTCCTTACTCGGTCCTCGTTTCTGTTCGGATTCGTAGCGACAATAACGACGCGCGACATGTAGCACCGATATCCGAAAGGTGTTCTTACGTTTCGCCAATCGCGTTCCGTTTCTAACTTTACGCGCTCTCGTTCGGAAGCCTGACGCAATGCGACAGGTGGAATGAAAAACTCGGATGAAGAGCCCCGAGACTCTCTCGTGCAGATTCACTTCGGTGGAGACGAAATACAGGGCGTTTCGAACGAGATTCGACGTGTCGCGTCGAATTTTTTTCTTTTTCGCGATATCTGCCGCGAATATCTTGAAAACGTTCAAAGTAACGGTACGATTTCTTACAATCTTTCAACTTTTTTTTTCTTTTTTTTTCTGAGAGTTGCCTTCCGATCATTATTCATGATAATATCCGGACCGCCAATTCCGTCAAACTTCGTGAAAAATTGTTCAAGTATTTCAATTCTACTTTCTATCTAAAGACTTTTCGGCATTGAGCGGAGAAAAGTTCGCTAAGTAAATTCTTGCAACCGCGGCGTCCCAACTTTTGATCGCGGAAATTAAGCGAGCAAACTGTGTTTCCTCGTCCGGCAATGAAGAAAAGTTTTTCTACACGGAAATTGCTTAATGTTCCACTCATCATACCCGTAAATTGATTGAATATCGAGCGGAAAAATACGACGTTGATATTACGCGCACATGTATCTACGCAGTCATCGAATTTCAAGAGACGCTTAACGGATGGGGAAAGATGGAAAGTTAACAAGGTAGCAGGACCCTCTCCTCTTTAACGATCACTTTTCAACGCTCAGGAACGAACGTGGCGCGTACTCGATTGAAATTCCGTTAAAAAACCCTGATGTAGAGGAGAAACGGAAAAGGAACTTTAAGAAGGGTCGGCGGCTTTTTATATTGTGACGGGACACAAAAGAGGTCCATGACCGTGTTCAAAGGACCTATAGGCTCTCGACCCCTTCGATGATACGCGCGTGAAAGACGCACGCCAATGGTCGCCTTTTCCATGTTCGACATTTTTCGTCCCTCGAAATTCACGTCCTTGCACGGTAGGATCACGTTGCAAAGTTAGGACGATCGAGTAAATTCGAAAAGTATCCTTTGATATTTGATTCTGTAAACTCCTAATACATCAAATTTTAAAAATTCGATTGAATAAAAAAACGTTTCGAAACGTTTGACGCAATATTTTTATTATCTACTGAACACTCTGACAATTTGAATTGTCAGTTTGACAATTTTATATAAAAAATAATGTAATGTCGCTAAATAATTTTAATTTTTAATATCGAATTATCTTGTTATTTTGAATGTCTTCATTAGCATTATCGAAGCAAAAAGTCTCGAGAAGTCTCTTCATCTTTCGCGATTTCAAAATGTCGAAGCTTGACATTATCTTGTTTCTTTTTGTATTCTGCCTTCTGGTCTGTTATTCCATACTGTCTTACTTCGCGAACGGAGAAAATAATACGCAATTACAAACTAATCAGACTCGAGAAGTGCTTGGCGAACGGCCAGAACTGTCGAAGGCTTTTCTCTTGTACGTGTCTAAAAGCCATCCGGAGGTTGTTCGGATTAAACGGATTATCTGGAGAACCTGTTATCGACGGCGAACATTTCGTTTTGCTATTTTCTTTATAGTCGATCGTTCCCTGCATTGTAATTGGAAAAATCTGTTGCGCGTCTGTAAAAAGGAAATACCAGAAAAATTATTATCATCAAGAAATCATATTACAAGCATGACGAAAGATAATAATCTTCTTGTTAGATCGTCATCAATTTTTTATCAAATGCACATAATAGAAATATATAATATATAATAACTATATATATATATATATTTGGTGTTTGATCATTTTTTTAACGTTAGCTCTTTTATAATTAATATTACTTCAGTAATCATTATATATAGAGAATATTAATTTCCGTTCGAGACAGAATGTTTCCGTGAATTTCTATGGTGTTCTCGGTGGCGCGACAAGACGCGTTCATCGATGACTGTAATCTTATGGCCAGTCTTCTTCCTGTCAAATATTGGTCTAGTCGTAGTTCTCTCTTTTCGTCGTGGCACGTCCGATAACGAGACGGACGATCAACAGAGGAAAAATTCCGAGATTTTCACTCGACGTTTAAAATCCAACAGAGAATGGAAAAGTTCACTTTCGTACTTTTATTTAAAAATTTTTCTGATACAGAAACTTAACTATATAGGTGATATAATATAAATCGATATGTATTAGATTGAAAATTTACGCCGAAATGTTGATTTTCCGAATTTTCCAAACTTTTTCTCTAAAACGATTAAACGACTTGAAAATATTATAAATACGGCCATATCTTTTCATCTTATATCTTATCGGAGACACATATCTTTTGTAACACTATAATGTAAATGAGGCGATCGAAAGCAGGCGGTTGTAAAAGATGGCTTTCCTTTAGAGAAGGTAATCAAGTGCATCTTTCCTAGAGCACTGGTAGGGGAGGGGGGGGGGAGGTAGAGAAAAAAAACTACCCACCGCTCTCACCATAAGCCACGAAGGAGCTTCATATTTTGATGAAGGAACCGACATTTCTCTTGCCGGTGACTCCAATTTACTCTCGTAACGATACCGGAAGGTGGGATGGGGACCACCGAGGGGATGAGAAACGAGGAAATAAATGCGCGCCGGTGTAAACCAGGAAAACTAATTTCGCAAATGCGCGAGAGAGACATACCTGTATTCATAAATATAATAGATCGATATCTCGCGTCGAGCACGATGAAAAATGCATCGTTCGTTGTCCCTGGTTTTCGTATTATTCGTCAAAATATATAACGAGTAGAAGAAAACGGGGATGCGCTGTATTATGTCATTCGTCTCTCATTTTTTATTAATCGGGATTTAAGTTTAACCGAAGTGTGCCAGTTTAAAGATCTCGACAGCTCTCATTTATTATGAAGGAGCGCGTTCATCGATATGAGCGTTGATCTAAAACTCACGACTCTCGCTTATCCGTCTACTTTTCGAGTATCTCTCTTATTTACGTTTTTTATATCTCGGTTTCTTGGCATTTTTTAATGATGCCAATGCATCAATGACAAAAATAAAAATGATTATATCTTATGTGACGTATGTTGGGATGTTACGTGCGCAAGAAAGCATATTACGAAAATCAGTGAAGCAGATCTGTTTTATATATATCGTATATAAATTTTTTTATATCTTTTTATATATCTTAGAAATATATAAAATTTTTATTCACTCCATCATATTGTGAAATGTAAGCAATTTTAATCGGGTTTATCATGATCAATTTCTAATAATAAAAATGCAACAGAAAAGAAATTTATCAATACAATGATAACAAATGATAGATAAATAATCATTGATTTCAAAGATTGATTATAATTTGCGTATCGAATTTTTCAATAAAATTAATCTGCCGTTCTCTTGATCCTCAACTTCTCAGGTTGAGGGATAAGGGTAAGCTATAAAATTATAGTGTGCAATTTATACAGAAATAATTTTTATTTAATTATATTTTAAAAACCTCATTTGTTTTTTTACATTACATTGAAAAACGAGAGAATCAAGAACTCGGCTATCACTTTGCGCAATGTTGTTTTGTAGCGTGTCGTTGCCATCGTTGCGAGACCCCGTGGCGCCCACGCACTCATTTTCGCGCGTGTATGTTTCGCGAGGGGGGACTCCGGAGAGGGATGGTGGTGGGGAGGGGGGGGACAAATTCACCGGGCGATCGCGTGCGAATCGCGATCTGAAATCCGCAGTGGCGAATTTCCGCACCTAGTTTGTGACGACCATTCGTCCCTTCAGATTTGGGCGTCGTCGTCGTCGTCGTCGTCGCCACCGCCGCCACCACCGCCACCGCCACCGCCACCGTCGTCTAGTATCGAGCGTCCCGACGCCGGGACGCTCGGAGCTGTTGCCATGCCGACCGACGGGGCTACCGGGGCTTTTCGCATTCGCGGGCCGTGTCGACGCGAGGTTCGATCTGCTCTCGTGTATGAACAAGAGAGTCAATGCCGAACGGCTTTGCGTGCGCTGATATATTAATTAAATTATAAGAGAGAATCGAAACTTTTCGGAATTATACTTTGAAAAAGATCATGACAACATATTTATTTGTTTTAGATATTAAAAATCTCTCCCCTGTATTGTCTAGCGTGATCGAATTTTTTTTCTTGAGATTTTTCTCGCATGTGAAAGAGACAAGCGGTCAGTAAGACCGTCAGTATTCTATATTTTCGCGACCACATTTCCCTTAAGCGTCGTATAAACATTTGTATGCGGTCGGATTTATGGTAAAGATGGCAAGCGAGTGCGCGAGCTAAGCCGGCATTACTACGTTGCATTTTACGAGCGTTGTTACGAGAAGCGTGAGGCATAAGGTATTTTTGCAACTCGGAGCCCGTGGAAAATACACGTCCGTGAATGATATCGTCATACGAGATTTTGCTTTTTATTTGTAAACGCGAAAGAGCAGTCGGGTAAAGAGAACGCTCTTTATTATACGACTGTTATATATCCGCGATTCAGCTCTATCATAACGCCCTAATAAAGGTCTCTACGTCTTCTTTATGTTAGTGAAATAAAACCGTGCAATTATATCGCACGCAGTATTTCTCGCAATCTGTGCGATATGCAGTAATTATCGACCAACGTACTCGCGAATCAATTACGTATTTCGCAAGTGTCGTGGTTAATAGGCTGATCAATATTACACCTGCCCATACGTAAACAAGATATTACATATGCATAGTTTGAAAGCGATCTCGCATACAATGAATGTCATAATGACGGTAATATCGACAATAATCACAATTTAGAAGCTACGCTCTTAATTACTGTTAATTAATTTTCCTCTACCGTATAGGGTGACAGTATCGAACTGTCGCGCGACTATAAAACACACGGCGATAAATTCGCAGTCGCGGTTTCCGCAGTTGGTGCTATCGTGACAAAGAAAAATACGCTCGTGGATCGAACGTTTGGTCTCATTAAAAGTTCGCCTGTTAATTGCGATTGGATGCGCCCGCCGTCCTTGCCATCGTGTGATTTCCCAGGTGGAATTCTCTATCTCGTCTGAAAGCCTCTGACGCGTTCTCCATAAAAGCCGCGGGACAGTTGCACGTAGCTTGTGGCAGGGACACTTGATAACGAGTTTTCCCATTCAAGTTATACTTTTTTTTTTCTCTTATTCTCGCGCGGACAAGAACACTCTCGGACATGCCACGTCGGTGAAGGTCGAAATTGCGAAGGTCGACACTCTCGAAAACTCGCGTTGTGCTTGAGTGATTCGTCCCCCTCCTCTCGAAACTGCCAAGTAACTTCGAAATGCGATTCTGGTCGTACTGGTTCCGCGAGATTTCAGTCGGAAATTCTGGTGATTTTTTTGTCACTATTATTCTCTCTCTCTCTTTCTCTCTCTCTCTCTCTCTTCATTTTATTTTATTTTTATCACGGAATGGTCTATTCTTTTGCGTTATAAGAAATTATGGATTTTTATGGAAAGCGAAGGTGATGATAATGGTCCGTTTTCCAAATTTATGATGTTTTTATTAATATTTGGCCGTTTTTCTCTTCTCCGTGTTAGATCGGAATGTGAAGATAGAAGATTAGAGAAGTTTTTACCCAACAATAATTAACTGCAGCGAAAAGAACTTTGGTTGTTTCCCTTTAACTTTTTCCCACGATCGAGATTACGTTTCGAGATTGCGGACAGAAGTTTACAAAATCTCTAGTCTTTTTCCGTCTTTTTCTTTAATACGACAGTCAATTCGAGATAAAAATTTCGGTTGCAAATATTCACGTACTCGTAAAAGAGGATGTTTCTTTTTAAGAGAAGATAAACGAGTGTAGCTTTCTCGCAGGGATTTATTAAAACGGGGAAACACTGTTGTAATTTTTACGAGAGTTAAAGTTACGAATTTTGTTGGAAATTGTCTACATTGTTTTATTATTCATTCTTTACGGTAGAGGCTTGGCACTGTTTAATCAAGTATCGTCGAAAGAAGAGTTTGACGTTTCATCGTTTTCTCGAGAATACCGCACTCCCTTTGAGAACTGTATCGCTGATAACACGTTTGAAGATTACAAACGAAGCTTTTAGCTGTCGCAATCTTCTCCCTTCTTTGTTTGTTTTTGCTCGTTCAAAGATCGAGGAAAACTCGGCGAATTGCGAATTTATGTCGGTAGCTCACGACGGTCATCTTTCGCTCCAGTTTGCGCTTTATATCTGTCCTCTCCGCCTACATCTCTTTCTCTTTTCTTCCTGTCAAATTGCCATCGTGACTTTTTCACTGCAGTTTCTATACTCGAATCGATGAACCCATTTCTGTTCTCGGGAACGAATCCTCCCCCGAGATTGCCGGTCGTTACGTTGAGTTTCTCGCATCGCCGCAATATCAGCCGATCGAGATTTCCTGATTTTCCGCGACCGCAAACTCAACCCCTTTCTCGATAGAATCCTTACGTGATAGCGAAATAAATGTTGACCTACGACACTATTGCTTCTGCATCATTTGTATATTTTATGCGCAGAGTTTTTTCTTGTGATTTATAATAAAATGGAATATTTTCCATTTACGTTCGCTGTTATCTGTAGAAATATATCGATCGAGAATAAAAAGTATAGTTTGAAGAAATCTTGTTTCGATGGTAGAATTTAAAGCACCATTTAGCAGAATACTCTCACGGAATATTGATTCTCAAGCAATTTGGGTTAAGAGAATTCTTTTTTCTTCGAGGAACGCGGAAATGGTATAACGCCTATGAAAAAGGATAAGCCATGAATGGTTGTTCACTATTTATCGAGGTACATTCAGGGTTCCAGTTGAGATAGCGTTGCCGGGGAAACGTGCTCAGGCGACGTAATAGTGACTCTCAATTATGTAAGATAGCTGGCCTCGACTACACGTAACCGAGATTTCGCACGTGCTGCAATGACCGTATTATTCGTGATTCTTGTAAGTTCCTCTCTTAAAGGACGCGATTTCATTCCGGATATTGTGAGAAGAGCACAGAATAGTCATTGCTTGATTATTTTATTATGCTTTCTCAAACAGAAGAAATGTTCGATGAAACTTTATTATATTTTGTGCACGCGAAGAGATAAATAATTATAAAAATATATAAATATTTAAAAGAGAGAGAATTATAATCAACTCACTCATAATTTATAAGAAAAAGATATTTAACACTTTCAAAAAGTATCGATTTTTCAAAAAATCGATTTTAGCACTTGTTTCTTCTATCCGCGTTTAACCCTTCTTAACTATCGCACAATAGAATTTTGCGAAATGACTCGCTATTTATCTATCTTGTCGCACATACCCTTGTTGCGTTTCGCAACCCTCGCGAATAGCTGAAGAGGGTGGATGAAGGGGTGAATATATGAGAATGCATATGGCCTGCTCTATTCGTATCATTGACGCTGACGACATCGCCGTTGCAATTGTACGTTGTATGACGAAAAATATCTTTGATGGAGATATATTTAATATCCATAGCGCCTACATACAGATATATAATCGAGAATTGAATATTTTAAAGCACTGTCGGCTTTTACTATCGAGAGTTTTATATTCGTTCTGTAACGAATCGAAACATAACAATATCTTCGGTGAATCCAAAAATTTTTCTTTGTCTTTTGTTCATTGCATTGATTGAGAGCAAGGATAGAGGGTAAAGGAAAGAATAACCATTGATCTGCAATTAGCGGATTATAGCGAATCGAATGAGTTGCACTACTGACATATTCGTTACGAATGGACTGTGCCGGGCATGATCGATATAACGCGATGGAGAGAGACGGTCGAGCAAGCTGAATTAACGAGTGAAATTGCAAGAAGATTTATGTATTTCAGCTCGAAACAATTCAGCTCGCTGTTATTTCGGAAATATGCTCTTCCGATCCGAGATAACTGTTTGCGCGTATGCACTCTTGAAAAATTTTAGCTTCGAAATATTTCAGCGGTCAATAGTGTACAATAACAGCGTACAATATTGCATATAAAATAAAATATGAATATTTTTTTTATACCGAACTCTCTCTCTTAAACTTTAAATTTTAAATTGAGCTCTAAAAAATATTATTTGTAATAATTCGCGTTGTTAAGACTTTGATACAGAAAATTTTTTTAGCGAGTTTACATAAATCGATATAATGTAAAAATAGCGTTTTCTTCTTCTTTCGAAAAGAAAGCCCGAGCGGAAACTAGTACTTCTATCCTATTAACGCGTACGTCTTTCTTCGTTAACGTTAATTATTAAGTTGCTCATAATAAGGAATCGTCATAGTAGCGACTCCATCTGTTTAAATGCTACTCGATACGCGTTGCGTAGGATATATCCGTTGGTAAGCTTCCTCTTTGTCTCGTCTAAGAATAATTCTGGGACTCGCAGTCGATGCTGCCGCCGACGATTCTGCGTGGAAGCTGCGCCGGAAGAGCTTCATCTTATGCGTTTATACTGTACAAAGTTCTCTAAAAAAAATCCTAATTTTTTAGTCTAAAGATTTCGTAATAATATTGGATTGAATTTTATCGCGGTCTATTTTTATATGCTTGGCCTGAATTTTCGTTCAATATTTAGTATCTGAACTGGTGAGCCATTGAAATAAATTTCTATGATGTATGGATATATACTTTGTTGGAGGAAATATGTACAATTTCCCTGGACTTTGTGAACTTCGTTTATCGATATTGTAATTATTGTAGTTATGATTATTTTTGCCGTGATTTGATAAGACATTGTATTGAAATGCAGCGGCGAGAGATAAATGACGCATGCGAACGTTTCCACGAGAATCTCAAATTATGTTGCTAACTGCAAAAATTTTCTTTACGACATCCGCGATTATTTTCGGCTTTCCGATGTGTTTTCTTGCGTTTTCGAATTTAATATCACTTGGCAAAAGCGGAACAATAAAGTTCACGATAAACTCAGTTGGACGCTGTTCAACTATTTCTACGACTGCGACCTGATCGCGATTCGTTTTCCCATAAATTGCGAAAAGCGTGCATCGATTGCATTTCGAACTGGAAACGAAAGCTTGTTATTTTTAAAGAGCGCTGCTATTTGTATGAAAATCACGTGCAAAAAATATTTGTCAGACATATGCGTCATTTATTGTGCAACGTCGGTTTTATTACACTGCAATAGATTACATTGTTATTTGTTGCAAGCACATCCTCTCTTTGTTGTGATAATTGCATTTTTCTCCATGAAACATAATAAAATAATCTATAACATACATAAATGTGAGACAAAAACTTAACAAATTTTATTGCAAACATTTTTTCAACGATTTGCGTATAAAAATTTTGTGGAATAATCTCCTCTCTTCCTCCAAAAAAATTGGTTTACACGTACGAAGAATATCATTTGCAATTCAAGTAAATATATTTGAAAATTCCTTATCATATTAATAAGAATAAAGATAAATTTATCGCTAATAAAAAAAGAAGAAACGAGTATTTCCGTATATTCGTTTCTGTCATTTAGCACTTCTCGTTTCTCCTCTCCTCATCTCATGCCAAGAATAGAAACGCGGCGGTTTTGCGGCGCAAATTTTTGTCCGTGGCAATGTATTGGTTGGTTAGCAGCTGTGCGTTTCTAGGATAAATCGGACATTTCTTTATCTCTTTCTTTCTCTCTCATTTCTTTTCTCCTCTACGATAATCAGCGACCACTTCGCCTTTTTTGGCGAAGAATTCACTTTGTTGTTCTTACATTGACGCTACGTGCGGTCTCGGAAGATCTTTCTCTTCCTTGTTTCTTCACTACGTAGGTAGTGTGTTGCTGCACGCCTTGGCTTTTCTTTCTCTTCATCCGAGTCTTCTATTATCTAGTCCGTCGTCTTGCTTTGTATCTTTGTATATACAAAGACGCGGGTCAATTTTCCTCATTTTCCTCTGCTATCTCTTCGGGGAATCTCACTACCCCGACATAAATATGTAGATACTAATATACAATCGTGTATATTCTCAAAATAGTCTAGAGACACGTTTAAATCGCATATTTGATTAAATTAAGATTTATGTTATAGAAATATCTTCACTATTTTTTAGTTTTTCTAAAAAAAATTCGTTTTTCTCTAAATTTTTTTTACAATTAATATTTTACTTTAATTCTTTAGTTACCTGTTTTAGTAACTAGTGACTAATTCCTCTCGCGCGAGTTTCTCTCGTTCTCTTTCTAGTTTTCCATGTGTGACTCTCTCTCTCTCTCTCTCTCTCTCTCTCTCTCTCTCTCTCTCTCTCTCTTTCTCTCTCTTCCTACAGCAAGACGTGGGACGATCCTCTATATAAACCCTCATGAAACCGTAGCCTGGCCCAAGTAGTTCGCCAACGGCGAACAGTTCGTACGGATCTGTCTCTGTACTTGTCATTTGTGTCTGTGCTCGTGTGTGATAGAGGTAGTGTCGCAATTATAATATTCTGAGATACATATTTATGGACGATCGAGTTTCTTCCGGTGCTGAATTTCCTTGTGGATATTTTGCAATACATATAATATTTGTGCGACACAGCGATTTTGCAACATATTATTTAAAATTAATATTTAAAAAGGATCATCAAATATTGTATCATTAAAAATAATTATATTAACGAGTGATATATATATATATATATATATAAATAAATTATAAAGAAGTTCTTTTTATTTTATTTGCAGTGCAATTTTATGCTACATGTAAATCGTAATGATTTTTTTGAATGATTCGTACCGATCAAATTAGATCTCTGCGTAGGATCAATTATTTGCAATTGATGATTCGATTCTATTAATAGAGAATGCTGAAGTCTCAGATTATATATAGAAGCAATCTCCAAGTATTCTAAATATAGACTGAAATATTCGTACGACGTATTTGGTAAAGCAAATGCGCGTGGTTGAATATCATTTAAAATTATGCTATTCTCTGTACATTCAATTGCAATATTAATAGATATTTTATATTTTCATTTATTTTAAGATTTTCAACAACTTTCGAAAAAAAATTATTATTAGATGCTTAATTACTTAATATTAAATAACAATATTATTTACATATTTATATAACAAACTACTAATTTATATTCCATTTTTTTACTTCAGGAATAGTTGTAAAAGAGATATATATAATTTCTTAAAAATTATTAGAATAAATATTGCGAGAATCTCGATCGTTCATTATAATTATTTCAATTAAAGAGAAAAAGATTTCGCAACGAAATTACAAGTTTATGAGTGCAGAATTAATCGAAGACTTGTCCCAAGATGGAATACGTCCTAAAAGCAGGGCGCAATTTGGGCGGTGGTGTGTGCAGGGCGGCGGGTGCCCTCGCACGCGGTACCCGAAGAATGTTAACTTACGTTCCACTGTTGGGCGTTGCTGCAGTTCCGGTAGGTGATACAGAATTATTTACGGTATGGGATATATAAACTTTGCTAGTAAATTTATCGGAAGAAAAAAATAATTTATTCGCTGATGACTACTGATCTCTTGAAAAGTCAATTTTTTTCCGAGTATTAATCTCGCTTAATTTAATACTTTGATCGGAACGAGTGTACTTGTTTAAAATGGACAAATATCTGTCACGGTAAACTGACACTCTTGCATTCGCGTGAGACGTGAATCGTACGAAAATAGCTCGCGCGAGGAACGCAATGACGCGAATGGCTTTCGCCAACCGAAGCTCTCGTCGACGAAAATGTCAGTGGTACCATACTCGCGTGGAGATAGTTAGTCACTTGAGTCTAAAGATCATACTAGTTCCTTCTTCGAAACACAGTGCACTTTTTTATTTCATCCGTGATGAGATCGCATCAACAAGAGTAATTTTACTTTTAACTTAATTTTATAATTTTTGTGACGATGATGATTACAACAATTTATGATCTACAATCTCTCTATTATTTCTAAAGCGAAAATTTTTCTTCAATATATTTCGCTTGACCTCTTTCAACAATATTGTTTTGAGCTACATTGGCTATTATCAGCGTCGAATTGGGATAACCGGCCCGGTTTTCATTAAGGACGAATTTCAATGTTATTATAGCCCGCGAGGAAAAATGCAATTCATGCCCGGTCTGCGCTCAAAGCGCGCATTAAAGCCCCGATTAGCTATGAATTTCCAACGAGATTTATCGAAATTTAGCGGCAAGCGGTTGCTCGCTCGTGCCGCGGGCGAGGTGCTACGAGATTAAATTATTACCCTCAGCCGTTTTATGCACGTTCTAAAGGTAAACTATTCTTGGAAATCTTTTACTATACATATATTACGAGAGACAAGGGGAAGAACACAGACATTTATAGAAAAATTTATAATTGTCAAGTAAAACTCGAATCGACAACAATTTTCGTTGATAACTCCCTTGTTGTACAAATTGAAGGGTTCTAGTGCTCGAATGAGGTACGTTGTTCTATAATTCATAAGATTCACTTCGAATATGAAGTCTTATGTAAAGCGAATCTTGTGAATTATGGACCGGTGCCGTGTTCTTACTTCGAATGCTTCAATTACGAGGTGTAGATCTATGCATGGCCAACGGATATGCCGGATAAGAAGACTTCTTTCGCCACCGCAAAGCGTGAAACACGCGAGACGCTCGCCACAACCTAAAGAGCCATTTACACGCCGGCTGCGAGCTGGCTTCTCGCGTCGGCTTTCGTGTCAGATTTCTATCTACGCGGATTATTAACCGGCTCGTGAGAGTCGCGTGCCAAGTATCGCGGAAACCTAGAGCCGTCGGCAAGGAAATTAGCGATTTCGTTCCTCGTTTCATGAAGAGGAGCAACCTTATTATGTATAAGCGCGACCTAAGAATATTAATTCGAAATAAGAGAATTTAATTGCGGAAGTTTATTCAAATATAATTTAATTGTATATATATATATATGATGCATTAAATTTATTAACTTTAAATGTAAGATATCCTTTCCAAAAAAAAAAAAAAAAAAAAAAAAAAAAAAAAAAAAAAAGTATCAGTTTAAATGTCCACTATTTTCGTAACGTTCCAATTATGCCGTGGTACTCGGTAGGAAGCGAGCGTGAGTGGATCGTCGGATACCGATTATCGATTTATCTCACAATCGCATTAAATCGATGGCGAAATTGTCGTGCATGCAGTGGAAATGGTACGACGAGCATTTCGAAACGTTTCATATCGATGCGCAGATACGACCGAACAATGGACGATTTTTCTCTCTCCTTTCTCGATAACTATCGGCGTTTTTCGACGTTCATGCCTACATCGAACACGCGTGTTTCTCTCTCTCTCTCTCTCTCTCTCTCTCTCTCGTTGATCGCGTTTGAGTTAGTTGGCCAATATTGCCGGCGAATATGCTCCGGTGAACCGGATAAATACCCATAATTTATCTAGCGAAAGAATGGAGGAGTTAAAACAAACGATAGTTTGTTGCTCGTGTATATCTCGCACCGGTTTTCAAGCATTAAAATCGATACACGGTGTGTATCGATAGTAAAAGAGACGAGGCTACGAACATACGAGGTATGTTGGATGAACATGTCATCGTTTGGCGGAATACCGTCGATAGGTCAATGAGTCTCTCGCGAAACACCTGCGAATCATTAGCGTAGCCATTGTCTAAGTCACGCTCGTTAAATACGCGAAATTACTTCCGGAACGTCGATGGCGTACTAGCTATTATGTTTTCTATTTTCGTTCCATGAAATCGTCTCGTTCTAGAGGTACTCTATTACGAAGGGAAATAACATTTAGAATTATACATAAGGACAATTTATTTTTATGAAAACTTGATAAAGATTTTTTGTAATGGATTTATAAATCTGTGGCATCGACGCTCTGAAAAAGTTTATTCGTTTACCGTTGTTAAAATGTGACTGTATATTGGAGTGACAGGATGTGACAGTCGTTAATGCGATTATTTCAACGAGTCGCGTTGCTCTAGCTAACTTTTTCCCAAACAGGAAATTGATTTCAATATCGGCGAGTGCCAGCTGTCCTGTTGGCGATGGCAGATAGGATAATGCGCACGGTTGAATAAACATGACATATATTGCAACATTACGTGTGTTATGAAAGGAATTTTTTCAACTCTTTTTTTTTTTTACAATCTTGATGAAGAAAATTTGCAAAAGGAGGAAATAACCAAGACATATAATTCTATTTAAGTTGATATTTAAATTTTAGGAATGAAAAACTCAGGGAATAGAAAGAACTAATACAAAGATTGAAGATTTTTCTAAAATACATGATTAAACGAGTCTTCGAAGAGTTTCGAATTTATCAACAGATACATTTACAGATTTCACATTGACGTAGTATTTGCCCCGCAAATCTACCAAATTTTCTCGAAATCGGAGGGTGAAAATTTCCGAACATTTTGGTGTGAGGGATAGCATGTCGGTTCCCGAGGGTCGTCCGAGATAGACATTCACCAGCGAGAGTTAATGCATTTCTAATGTTTCTCGCGAGGGTATAAAAGTTACAGGCACTTGATCGGCTCTTCCGAGAGAGCGCCCGTTCGCGCTCATTCACGATCGTTTTACAGGATGATCAAAAATTTAGCGCCCGTTAGCGCGAAATTAACTTATTCACTTTTGTTCCTCGGAAACGCGTTTAGCCTGTAATGTTAATGGCGTAATTACAAACGGTACGCTTACCGGTGAAATCGTTGTAAATTGATATACGTTATTGCATCCTTTGACGACATTGAAAGATAAATATCTCATGGCATGAATAATTTGATTTCTTTGGCCAGCTTTCAAATAGCTGAAAACGTCGGAAACTACGTTTTTCCCGTTTAAATATAGAGTCATAATAAAGCCATTTAGAACCGACGAAAAGTATCATGTACCGAGAGAGGCTTTCCCAGTTTGCTGCTTATGTGAAATGAATGTATTTGCTATTCATAAAGTATCCTGAATACGAAATTCTTTTCTTAGTAATATTTCTTAAGTCAGAAATTTTGTAAAATGATTATACTTAACATGAGATATAATGCCTTTTACTTCTTAATAATTTATTTGCATTTATTTGCTTTTAAAATATTAGTAAAATGAAATTTTAAAAGTAATAGAGAAAATTACAATTTTTTTTTGTTAGAAGAATTAACTGCACATTGTTTTTCTTGTACAGAAAGATTCTGCATTTAGTACGCAACTTCTTTTTGGCACGTCTTTTATAGAGTTGCCGTTAATCTTTTCAGAATTGGCCAACGCTAATTCGTATGTAGGGAAGCGGGCAATTTCTTGATCGATTTCTCGTCGTAAGAGTACGCCGTGCAACCGGAAGTTCATTACCTTGGTGTACTCGCCTCCGTTGCGGACAATGCTCTCGGTACACGACCCTGGCCGATCGCCAGTTTTTGTCGTGCGTTTTTACCTTTTGGTATTAGGCCAAATTCTCGCGACGCGAGCGTCCATTTACGGTCGCTTTCACCTCGATGCATTGCAATTAAATATCGGTGGCGACTCGGAACGGAAGCGGAAGAATCTCGGATGGAAAGTTCCGAGCGAAATTTAGAGCTAGAAAATTTAGAACAGATTTTCTCGACAAATGATATCGCTCTTATAGACGTAAAATGTTTTATTAAAATTAAAAGTATATTTTTTTTTTTAAAGAAAATATAAATACGGATTATATTTACGGAAAATTTTATTATAATCTCTTACATTGTATTACATATCGGAAATATTGTCTTGCACGAGAAAAGTTTTCTTTATAAAAAGAATGTAATTGTGATTCTGGGTACAAGCAAAACATAAAGATTGCGAATGCCTTTTAAATGCCGTTTCGTTGGGCACAATTGTAATTCTTTAAGCCGGAGAAGCTTATTATATCCCTTAAGGGAAAATCTGTAAAAAGAGAGTCGAGAGAAGCGGCGTCAACGATCGATATAAAACGTAGGACAATAAAGCTCACGACGCATTTCTCACGTCCGGTTTCTGTTTTCCTCTCGGGTTTCAAGAATTGATTTTGTCTCTTTGTCAGTTCTCTTTGTCGCTTATATAACGCGAAGACTAATGACTGCCAATGAAATCCGCGTTGCACACAACTAGTCATGCATCATATTTTATTTTATTTTGATTGTTTTAAACTTATTTAAATCTTTATTTATAGACATTTATCATATACTTACTTAAAGATGTATTTATATATATTATTTTATATTTCTGCAACGTTCTCTCCATTTTCAATAAATAAAGATTAAGTGATCGTATAATCGGATAATTGTAACAAATAAAACTTGTGCGCCTGAATTTATTGTATTAAAAACAATGAATATTTTTGAACGTAATAATCCATCGGCATGTGCCACCGATGGAACGTGCCCATATTTTTATTTCGCTTACACTCCATTTCTATCTGCATATTACGTTACCGTGCTGATAACGAAATTATGCGAACAAACGATATGGCACTTGTGTCGCCGTCATATATACAGAGTTCTTCTCTTCTTTCATCAACGTGCCTAATGTCGTTATTTACGCGGTAATCACGACACAATTGCTTTTTATGCGACCGTGAATTCGCTGGGCGAATAAATCTCTTGTATTATTTCACGCGTTGACAGAGTTGCGTTTTGGGGAAAAAAAAAAAAAAATGCTTATTGACACAGTGACACGATTGCCACAGTCCCTAAAGGGTGAGAACGTTGGTAACTCTCGGCGCCCTGCCGTGCGTCGCCCTCTTTGTACCCTCGTGTATAGCAAGGGTACGAACGTCTCTTTACATACTGCACTTTCTCTCTCTTTCTTTTTTGCTTCGCGTCGACGTATCATTAAGCTGTTCACCCTCGTTTTTATTCGAATTGCTCGGAGAAGCCTCACCCTTGCTTCGGGAGTATGCACGTTATAATCGTCTGCGGCCCCCTCATGGCGAACAAAAAAATAATATCGCGCTCGACTGAGCCAAGCCAACATTTTTCTCCATCGTGTTGCATCCACGTGGCGTAGAAACCCACCTTTCTCATTTTACGCAGGGCCGATCGAGTGACAAAACTATTAGATAATTGATGTTTTTCTATGCGAAGTATAATTGTGTACAATTTTTTTTCCTATTTTAATTAATGAATTTGAATTATGATTAAATTAATTATTTAAAAACTACGATAAGATGCACCTTATTTTTCTATTCAATGTCAATATAATATGATGAAGACGATAGTTTTCATGTAAATTTATATATTAGAATATTAGAATTAAAAATAATTATATATTTAAAATAAAGAACATAACTTATTACATCATATAAAATATCTAAAATGGTGTGTTCTCGATTATTTCAGGGTGGCGAAGATGCAGAGAACGCGACGGCTGCCACGAGCAGTCCGGAGGAGAAATCAGCAGCGAGCAGTCCATCGGCGGACGAGCAGGTAGCCGCCCCGGTAGCAGCGGCCGAACCGAAGGAAGAGTCCAACACGGCATTGCCAGCAGCAGCTGCTAGCCCGGTCGACGAAAAGAAAGAAGAACCCACTCCCTCTGCCCCCACTCCCGTCCCGTCCGTCGAGGATAAGAAAGAGGAGACGGTCGAAAAAGTCGAGGCCGAGAAAAAAGTAGTCGAGGTCAGTCAGTCAGCCGGCGGTCAGTCCGTAACGGACCCGGTAGAGATCCCAGTTCGTGTCCAGCCAGTCGCGACACCGTCTATCATTGAGAGGAAAACCAGTGAGGACCCTCCCTCCCTGCTCCCGTCCAGTCCACCGCCGACTCCCATAGACCCGTCGCCCTTGCAGCAGGCTCGGCAGGCCGCAGCGAGTGCCACGGCCCTGACCGAGGCACTTAAATTGCCTGCCGTGGCTGCTGACGAGGAAGAGTCGATGCCGACATCACCGCTCGATGCGTCCTGCGACGATGTTCCCCAAGAAATCCGCGAATCCTCTGTCCCCACTATCGCGTCTCCGACATCATTTGGTTCCTCCGCCGACTTGCCCCCGACGGAAACGACTTTCGTCCTCGCGAAAGTAGAGTGCTCGCCGGTGGTAGACGCCAAGATCAAGATCGAGATCGAGACATCTCAAGATGTTGCGAAGATGGTAGGGAAGACGTTAGCTAGTACCTGCGACAATAAAGAAGTCGAGATCGAATCAAAGGTAGAGAGTATGTTGGAGAGCTCTGTTACGAAAGAGGTATCGAAGTGCCAAAAAAGTGAGGCAAATAAGGTAAAGGAAGCGTCGCCGTTACCAGAAGTGGAACGTGATACGAGGAAGCAGTTGATTGAACTGGTCGATAATAAAACCATGCAGAACGAAGATGTGGTAGAAAGCAAAACAGAATTTCCCTTTATTTCTAAAGAGATAGATCCGTTTATCAATAGCAGCGTGAGAAAAAGCGATTCTCTGGATCAGTGTCCGATAAATATCAGTAACGAGAAACTGCCAGAAGTTACGGTTTTTTCAACGGTAGAGGAAGTTTCCGATATTGTTGCTAAAGTTATGAATGAGCCTTTAGTCGTAGAATGTCAAATAAAGAGTGAGATAAATAACTGCGAAGGTGATATGAAGATAAATGAACTACCTAGCACTGATAGTAACGAAGTTGAGATTGGAACATTACCGTCGATTGAAAATGAATCAAAAGATGCATATCCGACGATAGAGCAACATTTATCATCTACAAATCTTGAGATTGAAAAAATGGAATGTCCAAGTGAAACAATGCAACACGTAGAATCAATGAAGAAATTATCGGATTCGGATCTTCCTTCAATTGACAAATGTGTGGCTGTTGAGTCAAAGATATCATCGAAAGCCATTTCTACACCCTCGAAAATCGAAAATTCACTCAAAGAAGAACCGAAGCAATCTTCAGATGCAAAAATTGAAGAACATTTGTCCGAAAGACCGATCGAATATGAACACGATTATGCGAAATACGCGCCGGAGGAAGAAAGAATTGCATCGATAACTTTACCGACTGAATTATTCATAAATTCCGAAGAAGGTCCTCTGTCAGTTTCGGAGGATATTGTAGTAGAAGCTAAGCCGGCGATGATCATTCCAGAAGATGATAGCGTGGAGGAGCTCTCCGATACCACCGAGTCCATCAAGGTGATTCTTGATACTGACGAAGAAAAAATTGAGAACGAAACAGAATCAGATACCGCATTACCTACGAAAGAGACATTGATCTCCGAAGAAGATATGTCCGCTCCGGAAGATGTCACAGGTGAACCGTTAAACGAAATTATTAACATGTCTGATAATATTATTAAAAACGAAATAAAGATAACTGATATAGAAGACACGCTACCAGCTCCACCTGAAAATTTGCAAGCCTCAACCAATCCGCAAATATACGAACTTCAAGATATTGCAAATGAAACAGAACATATCGTTAACAGAGAAGTTTCAATCGCGATATCTGCTTCAGGCATTGAGACAGAAACATTTGTAACATCTCCGTCGCAGATTGAACAAACCAAACAAGTTGAAAAATGTCTTCTTTTACCAAAAGATTGTACATCATCTGAATGCTGCTCTTTACAAGACTCGAAATATTCTCCGCAAATAGCGTTTTCAGATTTTTCGTCCGTTTCAAAGAGACACTCTCCGACACGAGTTCTTTCACCCGGACTAGAAAACATGCCCATCTCGTTGGAAGATCTTCCCCCGGCGCCGGAAGACACGGGGATGCAAAGTTTAGATTCTTTTGATTATCCTTTACCACCGGAAGAGCTCTCTTGTCCGTTATCATTGATTGTCACTCCGAACGTGTCCACAAACAAGTTACCACCAGCTCCCGTCGAGCACGCGGCTAGTCCGAGAGATCCGACAGAGACGCTCCTCACACCGCCTATAAGTCCCAACTTCCAATCCAATGCCAATATCGCATCCGGCATCGCGACAGAAACCTCCACGAGAGATTGCTCACAAATTCCCTTGTATGACGACATCAGCAATCGCGAACAACCCGCGTCACTGAGCGAACCGATGATTTTGTACAATCAGTCGGACATTGAATTGAAGCAGAGGCTGGCGGCCGAGTGCCTAGCGAAGACCGAAAGCCAGGAAGAGGCCTTGTTGTCGTGTGAATTGTCGAACACCGTCCCATCAACTGTCTCCAAGGAGCATCACCAGGTGACTAACATGCAACACAATCTCCTGGCATGAATGCGGCCGGCCAAAGTTCTTTGGCGGGTCCCTCGTTCCGCATATATCTTCGTCGTACGATCCGCACCATTACTGTTTCTGTGGTCTTATCGCCTGAAAGAAACATCGGTTCTCCTCCGATTCCCACATCTCCCTTCAATACCCGGAATCCGATCATTATTGATACATATTTTGAATCCTTAAAACTTTTTCATATCCAGCAAACTGCCAGTATCAAACAATCTCGCCTTTCTGCCCCGTTCTCTCGACGAAGGGTAACATTGAATGAGACTGACAGCGATGTGCGGGAGGTCTTGCATAATTCTCGAGTTTCGAGAACAAAATTACATTTTGCCAGTCGTTCGGGTGTGTCGATGCACGACCTAGGAGGAGCCGGCGGATCCTCAAAGAGTCTGCAAAATACGTTTTCTGTCCCGATGCATTCCCTGTTGTGTTCCAACGCCTGAGGGTCTCGTCTCGTGTGCATCCTTCGTTCTGTCGAACGTGATTAACAAGCCTTACTCTGCTGCTCGATATCCTCCGACGCTTCCACCCAGCTCTCCTCTCTACCCCATTTATTACCATCATTACCAGTTATCACCTGTGTTGTTTGCCTCTTGGTTTTCTTGACAGTATTAACATGACTTTTTTATACGATTAAAATTAATGCGCTGTAGTAGAATATTTTTTTACGGCGCGGTGAATAGCGGATCAATCGCGCCAATTAATGTAATTTCTGTAGAAGATTGTTATCCTTTTTTTTTTTCATGTCGAACGCTCTTATACTAATATAACATAGGCGCTCAAATATTAGAGGTACCTCTAGTGTGAATCTCACTGATAGACGTAAAAGCAGTTGGACTAATGACACGCGCGTGGTAGCTGACGTTTTAGATTTTAATAGATATGCTCATTAGAAGATCTCGATACTTACTGTCGTGCTGTTCTCGTAATTGCATCTGTTGTGTCTTCGTATAAGCATCTTGTACTTGCGCATGCCGAGTTTTCTTATATCTAAGGGATTCGTCAGCGGAATTTTCAATTCTTTACGCTGCCCGAAGCATGACGAAACGATTCTGCCGAGACATTTCGTCGTTACGCGTGCGTTTCAAGCGAGGAGGTAATTGCGATTGTTTGGTCATACTGTCCAGTAATGCAGGCCAAAGTCAGATATATTCTAATGCATACTTGTATAGTTACTTAAAACTATATATGCATTTTTTTATTATATACATTATTATTATTAACCATTTATATTTTTATATAAAAGAGTTCCGTTAATTTTATCCTATAAATTAAGTACATTATATATAAAAAATTTTATTTTAATCTCTATTTCTGAATAATCTCAGGATAATTTTTACTAAAGCCACAACATACGCATCTCATGATGATTCGATAGTCATTTATGTCCTGTGATTCACGAGAAGAAAAAAAGGTTTCGTCCGAGATTCTCTTCCCGAATGAGAACTGTTCGGCAGAATCGATCTTACGTCTTTTGTCCTTGTTACAGCATGCTGGGATTTGGATTTAAAGAAAGAGACAGATGGATAAAGAAAGATGTAGAAAAAGCGTTAGCGTAACGAACAGAATTATATTTTACAGAAAGCTCCGGAAGTCGAGGCGCCGGTAGAAAACAACGTCGCCCACGACGACAGTACGACGGAAAGCGCTGACGAGGCTCCTAAAGTTGCACCACCGGCTATTCCGACCGAGGCACCCGCCTCCCCGCCAACAGCGCCGGCTATCACCGAGGATGTTGCCTCGGTCACCAAGGTAATATATATATTTATATGTATATTCCCAGTCTAGCCACAGTCTGAAGATTATAATCATGTATGCTACGTCCGCGCTATTATTAGCTTGGAGTGAGTCATTGTCGATGATGCACGGATAACATCGATCGATCGTTTCGAATATATGTACGTGAAGAGATTGTTTCTTAGTTCTTTATTGTTTGTTTTATCTTGTATAGAGAATCTATTTATGCATATTTTTACGAAATGTATTAATGAAAAGATTTGACGGGATATGGAAAAAACGTGAGAATATTATACCCTAAATTATAAATCGTATTTTGTAAAAAAGATAGAAGGAAATAGAGATGGAACAATTTGAAATTTCTATCCTGAGAAAAATACATACATCAATTTTTCAAAATTTTTAATTATTATTAACAATTTTCATAATAAAAACCTAACAATATATCTTGATGGAATCTGTATGATTACTGCATGAAGACCTCTCAGCTGATCTAAACAATGACATACTTAATAAAATTGATATAATTTTTACATGATGATCGCCAAGAGATCATTTATGCTCGATGAGCTTAAATGAGGCTGAAGGTCATTATCGAGTATATTGACCGACGAAGATTAACGAGCGAAGGGGCCATCTGATTATTAATACTGCGACTGCATCTTTTTAATAATAATTAAGCAATCATTAACGCCATTAACGTTTTTTTTTTTATTTCTTTTCAAAGGCCATCGAGGAGATCGACATAAGCGATAAAGCGGTCGCGGCGGCAGTGAACGAAGCTATCGAATGCAACACGAATGTAAATGATTTTTTTTATAAGATATTCTTGTGTGCGACATCAATCTGCATTCAAATAGTCGAACCATTCATTTTTTTCTTTTTTTCTTTCTTTTCAGGAAATCATCGCTGATGCGCATCACCAAAACAACATAAACGAATAAGCGCCAATTAATCGAATTGTATTTTGGAAAGAAAAAAGTTCTTTTCTCTCGTTAAAACCAAAAAAGTATATTATATAGATATGTATATTTGGACCATTCCTACAACTAAACAGAAAATAACGTTCTTTCGTTACGAGCAGCAAAAGGGGAAAACGGGATGATGACGACGACAATGACGACGACGACCGCGATATCGTGAGAGCATATAGACTCTGTGGTAGGCCTATTATTAATTATTAAACGACGTTTGACGACAGGGCAAACGAGAATACGCGCGAAGGAATGAATCTGCAATCGTATCATTTACAAAAGGGCTTATGAGGTCATATGTATATCGCGCGAATGTTCGTTTATGGGGGAGCAGATATAGATTGTTCATGCACGGTCTCTTTCACTGATTAAACGATTACTCGTTTCATTCTTTGTGGCGCGCAGATAGAGCAAAGTTGCGTACGTATCCTTCGGATTGTATGCAATCGTTACAACGATATCGGCCCTGTTATGTAGAAATTTTTAAAGTTTCATTAATTGTTACTGAAGTCTAATGCTCGAACATCGCGCGACGGACAAGCGATAGGAGCGATTAATTAAGATCGTCGAGATGATAGGGCGAGAATTATTCGTCGCGCATTCCAGGGGAAATACTCATTGGATGACGCCCTCCCGTAATTACATAACTATTATACTCTGATGAGAGCGAGAGAGTGTGAACGAGGAAGAGAGAACGAGAGAGTGAGAGAGAGAGAAAGTCAAAATATAGAGAAAGAAATCAAGGAAGGAGCAGGCTGTGCGTGATTGATAGCGATTGTGTGAAAGGGAAAAAGAACAAAAAAAAAAGCGCGTAAAACAAGAAGGATGAGGATGCATCTTTGCCACGATGAGAACAGGAAAAGGACAAAAATATGCGAGAGGAAAATTAGAAATAGCGGAAGAAGATTATTGAGCGACACGCGATAAAGTTCGTACGAAAAAGAAAAACCCGCATCGACGACTTTGTTGACGGCACCCGATATATTGTTTCGCTCGTATTTCCTTCGCCTTCCTTAAAATTTTCCTTTTTCCGTTTACATCTGTACAATCGAAATATTTTTACGTTGTAACAAGGAACTTGCACATCTTCAACATGATTTTGATAGGCGCGTATCCTAAGGTGCTTGCGAGCACACGAGGAGCCACGTTATACACGAACACGAAAATGACATTTATACCGCGTATACGTATATACGTACCATGCAACATACGAGATAAAGTATATACAGTAAGTCGAAATGAGATGTAAGTGATATATTAATCTAGACTATAGAGAATGCGTTTGTGTAAATTCGGCGTTTGTTCGAACATGCTAACTTCTCCGTAGAGAAAGGGAGAGAAAGAGGAGGAAGCACGAAAAAAGTCTATCGTAATTTTTATGATAATCATTAAAATATCGCCTAATTACAATTTACATACGAGACATGCACAATTTACCATCCGGAAACGGTACCTTTTTCAAGTTTTCATACGATGTTTCTACGTTTCTACGTTTATACGGATCTCCAGAAGATTAAAAAAAAAAAAATAATAATAATTATTATTATCTACGAAAAGCTTTTTTTATTAAGACTGTAGTGTAGATCTTAAAGTGTTATAAACGAGAAGCGCATTATACACGTGTGACACGCTCCGATATTTGGGAATATCGCCGAGTGTAAGGAAAGGGACCGAGCGTTCACTCGTGTCCGTGATCGGCATTAATTTCTAAGCGGTTACATACATATTAACGTGTAAGGACGGGAAAGAAGTAAGATTAAAAGTTGTATAGTAAAACAATACATTCATTAAGTATATATCTGTCCGCAATGATCTTTACAACGAAAAAATTATTCATCATCTTCTTGGAGCGGCGACGACATGTTTTGGCGACGAGAGCGAACTTTTTATCGAAATTCTTCGCGAGCAACCCGAGACTGATATCTGTGCACCCACATCATTCTCTAGTGATCGTCATCACTCTGAGGCGCCGTCGAGGCAAACCTCGCTCGTTTATTTATTTTGCGCGGGAGACTACAAAATTATGAATGAGATCTTTGGATCGAAGCCGCCTCAGATGCGAAAGTACAGTCTCCCAGTATCTTCGATCAGCAGTTATAATAGTAACTAAACTATTCTACATTTATCTATAACCTATAATAAACTGTGAAACAAAGTGTATCAGCGGCGAGCATTTATTTCATCACAGAACCTTTATCCCATATGACTATTATAACATTGATACATAGGAGTTTTTATAAATCATTTTTTATTTATTTATAAAAAAGAATATCAAAATATCACACTATTACTTCTAAAGCATTTATCACTGTATCTAGTTCGTCCTTATTCAGCTCTAAATTTATGATTTGTCGAGATTCTGTATCTTCGACTATTAGGTCCAGCTGAAGAAGGAATTCCCGCAAAGAAGCCATCTTGCTCGAACCCATTATCAACTATCAAAAACATGTGATGAAGCAAATAAAGCCAAAAATAAATACGAGCAAAAAAAAATGATTGTTGATATACCTTTAATTTCCAATCTAAATCAATTACAGTTGGTAGATTCCTTTTGTAATGATTCCTCAATAAAGCATTTGTTAAATGTTCTCTGCGCACTTTTAAGCAAGTAAGAATGTTGTGTTGCACTTGCTCAGGTAATTCATGATATTCTTGCGGCATCTGAAACAATCATTTTTCCAAGAAAATTTGTTTCACAAAAGTACAAAGGAGTTTCAATATGTCCTTGTAGTTATATCAAGATTATAAAATTTGATTTGATTCTATTAATATCAGTATTCATATAAAAGCAATTTTTTAACAATTTCATACCTTTTCTTCTACCATATAAAGAGAAGCAGGATTCCGTAACAATGATGATATTAGCTTATAAATTCCTTCATATTCCGTTTTATTCCAATTCATGCTATTAATGAATTTATGATACGATGGTCCTGGACGACCACAGATTTCGTCGACGCATGCATGTAACAGCTTAATGTAAAGGAAATTATTATATAATTATTATTATATATTATCATTGATTAGACGAAAGTAAAAATATATTATTTTGTTTTACCAACTTCTTTCAAGACATTGCTTTTGTCTTCATTAAAAAGATTTATGTACAACGATTGAGCGCCTTCCATAATTGCTATTTTTTCAAGATACACTTTGTTTATTAAGATTATTTTATCACTGAGTGTTAATGTGAAAGTAGATTAGATTTTCCAAATGTAAAACACATTTCGTAAAGCTTCTAATTACATACTACTCGTGTTAACTTTCTTAATTATTTCGCGATATAAAATTCTCTCATTCAAATAGAATCTTAAATATTAAAGATACATTTAAACAAGTGATTGTAAAAACGAGATTTTGAACCGCGATTGACAACTAGAATAAACGTGGTTAGGAAAAGGAATACAATCGCGTTTGACAGTTCGTGCATTTGCGCCATCAGCTGATGCATCTTGGAAACCAAAGATGTATCCTCGGTTAAGATAATAGTAACTTTATCGACCGAGGATAAGGATTTTGAGTATGTACTTCGGTATTATGCTCGCTAGATGGCGACACCAATATCGAAAAACCGTTAATTTCTTTTTGCATCTTGTGCCGCCATTTGTATTTCTCATAGTTCTTATGAACGTTGAAGCGCGAACGTGCGTCGCGACGTCGCGAGTTCTCTCGTCAGATTTTCGTACAGAAACTTGATTCTTTGCATAAATCATAAATCTGATAGCGTAGATCGGAGGGCAAAAGATACTTTTATACGACTAGACTCGGATACAATGTTATTTACACAAAGATCACCGATCGATTCGATTTCTCATAACGAGGTGAGTGAAGCTCGCCGACAACGGACTCTTTATCTCGTCGAACTTGTAATAACGTTTTATGCAATTTGGTTTCAGATGCTACTTGAATGATCTTGTACTGTGATGTACGCTGCTTGAATGATCCTGTGCTGTGATGTACGCGATCTACATGTATTCTACTGGGTCGGTGAGAGTCGAGTAGTATTTCTTCATCCATACTTTTCACACCTTCGTTCATCTAGCACTTAAAGCCGCCATAATCAATAAAAAGGATCACATATGACTTGTATATGTATTCGAGATCTGTTTCTATATCGTTATTAGATCTCAGATTTATGATAGTTATTAAGTGAGTTTGTTTAGGTGTCTCGTTAGATAAGCGAAGATGTGTGTAATGTACGATATACATAAATCTTTCCTTCGTGATCACGAACGGACAGGATCAATCTCAATACAAAGAGAGAAGGATAAAATATGTTTATTACGATATTTGATATGCTCGCTTAATAGGTACGTATACGCGAACGAATGTTTATATGGTAAGATGATATAAAAGCATGGAAAGTTTTTGGAAAGTTCAGGGCGTGCGTTAAATGTTTCGATCGCGATTTCGATCCTGCAATGAAAGATGATACGTCGAGATAAAGACGTACGCTTCAAGTTCGGAATCCTGACGAATCGCGATCCTCCAGTAGCTTCGTCGAGAAATATGATACTTTCATTGTGAGTTCGTATCGCGCGTGTGTCCTTATATGCGGTTTTCGTTAAAACGGAAAATTTATATTTGAGAAAGATTTACGGAGATAAAATAGTGATAATTGTATAAGAATTTAATTTGATTTAAAAATCGAGAATATAAGGAGAATTAAAATATATGTTTTTTCTTTAAGAAACAAATTGGAAGAGGGGGAATAAGAGATGCGCGAAATTGCATATAATCGATATATTTTTCATATTTTCAGATTATTATATTCACGTAATAAAGAAGCGGCGGTAATTAACATTATAATAGTTATTTTTTCTCGCAAACAATCGCATAGTCCAAGCACGCATTTACGATTCAATGCACACAATCGATCTATTTTAATTCTTTGTGATTTTGCTATTTTTTTTTTTTTTTAATAACATAGAAAATACAAAGTTACAAATACACGCGCGACTGCATCGCTCGCAGCGATTATAAGAGCCTTCCTCGTATTACATTACCTGCGTAAAGACGCAAGAGAAGAGGGCACGCAGCTCTCGTCTCTCAATATGGTTTTACATTCACTATTTAAATATTAAATTAACGAACATGTCGTTATACATTAATGCTCGATTAAATACAATAAAGATATTCTATTATGTAACATAGAAAATACATGTGGATACATTAATGATCTGTTTCAATTCTGCGTGAACGTCCATGTCTGTATACGGACTTTGGTATTTTTACTCTTGATGTAATTATTTCCGTAAATACATTTCAGGCAAAGCATGATATATAGTCATGTTTAATGAAACGAATGAGAATGAAAGGGATTCGTCAAGTCCTCGCAAGATGTAACGAGTGTGAGTCTTCTCACGCAGAACGGAAACAGGATCTCAGACTAGGCTCGCGTCCGAGGTCTTCTCAGCGTAAATTATGATACTACGACACATCGTTTATCGCATAAAATTACCATTAACGTAAAAGACACGTATCGCATCCTCTTAGATCTAAATAATTTTGGCGATGCGATTTCCCCGCCGACGAAATTCCTGCTCAAAGAAGACAGTTCCTCTTTTAATCATTTCTCTTGAAAAATTATATAACTTTTTATCATCACTGGTAATTTTGCAATGTAATCACTAATTTATACATTACGTTGTATTCTTCTAAAAATCGCTTCAAAGTAATATAGAATGTTATTTTTCTATCTCAATGACAGATATGCGTAAAATCTTGGATATTTATTTTTTTATTTTTAACGCACATCGGTAAGCCGCCGCGATATCGTTACAAAATGATCCTCGTCACTCTCTTAAACGTCGGGATATTTTACTATTCCTGTGACGACTACTGATATTGAAAATCAACGATCACATTGTTACTATCGTATTCTCGTTGACGAACGATAGAAAAGAAAAAGCGACGATGATATACGCGTACGGGCCCGGATAGCGATGTACATTTATACATAATGACAGGGATACACGTACACATATACATATATAATGAGTCTCTCTTTCTCTCTCTCTCTCTCTCTTTATGATGAAGACGCACTTAAAAAAAAAAAAATACAGAAGAAAATGGCACCATCAATTTCTCGTGCGCTTCATCGCGCTATCTCATCATTGGCACGACACGAATTGTATTTTATGCAACCGTTATCCTTCCTTCTTTTGCTATCCGTACATATTAATCGCGGTTCCTCTAGCTTCTGAATCGGTGATTTAGATTCGTACGGTATGCGCTACCTGCCATTGCGTTGAAGGTGTCCCTTTTTCCTGGACATTTGCCTGGCCGTTTCATGTATTCACCGAATTCGCAATTAGGCATAGCACATTCATTGCTCTGAATGCATCTGCGATCAAAGATTAAATATATCATATATTGATCATAGTCAAAATAAAATTTTTGATTTTTCTTTCTAATTGTTTTAATCTATATATATATATATATATATATATATATATATATATATATATATATATATATAAAATAATTTTGTGTCATGTTGTGAATTTCTAAAAAAGTCTAAAAGCAGTCGATGAATTTTTATCGAGTAAAACCTTTGGGAGAACAAGATTACCAAATCAAATATTCTACATTAAATTTGCATATAAATGTTAGAGTGCAGTTAAGTTGGATTCAGGTAAAGTCACAGTGAAACTTCACCGTACGTGTATACAAACGGAGTTTTGTTTTTTAAATTCCGGTGATTAGTATGTAAGCGTCACAGTGCGGTTTTGTCGCATTTTGAAACTCGTGCATTGGAATACTTTGCGGCAAAGTGTGTCGCGAAAAATTGCTGTTTCGAAGACTATCTAAACATACTTACATTCTGTCCGCGAGAGAGAAGTATCCCTTTCCACGTCTGGTCTTTATACAATTCTGATTGCTTTCGTAGCAATTACATTGACAAGCGCCTTCCGGCGTGATCCTCGGCGTGAATTCTGACGGGCATCGGCATCTGTAATTTTTTTTTTTTTTTTTTTTTTTTTTATCGCACAGCATCGATATTATGAGCTAGCGAAGAATTTTTCTTCCTTTTCTGAATCGTTTTATTCGTGCAAAGCGTCGCGTAGAAATAAGAGAAAATTGAATCTTTCAATTTTCGTCAGAGAATTTTATTGCATTGCGTACTTATTAAAAATATATACTTTAGCGAACTTACGGTTTTCTCGATGGCGGTTTCTTCATGTTTTGTGGGGGCGACGAGGAGTGCCGATACACTCTCTGGTCTGGAAATTTCTCGTTCGTCGTGTCGTATTTGGACCTCTCCCTGCATTCGCATTCTGTGTGATTGTAGAACGATAGCTTCTCCACTACAGTGCCGCCGGCCACGTTCGCGGTCTACAATAAAATCAGAAATAAACATTACCACGGGACGCACGCTTTCATAAACGCGCGCGATATGTGCATAATCAACGTCCTAAACGATACATTATGTTCCGAGAGAGTCTGAAGAGTGCGCTTGAAGCTATCTCTTCCTATCGTTGATGGGATTCTTTATATTTCGTTATTTCGTTATTTATGCACTAATATTTATTCGCACGCCACATTGCGGAAACGTTTACACGGGAGTTTCGCCGATAAATAAATATCGCCGTGCAAAGTTAGGACTACTCGCGATATGCACAGAAGTATTGTAACTTTGTAAATAATAGTACACGGTGCACGAGAAGCCAAGGCAGCCTTATCCGTTCATTATTTATAACTACAAGATATTGCGGAGCTATCTTCTTTCGCGTAGATTTTTTAAGAGATCGAGATCTATTCTTTTCAAAAAAAAAAAAAAAAAAAAAAAAAAAAAAAAAAAAAAACCCGCTTTATGCAAATAAGTTTTTTCGCATATTTTTCATTATTATCGTATCGATTAACCGGATTGCTATTCTTAACGAATTCGTATCGATCGTAATGCAAAAGTGAGCCTTTGGACATAATAACAGTCGACCATTCTTATCGTAGTATTGGCAACGTCGTGATCTCCCTAACGAGAACAACGAGACCTGAGGCTGCATAACATTACGGCAATAGTTAAAAAATCTGAACGATCAGCTCGTACCATACATCCGACCCGATTGTAATTGGGTTCAATTAACCTGACTCACACTTTGTGCGACTCTGCTGTACAACAAACTAAGCGTTTACCGACTGACACGGATGCTGCTGGAGCGCGGGAGCTATCCGTATGGTCGGGCCGCATTTAGCCCGCCTTTAATCGGCTCTAATTGCTCTGAGTCACTACTCGTACCCGATTTCTGCTCGTGTCTGGCGCATTCCGATCGGTCGTTGTCTCAATAATTGACGTGGAATTAATGTCCGATATAAATAGACGCGCAATTACTCGATACATTATTGCATCGCTTTAACAAGCAATCTCGAGATATAAATGATAGATCGGATAAAGAATAATTAATTTCAGATTTTCGTCGAAGAGATTCTTGTCCGCTTGTGTCCGAAATATCACGCGCATTCTATTTACATACTTCATACTTTCTTACCGTTTATTACAATGCGTGAGCGCGTGAAAAATAAAAGTTTCGTGGTTAATTGAAAGTTGGTAAATCACCGGCGAGAGAAATTCTAAGACGGTGACACGCGTCGCGAATCGTAAGCGATCACATGTTGCGCTCGTAATTATACCGTTCTCGTAATTGGCAACTGGCTGATGTTCATTGTGCGTGATAGAAAGCTCGTTGTACGTGACTCACGGATTACCCCCGCGTGTATTATTACCGGCGTGTTTTAAAATCAACGGGCACGTTAGCTGTAACGGCGAAATTTCGTAACGGCAGAACGCGGAAGGAAAAGAGAAATGCGCTAAAAGTTCAATTCTTGCGAATTAATATTTGCATTAACGATTGAAAGAAAGAAATCGCAAAATAAAGAAAAAGGAATATAAGAAATTGATTTCATATCTTAGAAGCACATATTGTCGTCATATAGTCGTAAATAGTTATCTTTGAATTTCTAATCCGTATAACACGAGTATTTCGAACTTGTGTGAATTTCTTACGCGCGTGGCATTTAACAAATATCTATTTTATTACGTGAAATCTATGAGTCGTGCGTTCTCTTAGCATGGCTGTAACGCGAAAGTAACTCGTGTTAAATGGGTCGAGTACTCGATCACCAAGATCGATGATAATGAACGACACGCTACGGTACGGTGTGTCCGGTCGACAGTGTGCGTAGGCGATCAATCGCGGTTAAGATTTTATTTAGCGGATTGTGTCGCGGTCGCAAAGTGCGCTGATCACGACGTCGCTCAATTAATGCCCTTTCGCCACACGGGGCAACGATACGAAGATACGATTGCGTCTCACGTTTCTCGCGACGTTATTAAAATTGCCCAAGGGACAGAATTGCGACAGTCATTGCTCGCGATGGCTTTAAAAGCGATCGAAAAACCAACGCGATATATAATTTTACTCGTCGCGATTGATACTTTTTCCGTATATCAAAGTCCCCCGGAAAAATTTCTCTGGGACGGGACAAATCAAATTTTAACTGGGTTTAGGAATAGTTATTTTCTATTAAATGCATCGTAAGACTCTATTAAACTGGGGATACGAATCTTTATACGCGACAAATTGCGTCGAAGAATTGCGTGAGATTTCTTTTTCCCGATGATAAAGTATACGGATCTTGCTGGCTCTTTTGTAATACGAGCCGCATTCACCGGGGCATTCTCATTCTTTCTCCGAGCTCTGTCAGGTCGGTACACGAGGATTGAGATTCGCGATCGTCTCTGACGAATAACCAAGCCGAGAGATCGTGGTCATAAATTTCATGCCGCAGTGCTGTACGTAGGACGTCCTGTGGTGAACGTATTCAGAATTATGCTTAATATCACTTTTACTATTTACTATTTCAATTGCATTACAAATATTCGAGATTGTCTTATCAGCGGTTATTTTAATCGACGCACAGGCTCGATTCGCGATTACCCGATTGATTAATTCTTGTCCTTGATTTTTATTCTACTACTATGTATGTTTCTTAAAAATTTTCCCAATATATATTTTTTTTAATTATATATCAGCAAATATCACGTATTTTAATAATTATAATATTATTACAACAAAAGAGATTATTTAATTAAGATTAGAGAAGATTTTTTTTTTTAAAGACAGTAATTTATAGCCATTATTATCCAGTCATGTTTCTTGATCGACGTGTTTAGTTACGAGTTTCGTGAATTTCTTTGCGTGTTATCGGCATTGATATACGGACAAGGATAATGCACCTCCTAAGGGATGCATCAGTGGTAGCGTGGCACGAAGTTGCGTCGGTCTCGTGTTTCAAGATTTTTGTCGGAAAGCGACGTGGAACAGCATAGGTATATTTATAAGGTGCAGCTTAGGCGCTTACGACTCCACGCCCATAAAGTCAGTATTATAAAGTCAGTTTGGAGTTGTCGCCGACGGCGATTGTATACATATGCGCAAGTTTTACAGTATGAAGTAGTATTCTAGTATTTATCGTGTTGCTTAATTTTTATAAATGATACGGCGTTAACTCGAGACGATCAATCGCGACATTGACTGAAAATTACACAGATATATCGACAGCATTATATTTATTATCAATCTTGAGTAATAACGCAATTTTTAGCAGCGCTTTGCTGAAATGTTCCAATTTGCATCTCTCGATACCGTAATTTTTCGATACACAGTTACGATGATCGCGGTGCGTAATTGTAATATCGGACGTAGGAAGGAAAGAACGTTTTACGAGAGGCGTACGCGATTTCCATAATGCCGTGATGGGTGATTTGCGAGAGTTTCTTCGTCGAAGGTTTGCCGTGAGTCCGTCCCGTAGACCATGGCGAATTCCGGAATTTAATTTCCGCGAGGATTATCCCTCTCGCGGGATCGGAGCAGCTGACCGTTTGCCTCATTAACATTCGCCGTATCTCGCTCGGGGCGCTCGTTCGTGAATGAAACACAGGAACACGGCACGAAAGCGGGCGCACGCCTCTCTGGAAAGAGATCGGTGAACCGTGTCCGGGGTGATCAGTTTCTCGGATGAATATCCCGTGTTTTATCTTGACAATATTACGCTACGTTATATCGAACTTGCGCCCGCCGCGACGATTTTATAAGCGACGTCGAATTTTTCGTGAATTTATTTTATTAATTAAGAGATTTAGTTCCGAGTTGATCTTACGAAGTTTTATTTATTTCGTAGATTATATAATTCGACTATTTAATTCGCATTTCGCATTGAAAAAAATATTTATATCCTTGGATTTATCTTAGACCATTTTAGAATTTAAATCATTCCTATATATTTGATAAAAATCGGCGAATAAGATTTTTTATTTTATTCCTTTTTTTTTTTTTTTATTAATTACATGCACAAATATTAGGATACCGGAGGATGCATCCATAGGTAATTTTCTTAGACCTTTTTCAACTTTGCTTTAAAGTACGAGAGAGCAAAATAAACCGTGAATCGTCACTTATGCTATTTTCCGTGACATTTTATAGCGGACGATATTTTTCTGATATCAAGGATATTATTTTACATATTGTAAATGTTTATAGCCTTATCAAAAAGAGAATATTAGCGCGAATCCCGTTAATACTATTTGCTAATCGTTTGAAGAACGTTGCCATTGTAATAAAAGTGTCTATCGAACAGACAGCGGCAACAGACGCCACATGTCGCATGACCATCTCTTATACAAACTTATCAGGTGTCTCAAGTGTCGCGAGGGATTGTTGTATCGTAAAGAGTTCAGACTAAACAACATTGATGAATAAGATTCTCGCTCCGGTGTGAGCCTCGATACCATTCGATAAACAATATAAGACGGAAATATTAGTGTGTGTAGAAGAATTTTTATACATTTATAAATAATGTTTTTAGAGCGTCAGCATTTTACGATGATGATTTCTGGGTACTCGCTTTCGGTTAAAGTTTAATGTATGGTGCGGTGCAATTAATGGACCACGTGTTGCAGCAAGCGGTATCGAAATGCGTCAGACAGATAAAGCCCTTCCGGTCTCTCCGAAACGTAACGAATCCTCGATTAATCGACTCGTTCGGTTAGGCAAACCGACGCAGCCTCCCGGCAACGATAATTAATTCCTGGCGTCCGACGGTAATTAAGGGAAGGGTCGCTTCGTCATCGCACCCACACGGTCGGCATCAAGGCATAAAGGCGCGGGTGCGCGGGATTACAATGTGGCTTTTGTGTGCTCGCGCTTGTGTAATTAACATACAATATTCTTGGAGCAGGGAGGTCCGTTTCTCAGAGAGAGAGAGAGAGATAGGAAGAGGATCAAGATATTCAGTACTTAAGGACGGCTTGGAAATATTAATACGTTAAGTACCATTATCGCACGTGGGTTCCTTCGTAAATGTAAGCCGTTAAAGAAACAGTTGTACGAGTTACGTTATCCTTCTTAATTAGTTGATGGTAGCGATATATTCGAAAATATATTATATTTCGCATTTCTGAAAGGATGTATATATATATAAAAACCGAGTTTAATCTCCGAATCGAGTTTCAGTAGCTGCAGTAGTTTATTAAAAGGGATGTTGCGCTTTGTTAGCGTAATTTACTAACGGAACGAAACTGTAGATAAACGCGGAATGCAAATCGCACGCTGGTCTACGATTGCTGCTTTCATGAAAGCAGATAAGAGACGAAAGATACGGTGTATCCAATGTCTGTCAGGCAGTCTCGATCTTTGATACATGGTGTCTTTGAACGATATCATCTTACGTTGAGGCTCGTTCGTACTTATCAGCATCTTTCTTCGTCTCCGTCTTTACTCTTGATGCTCAGAGCTAGAAACTTGCTATGGATTTACATGTACGTTTTATCTCGCATCGCGTCGTCTTATTGAGAGACTTTTTCCGATACTTCAAACGTATTAGCGATGGAAAAATATTAAAAAGATTATTTATTCCTTTCTCTTTCTCTTTTTCTCTGACATAACTTTTTCTATTCATATCTTTTGTCGCGAGAAATATTCGATATATTTGAGTACGACTTGGATTCGCGTGCATCGGATTTTCATGGGCACGCGCGCAGAAAGTGTTAAGGCCGATTTGCATGTGATTATTGATGGGCGTTCCTACATCGACGATCGAGATCTTTATCGCCTTACTGTAACGTAAGTCCCTATCGGCGTGGAGATTACACGGGAATTAGCTATGGCGTCTATCGAAACTAGACCGCGCATCGTTTCCTAATTACGCGGATGGAAAATCGAGTTTGCACGCTATCGAGAGCGTATTTGTATAAGCGAGGTCCGGCCTTGCTCGATAAACCGATATCATTTAGTTACTTTAGATAAGAAAATCAAGTTTGTTTTGTATCGCACTGTAAATTCACTCAACGGCAGAGAGAAAGTTTGATGCGATTATAATTAATTGTAATTGCATTCTGCGAAGGAGCTTTTTTTTTTTTTTTTTTCCCCAGAAATTTATCGCTCATTTCTCTTGCCCCGAACGTTTTTTTCAGTGACTTTAGATGCGCGACTATATAACCCCGGGTAATTTCGGTTGTTCCGCCGATAAAGCCGTCGTAAATCAACGTGCGTTTGGGTCAGCGCGGTTCGCGTTCAACCTGTTTTGAACCAGATCCGAATCGCCGCCGGCAAAACTACGGGGTTACGGTGGCAGTTAAATGACTCTGTCAATGTGAACAGGTTGTCCCCTCGCGCCGTTAAGTACAGGTTTCTATCGAGTTCCGTGACTTCTAATCATTTGATAAACGTCATCAAACCGCGCCATCGATCTTATCGGTATCCCAAGTATTTTGCAACTTTGTAGGATCGAATATTATTTTTTTCCTCTCGGAGAAGCGTTCCGTCGTTAAAATTTATTATTAGTTTTAATCTTTATTTTTTTACACGATAAATGTACGGAAGGATGTATTTCTTCATTTGCAGTGAGTCTTTTAAAGCATCGATAAAATACATGAATGCGATAATGCCGCCGAACATCGAATCGACCTAACATCGTCGATCGCTTAGATAACTTTTCCTCGATAATACGTTCGTATATACACGAAACAACGACCTCAACTACAAGGATACCTTGAATATTGATTAACGATATCTATCTACCGTGTCTCCCGTTGGATAACGATCGGTCCGAGTCACGTTGCTTCTATAATTCCGCGGCGTGTATTAATTAACGTATACGGATGACCGGTTCGCTCGTGTATTGCCAGTGGCATACGTTCTGTCGACACGTTAAGTAAACGTATATATATCTCGATAGCCTTCAAAAAACTTTTATATAATTTGACATAGCAGGGAAGAGAAGAGAAATATAAAAGATGAAAAGAGAAAGCGTATAAGGATCTCCCATCACGATTTATCTGAAGAATATATATAATTTCAAGTATTTTTCTATAAAAACTAAGTAAGACGAGCAAATATTTAAGAAGCGTATTGTTAAAGTAAAAGAAAAATAAAAAATTAGACTTTGGATCCTATTAGATTTATATTATTGTAGAATTTATATTATCGCAAATTGATTAAAATTTATCTTATAAAATTGCGCAGAATGGATTCTTACGATCGCGTAGATAATACAAAATTTCATTGATCGTTTGCTTAATTAGCATCGATGCCGATTAATTTATCCGCATTGCGCGAACGCGCACAGCTGCAGATTCTCGCAAAACTTCCCGTCGTTGATGCATCGGAACCGCGCGTGCAACGGGAGGAAGTTAAGCGCGGGAGCATTTCGCCCTTTTTGTTCGTGCCCGTGGAATGCACGGCCAGACGTGCATGATGCAGCGGCGATGCGATGCGATGCGATGCGATGCGATGCGATGCGATGCGCACGTGTAACGCCAGCCAGCCGGCCGTTCGATAAGAAGCGTATAGAAATTAACGGCGACTCGCGTTTCACTCGCTCGAGAGAACTCGCTGACTCGTCCTCGGAATCTTGGCTTCGATTTTACCGAGGCTTCGTAAAATTCGTAGTCGATCGACGTAAAGCGTGACTGCCAATTGAATCATGGAAATGCGAAGATCTTCTCTTTCTTTGTCTTCGGCGAGAGATGAAAGAAGCAGATTATCGCGGACATGTATCGATAGCATTCAATTATCAATCTTGCATATCGCAGATCATTCTACACCGATTGTAATAATAATGTCAAGCTAAATTATGTGATATATTTGTCCTAAGGAGGGAGGAGAGGGTTTTTCATCCAATTCATTCGAGTTTATATTGAATCGCGTACGCTTTGAGCTAAGAAAGAATGCAACGGAGAAAATGGAGCGAAACGAAAGCGTGTAATAGGTACCTCCGGTGAATCGCAAGTGTCGCAATTACGTTTTACAATTCCGATCTCGATCACCAACTTGTCCCCGAAATCGATAATGCCGACGCGAGGGGTGTATCAAAATTTAAAAGTCAATCGATGTTGTCGGCGGCGGAACCAGTTCTTGTGTCGATCGCGGATAGGATTCATGAAGATTGAAAGCGGAGAAACGACGAGATTGAGGAGGAGAAAAGGGAATCGGTGAAAAAACAACCTCCGATCGATGGTGTCCTCTTAGTGAATGGATGGAATAATCGGAGCTGCGCGTAGCATGATCGTCCAGGGACGAGGGTCAACGAGATGAGAGATTAAACTCGAAGAAGGAAGTCGTTTGAGCATCGTTCCCCGACATAGTCGCATAATTTATACATCGGTAGCTCGTCGTGATTTACGGGCGATTTAGCGTGTTCTCTTAGGGATAGTAGGATGTTTCAAATGTCATACAGAGATATCACGTAGAATTACTTTCGATGTCAGAGTGTCTCATCCGTGAGTCAAAGCGGCGGGAGTATAAGCGCCGATGTGTAAATTTCGGTCGACACCGCACAAAGTGCATCGCATAGCGAGGATCGTGCTTTCATTCGTCAAAATATAATCCATGGTTGTTTGACAGATCTTTAACTCGACTTAAATTTTCAATTTATCGTCGCTCCCACAAGAATTATCTCACTAATTTTAGCCATTATGTCTTATCTTTGCGGTGTTGGAGAAATACCTCAATTTTTTAAGAATGATACATTATTACAGCTAAATTATAATTGTTTTTATATTTCTCCTTTTTAGTTAGCTCTTTTAGCTCCCCTTGTCTTTTTTATTCTCAAAAAAATTTTATTTAATCCGGTCAATTCGATATTCCATCAATGTAGTTTCTTTTTTTTTTTTTTCCCAGTATTATTTTTTACCGAAGTAGGTATACGCTTGCACGGAGGCCGCGCATTAACTTTCGACGGATTAGTAGTTACAGGCGGGTTTTAAAGTAGCCGGAATCGGGTGCTGCCGTGTATCATCGATAAATCTACCTTAATACCAGCGGATGAAGTCAGCTTAATATCACGGATCCACCTTCGAGAATTACGGTGGAAAGTTTACGAGTGCGCGCCCGCGGGTTACAGGTGGTGCTGCTGGTTTACAGGTGAAACTCCGCGCGAGATCGAGTCCGATCGATCCGAATGCGATGGATTGATCATCGCGCGAAACGAAAAAAATCATTTTACGGACATTCACGTTATACTCCGTAGCTATTATTTTCTCCCACGACGGGTATTTTATGTTTCGATTTAAGCGTGCCGTTGGCGGCGGTTTACTCGGAAACGGATTCGATCTCTCTATTATCCGCGCGGTGGGACTTTTGCGCGAATTTATGCGACTGAATAGCGATACCCGACGGCAATATACGTTTCTGCGAACGCGAGATAATTGGATTTCCCCCCCCCCCCTCTTTCCACCCGATATGTTTCATTTGTGACGCGGGTTTGACGCCCGTCTAATTACAAATGGTTCTATTAAGCGAGCGCATTTTAAGAGCTATACGTCTACATTACACACGGTATAATTGATCTCAACTCCAGACAGATAATGGTTATTAATCGCGTGACTTATTAATTTCGTCTGAGGCGATTTAAACGATCGCGTTCAAAATAGCTCGAGTTTTTAATATTTTCGATAATGCATTGTATTTTTGTTCGAATGTAATAAAGAAAATTTAACGGGAAAATTCTGTGACGCGAGAATAATATCATTGATATAAGAAATTTAACCGCGTTTCGAGCTGAATTATATAAGTGTATCTAAGTTTTTAATTCGGCAAAAATTATTGTTTGCCATAAAACATTTTGTGAATTTAAAGTGGAGCGAAATTCGAGATTTGACTTAATTTGGAGTTGAATTCGAGTTATTATTATAATTGTCTTTTCTCTCGTAAATCGCGTAATGACATTGTAATTAAAGATCGAAAAGTCCAGAAAAAGGCAGTCACGAAGTTGCAAGATTATTTTCTGTCTTTCAAAGCTTGCGAGCGGATAAATTCAGGTTAATTTCAGGAATTATCGTTGAATAGCTGTCACTTTAAGAAATAAATTGTTGCAAGCAAAAAAAAAGATTCAATTTATAATGGTCCATAATTAAGAAAGGGTACTAAAACGAGATGTGCGAAGATTGCAAACAAGAGTTACATGGATAAAAATGAAATGTCTCTCTGTCAGCGAAAGGTCAAAAGCAAAGTTAATTGATTAAAAATATGGCAATCGATAATCTGCCATAAGTCCCGTAACGGAAACGACGCGATCGTCTTTCGCCCGTAGATTTTCTCGACATGATGCACCGTGATAAAAACGAGGTAGAACGAGATCTGTCAGTGCGAAATGGCCGTGCAAACCATCAAGGGGGAGGGGGGGGGGGTTATCTAATTACAGGGTCCTGTTTCCTACAGTAATTAATCGGTACAATCCGAAAGATTTATGTCGGATTGAAAATCGAGCCTCCGCATTCGCTCGCTCAGCGAGGGCAATATTTATTTTTCGCGATCTCGAATGCCGCTATATGAGTCGTTGCTTTTCTTTTACGTGAAATAAAATCACATTTACTATTTATCAATAATATTTATAATTTTGTAGATTTGTAAGATTAGAATTTTGAGCGAAATTATTTGCGTTGCGAATCGCGAAAACTTCCCCAAGCGGCTGGGAGAAAGATTTCCAGAGAAAGAGAATAAGAGAGAAAAGAGAGAGGCACCATTCTTTCAAAGGGATTATAAATACCCTCTTCTCTTTCATTCGCAAATTGTAAGATCTGCTTGCATCCTCGAGGGTACTTAGAAAGTGGCCGATGGAATCTTCTCCTCGGTTGACTAGTAATATGGTGTTAATATTAGCGGGACATCGGTATCCGACCGGACGGACCGATCGCTTGAAATACGAGATGGGAACAATGAGTTTCCGGTTAACTTTGTGCCTTTGTACTATAAGCGACAATGGTCTCATTGTCTTGTACGGGCTGCATAAAGATGTGCTCCTGCAGCGAGGACTTGCGAGTCAACTAACTTTCGCAGAATCACATATCGTCGGTGTCTATGATCGATGAAGAATAATCTACCAACTTTACGGTTATGTATAATAAACACAAAAATCGTGATAAATTTATTAAATTATTAAATTAATTAATATTTGCTGAAATATTCGTAGAAAAATTAGTCACCGTCTTTATATAATTTTTTTGCGAAACCTATAATTTATTGAATGAATTTTTTTACAATTCGGTAGAAGATAGATTTAGATGTGCTTGTGGTAGATATTTATAAACATTTAAATAACATTTAAAAATTTTAATACACAAACGCAAAAAAAATTCACACATTTATTAAATGTCTCATCGGTTCACAATTAATTAATTTCCGTAAAGGAACCATCAGAGATAGATTGTACTCGATTATGCAATCGTAACGATATTGTAAACAACATGGAATAGAATTGTGTGATCGGTGTTCTCGCGCGAGGATATATAATAGTTAGCGCCGATCGTCGCAATCGACCGAAGTATAAAGCACCGGTAACACATATATTCCCCAGTCACCTGCAAGTAAAAAACGCGCGTCCGTTCGTAGATGAACACGTCGCGCTATCAGTTTGTGTCATCGATCATTGCGCAACCGTTCGCGCGTTACGATAACCATCCGCATTGTTAAATACCGTGATTTATCACGCGTGCATCATCCGGTTGCTATGACCGACGCGACGACCGGTCGGGATCGACGAACCATCGCCTTCCTCGACGCCGTCGTCGCGCTCGTTAATCTTTGCGATCCTGTCGCGAAGCGATACAGCCAGCTCGGAGAAGAGAAGGAGAGATCACGAGGATCACGATCGCGCAGCGTGTTAAACGTGCCTGGACGGTAAACGCATAGCGCGAATTTAACCGGCTTTGTAACGCCAAGAGTGGACGAAAGATCGTCATAAAATATCAGCTGATCAAGCATCTTGATCTGAATGCCGACGATTTAATGTTCTTTAGGATGATAAATATATCATCGCTCGATACTGTACTGCGAAATCAGTAAGAAAACATTTTTTCCAACGTAATTTTACAAATTCTCCAGTAATCTCGTAAATGCGTGAGCGGATCATTTTTTATCAAATGCCGCACGCAGCATCGCGGAACAGAATTTTTTATTTAAATTATTTTCAAGTTGATCGATTGATGAATTATAATATTTAATATAATTATGAGAAAGAAAGACATAATTTTTGATAAATCTTAATAAATCTCGCGGCGAGAGATTCAAGTTGGCAGATTTATATAAAGACGCATAGATTATTCCTTACAAACAATTTTAGCATTATCAATTCGCGTGATTATTTCCTCAAATTATTTTGCAAATAATTTTCCCTATTAATGATTATTTGAAGTGGAGATAGGGAAATAAAAATTTTTTATTTATTGTATCTTGATATTTTTATACAAGCACCAATCATATTTCTTTAACGATGCTCTTCATTGACTGCGAATATATTTCGCATCGCGCTCTCAATTTTTCTTGCTCATATAATATTATTATCATGCTCACGTATCATGCTCGTGTGCTCATGTCAAAAGAACGCAAGGCACGAACCGTTGGATCAAATAATTTAGGTAATACAAAGCTATTGTCTACTGTTAATCAGAACATAATGCGAGAAACAGCATATATAATATGCGATATAAAATTCTTTCATAAATAGCGTTCGATATATTTGGTATAAAGTAATAATATAAGAAACTTTGTGAGATAACAAATCAGTCGGGACACACGGCCTTGGCGTTTGTTCACGGCGTTTGTTTATGATTAAAAATTCATATTTTTACATTTTAATGTAATATTTAATTTTATTTCCAGTAGTACCGTATCAAGTATCGCGCATGTATCTTTCGCGGACGATCCGTCACGTTCTAATTCTTTGAATTAATGTTATTTTCGGGAGTGCCGTGTAAAGTATCGCGCGTATAAATGTATGTTCTTTTTCCGCAAACGATTAATGTATTTTCGCGAGTGCAACAAGGATAATCTGACAACTTAAGGAGAAGAGGGGGAGGCCTAGTCCACGTGATCAACTCCATTACGCATCGATCGGTGAGTCAATTCTTATTTTATAATAAAAAATGTCAAGTATATATATATAATAAATACATCTTAGTTTTTTGTTTTTATAAAGTTGTTGCATACAAGTTCGGATACTTTATATGTATACTTGGTATTTCTTATTCTTGTTTTTATCGTAGAAATATTTTTGTGGCAGATAGAGATATACTGGAAATCAGTAATTCTCGGTATGTTTTGTATGTCTTATTTCTAAAATATATGTGAATAAGAAAACAAAAATTTGTGCGATAACACAAGTGCCGGTGGGGAGTTTAACCGACGGGATATCGTGATTTTGCGCCTGTAATTATGACGATGACAATCTCGTTAAATCTTCTCGCATGTGCGTGAGACACAAAAAATAAAGAAAACAACTCGGCTATATCCGTCCGCGTTAATCAAAACATCCCGTAATAACGATCGCGATAACGATCGAAAATTCTAGAGATCCACGGCTAATTGCACTTCCAGCATTGCGTATTGCTCTATTCTTAAGTCGTCACTCCTCAGTCTCTACGTCGACGGCGTCTTCGTCCGCCTCCAATTTCCATGGACGATGTGAAAAGACGCACGAGCGGAGATTAAACGTCCGATAACGTCGAGTTGTTTCATCCGTAAACCAATCTTCAAGTACCGTTCACATAGAATTCAATGCTAATCCGTAGAGACGTTGTTCTAGTAACGTTAGTTTATTCAGAAATCGCGTAATGAATTATAATTCATTCTTCCTTTTTATTTTTAATTTTGAAAAATATACAAGCACATTGGCTAAAAAAAGTCGTAGCTAAAGTTAACCGATCACGATGTGTACGATACCTCGGGACAAGCTCTCGCACGTAACCACCCTTCGCCTTTGGGCCCCTCACGGTCGAGAGACAGCGCGGCAGGTTATTTAAGAAACTCGCGGGTGCAAGGTAGTTACCTATCTATCTACCTAGGATGCAGCAATTCCCGTTGACGTGTCCTACGGCGCAAAGATCCTTAGCATCACCCTCGACTCGCGTTATGTGCCACGGTTTTCAGAATTATTGCCGCATTGTCTAAAAGACGCGATCTATCAGGCCGATTTGCTTCCGATTCAACGATCGAATTAGATATCTCTTGGACACATAATTTTTTCAAGAGATCTCGATTAAATTTTTATAGAAAGGAGAATTTTTATAGAAAGATTTTTATAGAAAATCCCGAGGATTAGATATCTTTGAATTCTTTATTTTTAAATGCCTATTACAAAAAATATTTACGTATCGCAAAAATATCTCGGGTCAGTAGTTTACATGCTAATAAAATCGAGAAGTGCACGCGAATGGTAAGCGGACCGTTCGCTCTAATTGCCCGATAACGAGTCCAGTTAATTCACTTCTAGACTCTATTCGCTCTCTGCTCGATGGATCGTTCCACAAATTCCCGCGATATCGAATGAAATTGCTTTTAGCGAACCTCGCATTTAGAAAGTCGATCTAATTAATTTCGCGCTACCGGCATTCTGCGACTTTCTTTCTGCTTCATCGAACGGAAGAATGTCCAATGTTATATGATCGAGATATGTTGACGCGTTTGATTCTGCAATTTTTGCTGTGGAATTGCCGTTTCTATAACTCGAGTCAAGATTTATTTATTTATTTTATATAGATAAAATGTAAAAATAATATGTCTGTAAATTAACAATGCGAAGAATATAATAATACGGATGATAAATTACACGCGACTCGTTTAAGCATGCGAAGCCAAGTGGCTTAATAAACGAGACAGGTGAGCGCGATGACGCGCGAATTAAATGACGTAAGTGAAATCGCACGAATGGATGTGAGAGGGAAAGATGAATTCAAGAGACTGAGGATATATGCATATAATAACGAGCGGCGATAAGTCCGCATAATGATAGCGACATTCGCTTTCTGCGAGAATTTACCTTAGGTTTTACTTTCTAATCACACAATCGCGCTAGGGGGTATCGCGTATCGCGCGTAGGAAAACTCCCGCCGTTTCTCCACGTGTTCCTCGCAAGAAAAGTGACATCCCGATCATTATGAAACACACTAACATCTGCTATCGGCTAATCGTATTTTTAATCGCTAACGGGTATAAGCAAGCGGCTGACCTCATTTCAGGCTTTTATTTTTCCTCACCTCGCGACAATGGATCGTGCGGAAAAAAAAAATACAGTTTGCTCCTCGGCGGCTCGTAAGTGAGCAGCGCGGCCAGCAGGAGAGAGACTCGTCGGCGAGTCGAACATGGGCACGGCCCGACGTACGCGAAGGGATATTATGGCAAAGGGACCAAAAAGAGGGGGGAACATCGGCATTTCTTCGCGTACGAACGCATGCGGCATTATTATCGCCCACGTGCGCGGCGCGCTAACTGCACGCGCAATTGAATCCCGCTCTTTCGCGTTCTACGGGGCTTTTGCATGCCCTGCGACGACAATGCAGGGGGTTCGCCCACAATCGGGACTGTCGTCTTTCAGCGCGAAGCGATACATCTCAGGCTTGTCCGTGCTCGGTAGAAAAAAAATTGCCGAAGCTTAGTTATTAAATGATATTCAAGCTAAGAGACGCATCGTGTTTCTTTAACTGGATAAACAGCCTCCTACATCATGATTTTAAATCTCTAAGATAGATTCACATCTTAGAATATTTGAGATAATTGTTAATAGGTGCATTTTTTTAATAGAAATTTTTTTATAGGAAAGTTTTATAGAAAAGTTTGATAGAAATTTAAATAAGGAAAAGTATTTTATATATATTATGCATAAAGTGAAAGAAAGTCGTTGGGGATTTTGTGCGTTAACGGTTTTATGTTATCAAGTATCGGTCAGCATAAAATGTAAGGTATAAGCGTCGGTTGCCTATCTTATCAGCTCGAAAACCGCGAGGGTTCTGTAATTTAAACTGGTATGTTTAGAAACTGCAATACGGAATATAATAACGTTCGTGTTACCGGTGAAATTCTTTTTGCGATTTCGTGATTTCATATCCTCGATCTGCATTCGTAACTATATTCGTTTTTTCCTACTGGCATAAATTTAACGCGCATCAGTGCAGTGAACACGGCAGAGGATGAAATTAAATTCCTAGCAACTCGCGAACACGCTTTTTAGAGAGATGCACTTCGCGCGCTTCAAATGTCACCGTACATCAATCTCATCGTATCTGTTTGCTTAGAAATTCTATATATCCTTGACGGTTATCGATGATATTCATCATTAGTAAAAATATATACATATATATGTCAATCCAACTGTTTTCAAAGACGATAAATTGAAGAGTTTCGAGAATCGTATGGAGGTCAACGATAATTTTCTTTTATTAAAAAAATACAGCGACGCGCAATATGCATGATTATTCTTGACATTTACCCAAGTCAAACGACTACCCTCCTTTTCTTCAAGTCGCATAGATCGAGGACTAGGTTTTATCGAGCGCCGTAAAACGCGCAAAGCAGCCTTGCACACGTGTGCGCACACATACGTGTTTCGGATCGTAGGTGCGGAGCGAAAGCGTGGGCGTTTCGGCTATTATGTACCTGACATCGTGACAAGCTCGCGTGAGTTTCGAAGGAATCGGTAGTGGAAAAGGCAAGAGGAGAGAACGCAATTGAATAAAATCGGGCGTGGGCGTTGAACCGATCGGTCGACTGCATTAGAGGTCATTGATTGCAAAATTTAAAACAATGTGGCCGTCGACAGCCTTTCGCTATCTGACAATGTTTCGTTTTACTTTCCGGTGTTCGTCACACTGTAAGAAGTGAGTCCTATTTGTCGACGAATTTAATCGCGTGTGACATAACTGGAAAATAATATTCGCGCTTGTGTAATACATCGATGTCGTCCGTGTAATATCGATACCTCGTGACCTACAGAATTGCGAAATTTGACTCGTCACCTTTTTCCATCGTCGCGAGTCATTTGCATAATGGTCGGACGCCGCGCGCACGTACGTCGTCACGTTTATGCAATTATTGACACTTGTGTGATTCACTTTTGACTTACGCACTACGTAACAATGATAATCTCCGCGTCAATTGACCATAATAAATGGTCACACCATCGTGTAGCAAAATGTGAAACCGCAATTTTGCCTTTTTACGTGTCCGTATACGTAATGACCCTGAGGAAGATCTCTCTATAGAGATGGTCGGTTTCAATTGGTGGTTCCATTGATCGTCACTTGATCAATATAGGCGCTTCGAGATTAATTGAGCGAGCTTTTTAATTAAATACAAGGACGATGATATATATTCGAAATATAACGAACAGTCGGTACATTATATCAGTGAGTTAGATAACGTCAAGAGTGCTTTTGTAATTTTAATACGCACAAAAGTTTTAAACTTTCTCTACGATATAATCGGCTGTTATTAGTTGATGCGCCAAAATGCTAACAAGATTGTAGATTCAAACGATCGAGCTCTGAATGATTCGTCATTCTCACTTCGACAATGAATCCGTTTGTCGACACTCTACTTGTCCATACTGTTTTATTCAGTGTCACGTCATGGCTATTGTCCTTGTTTAGCATCGTCACTCTTTTAAATTGCACTATATAGCTGGTAAAAACTTTCGCCGTTGAATCTATTGTTCGAGATATAACTCAGCTTCGATATCTCAATTCTTCGTGCGTCTCCAGGATCAGCGGATCGTCCTTGGAAATTAATGATATTATGTTGAGATTAGTCTGCAGCAATCTTAAATTATTATCACAATCGAAGCGCAGTCTGTAATATATTTTATTATACTACTACTACTATTTTATTATAAAAGATTTGTGAAATTTAGAATGAGATAATGATGGAACTAGTAATAAGTAAATGTGATGATTAATGATTGTTTATTATTGATAGCTTTCGAAGGGAAAGCGTTATCGGAATAACGGTTCATCAAACAGTCACGCTTTTCCAAAAATAATAAGAGTGAATTAATACGAGCGTATGAATAATGATCACGTTTCATTCGTCGAACATTTATCATTTCGAAAGAAATTCCATTCTCTACTCATATCTGCGAGTGTTAACCTGTCAAGTCGAACATTGCGCGAATGCGTGTACTCCTTGATCCACTTTCTTGGCGGGAAAAATTATCGCGAGCGATATCCTTCTTAGCGAATGTGATTAATCCCCTAAAGCCAACCTTGAATAACTCGAGACGATGCGCATACAATTATACGGCATTGAAATGAGCGATTACTGTAACGTATCGGTTACAGGAGAATAATATTCTCGCAGCCATTGCGGAAGATTTGGTGTATTATTTTTTTCTCACGAATCAATATAATAATTTATGCATAATTCGACGTACGGGTATTTTTCTTAAATATTCTCGAGCCCGTCAAAAATAAATTTTGCATCGCGAAGTTTGTGAAAACTTTTCGCCGCACGACTTAAGTTACACTTTCTGATGCAAATATTTTTTTTATCAGACTACTCATTATGCGATATCTTCCACAAATTCTTTTTTTATTTCTATTTAACGACGATTTCACGACTCGCTCGTGAAATCGTCGTTAATAGAAATAAAAAAGACGCGCGCACGGCGACGTGATGCGGATGTAGACATTATTATACGGCGACAAGTGAATAATTTTACGGTGAACGTCGCTATAAATTAGTCTGTCCCGGCGCGTCGCCGTCACTCATCTGCATAACGCCGTGTCTTGCATCAGGCAAGAAACCGCGATCGATCACGCGCGCCAGTCTGGTCTCTTTTTTTATTTTTTTTATGAATAAAGTTTTTATTTTTAAATATTCTTAACGATAAGAAACTCTTTGGAAATCTTCTAGTAGTGATTCTGCTGATATCTTGTCGGAATCGATTGAGACACTTCATCGACGCGTTCCGCTCGATGATAATTAAGCGAACATTACTACGCATTATTGTCATTCTGTTATCGTCCCGATGATAAATTAGATCCTTTAAAACGAGTAGTTTCTGGAAGAGGCCGGCTAATCGCGGAAACAGCAATCAAGCGTTCGCGTAAAATGACAACTTAAGTAATATTTATTGTTAAAAATTAAAAATCCTATGTTATATCATTTATCGTTAATCTCACTTGATCGTTTTCTTATAAAATCTAGTAACTTATTATGATTCAAGACGGTTAACGCACGTATAATGAAATTGAAACGTAGTAATTGAAAATCCTTAAAGGGAATATAAACGAATCTGTCGATCGAAATTTCGTTCCGAACGATATCGGTCGGGAGAAAAACGTCTGACAGCCGTGAGACAAAGGCGGACGGAGGAGTCACGGTAGCGAGATGATAGAAATTCATAAAGCGAAGGTCGAACATGAGTGAAATTAATATCGGGAATAAAAAGATAAATGAGATTTTTTAATTGGATGGTGTTGAAAGGCTTCGCGGGGAGAAAAGAAAACACGAGAGGAGGTGTTGAACGGAATGAACGAACGAACGAACGCGAGAATGAATCGCGAGCACGTGCACCGGCCGGCCGGTCTCGCGTTACCACAAGGAGCGAAAGGCTAATAAAGAAACGAGGAAGGGGGACGGCTGTCCGAAATCGACTTCCGCGAATCCATTAACATTCGGATCGTTTCCGATTAAGGACGCGGATTAAGGCGGCGACGGCGTTGGCGGGCTCGCGTGTAATTAGCTAAAAACTAGAGTTTAATTGGAGAACTGATCGATCTAATTAGCTTCAACGCGATGGCCGGTATCGTTGGATCGTGCAGCTGAATTAGAATTAATCGATCGAGGATTAGATGGAGCGATCGTTGCGGTTTGTCAAACACCTGCTGCTACCGCATAATTGCCAGGTTAATCGATTCAATCACTTCAATTTGATGCGTACGCACGCGTCTCATGACACGGTAAATAATACATTGTAGCTTGAACCGTTACAAGTTGAGGAAATCCACAACGATTAAGTATATATATATATACATATACTCGAGAATCGAATAGCGATATCTACCTCAACTGTCCTGAACTGCGAAGCACTAAAAACCGAGAGAGTTTGTACTCGTTGCTTGTGCTCGGAAACTTTTATAAGGGAGAGAGAAATGCGCGACACGTACGATACAGACCGGAAGTTTTATTCTGGTTGTCTTTTTTTTTTTTTCTCTTTCTAACATGGTTGTCGAACCGGATAGATAGTCATGTGGTAATGGGGATAGATAAATATGCAGACGTCGAAACGAGGCGGAAGCGCGCTTTCCAGGGAACACTGACGATGCGCTTAGAATGCGAAGAATCGCGTCGACCCCCTTTGCAAAAGTTCGCCAATGAGGAATGACGTAAAGAAAAAAAGGAGCGTATCGCGCGATGACGCGGCGAAACGAGAAGCTACCGACTTCCTACTTCGCGTCTCGGCACGTTCGTACGATGACCGATGCACTTGCGCGGATCTTAAGATTGTGGTGCACGCGACATTACGTGAACCGCCGGCACGAAAGTTTTATCTTTCGCAGTTGGCATCTGCGGTTTCGCGCACGGTAGACATCCGTTGTCGTTGAGCTCTAGCATCGGATAATTTTTAGATTCTAATCTCTAATTCGTATTGTATTTGTGAGATCGTCGCCATATCGCCAAGCGCTCGATCAGCTGATATCGTATCTTTGAAATTCAATTGACGAAATTTGTATTTTTTTTTTTTTTTTTTTTTTAAGGTTCACAAATATCAAGAGGATATATAAAAAGAAGATTATTGAAATTATTTTTACATTATATATTATTACATTACAATTTATTCTGTAATCGCTTAATTAAGATTTTTTAAACTTTTTATTAAATTATTTTTCTCTTGATACACGTGTTACATTCTTCATTTCGCAGCACGATTTTACGATCATGTCCGCGGTTACCTCGCTACCATGTAAAATGCGCATGTGTCGGGCTGAATATTGTGTTGCCGACACAAGAACGAAAAACGTAGGGCTTCCTCGGCCGAGATACACGGGTCTATAATGCAACCGCTGGAGGAATGATCAAGCCTTAACGAACGCGGTGAGGTTAACGTAAGCGGAGATTACCCGAGGTTAGTTTCCCGATTGACCGGCGGTTAGTTAGACATTACGTGTAAAGGGCTCGCATATGCGGGCCCTGAACCGAAGGTTCGTGCGAGAAAGCATCCGATCGATAGTAATTCGACGAGCACACCTCGTATCCGCGTGATTAATTTTGATACGGTTACCTTTTTATTTTCCGTTCGATTAAAATTAATTTTAAGCAACCGTTCGAATTAATAAATAAAATTAAATATATATCTGTGACAAGAAAAGGAGATGTTTATTCGCCGTTCGGCGAAATAAAGTTAACTATAAACGACATCGGTGTAACCGGTCCTAAGGTAATTGCAACTGCATCGCTGCTAAAGATCCCAATTTAAATTGCCCCGAGGAGCTCGTCCAGCTCTTTAAACGAGAGAGGAAGGAAGGAGAGGGTTTACGGAATGGCTGTCCTCGGCTCTCGTAAGATATGACACGCGAATTATTCCGCGGACGTTCCCCCTGAATTATGAAGACACCCCAAATAAAGCTGCCAGGCGCATCTTCTCTTGTTTCGAGGTTCGAACAACTGCGGGCAACAAACGATGACGAACGATGCGTACGTTTTAAAATAATCCAAAATTTATCGCTCTTCGCCGCTCTTATATTATTGCTTTCGCGTTCTCCGACAAGATGACAACGCGTGTATACTCGTGCGAAGCTCGGATATACTCTCCCTCTCTCATTGTATGCAGATTCGCGTCTTGAAGTCCTGCCGGAGGACCACGCGTCTTCTTTATTCGCCCTCGCGACGCTCTTTGCGAAATTACATGAATAAATAAGTCTCGTAATATGATCGGTGGCGTCGAAATGCCTCGATGAGGGTAAAATAAATTTTTCTTACGCTATATAAATACATTAACATATTATTTTATATTCTTATATATTATAAGTAGCAAAAAAAAAAAAAAACCGCCCGCAACTTATTTTAATAATGATGTACATACATCAATATACAGGACGCGAGATAGGTAAAGGGAACACAAATGAAGTTTTATACACAGATTTAATCATATTTTTCATGATGGTTGTAATTTTGATGAATTCTTAGAGTCAAGTTACTTTTTTTATTGAACTTATATAGCTGAGATTGCCAAGTAATTCTGGGATTATATAAGGAAGCACACGTATATGCCTTTGGTGCTTGAAATATATTTTGCAAGCGTAAAAGGGAGGAGGGGAGACAAGCGTTGTCGAAGATTGAGGAACTTACCGGATCAGACAGACTTCCCGTAAGGGTAGTGGCCGATCGATGAAAAACGATCCGCCGATCATTTAAGAGACAGATATGTTTTTCAATGATCGTCGGCAGGATTTATGATGCTTCATTGATGCATACCAACTCATGTAAATAATGCAACTGGGCAGAGAGGTCATGTTGAAATGGCCGTTTAGCGCGTTCGAGGTATCTCATACGGTCGATTATACTCGTAGGGCTTCATTCATTATGCTTTATTCATAAAACGCTTTACGTGCACGTGCCTTTGAGAAAACGACCTTTTCTAAGACGATATTATAGACGCGTTCAACACGAGAATTTCATTGCAAAATCCGTATCATTCGCCATTTTACGTAATCAAATATGTTTTCTTCGTCATTTGAACAAACATCTTTTATTATATTGTATAAACGCGATCTTATAAAGATACGATTACCTTCTTTTTCAATGAAATTTATTCTTAACTTTGTGAAAAATTTTATTCGCGCATCATTGCAAACATTATATGTGTATTTTTCCCAGCTCGTCTATTAACAAATCGACTAGTGAAATATAAATACTAGGCTGTGTAAGATGATACGCTCGCGCTGAGAATCACTGTAAGGTAGGAATCTGACGGTAAATTACGAGCTACACGAGTACCTACACAGGATGTCCAATCTGCGCAGGTGGTCGGCCAACGGTTGGACGTCCGCGAAAGGATGTACGCGAGGGAATTACAAGAGACAATCAGTCAATTTTTCTCCCGTTTCGATAACGAATTTTGTAATACAAGGGCAAGAAGCAACTGATCTGTAAGTTAAAGCCAATTCGTGCGTCATAGCGAAATTATTTTTGCGCAAACTGGTTGATAAGAGTACAGGTGATGTACAGGTAATGTACAGGGAAGATTATTAGCGAGTGCAATTTCTGCTATCTTTATATAAAATTAAATTCATTGTCAATGTAAAGGTGTAAAATATTGATTTCGCCACTAAATTTTCGTACGTTTCAGAATATTAATTATTCCGATGAGTTTCTATTCTTGTAATGTCACAGTATCTCTTGCAAGTATATACACACATATATATATATATATTTTTTTTTTCGCCGTTATTTTTAAATATACATATAGAAATATTGAATTCGAAGAATCTAGAGAGAGGTCTGAGCTTTACGTTTTATTATTTATTTTGATATGACGTGAACCAGTTATCGAGCTGCATGATTTGTTTGTATGCCGTTTTCTAAGCAGAAACAGAAATCAACTGAATCTTAGACACATTTATAAAACATATATAGGTTTTTCATCGTTTTTCTCAATTCTCTTTAATTGCACGAAAATATCAAGTCGCAGAAATATCTTCAGAATAAATGATAATATAAATATCTATATTTTATAAACGCGATAGTAATAAAAATTATAATAATGTCTAAATATTTTTTAAATAAATTTTTGACGTCGTATATCATGAATTCTATGAAACAAGTTTTAAAAGTGCGATATTTACAGTTAGAAGTAATTTTCTATTTTTATATTAGATATAAGAAACCTCGCGAAATTTCTCATGGAATAGACGGGACAAAAAGAGAAATCCCGTAAGAAATAAACGTCAGGTAGAAGTTACTTCGTTCGTCTATGAGATATTACTCGTAAAATCTGTTAATAGAAGCTCGCAAAACATTGAACGCCGTTTCTTTTTCCGCTGTTTCATGCATAAAATCTGTCAATGTTTTAACTCTCTTGATATGAACGTACGCGTTTTTTTGCAATTTCTGTGCATGTTCCCTTAGTGTGCACCGTCGTGTATTATTATTATTGCATTTATTAGGGAGATTCTTCATTAAATCGAACACTTTTTTATTATTTTAATGAACAAGGATTGTTTTACGATAGTTTATTGATTGGACGAAGGTTAAATGTTGGATATCGTAGAATTAAACGGCGGCCTTGCGTCAGTTTTCTGGATGTCAATTATGGAAAATAGTCTCATATTTGATCTTTCGTGGCGGCCGAACGGATATCGCCGTAGTAAAATTGAACGTGAAAATTGAGGCACGACAATGAAGGCTAATATGATTTTGTGTCAGCAACTATATTACATATCGAAATCGCAATCGATTAAGATGATGTAACGCGAGATAGTATAAAATTCTGTATGAAATCTCTGTTATCAGTTTTGTTGGAAAATGTTTTTCACATATCCATGTCGTATCTGTTATCGAATACAAGAAATATGTTTGAGTTAATATATCATGACCTCTCAACAGTATTTTGCACACGTCGGCTTATCGGATTAAATCGTGCCAAGTTAATTTCGATCGCGACTTTATCTCTCTTTTTCTCTCTCGGTCGTACGCTATAGAAAGCGATCGTTTTCATTGACTGGCGTAGAAAGAGCATATCTGATGGGACCAGCGCCTCGTTTGCAATCTAAAAGACGTGTCAGACGTTTCCTATGCAAGAATATATACGCGTGCACACATACACGCGCTTACGACGGCGATGGAGAGGGCACGTTCTTCGAGTACGTCTGGACGCAAAAATAGAAATAACACGATGCTTAGCATGAGAGAGCATGTCTGGCATGTACGAGGCGGGACTATCGATACCTGACAGCTCTGACCCTTACAGAGGTCAGCGCGAGTAGGCGAGGCGCTGCGATCCAACGGAAAAGGAAGTCGTGACTCCCTTTTCTTCTCCCTTTCGTCTATCTTTTGCTCGGTTTTCATTATGCGACTCGCGAAATCGAGATCAATTTCTCGTATGTAATTTTCTCTTTTGCCATATACACGTTATTGAAAAGCGTCTTAATAATCACACGGATATAATTACACGATAGGAGCAATTCGAGAACATGTTTTCTGGAAAATTCAAGTCGACTACTCATATTACTAGTGATTTATTCGATTAAAATAAGTTTATGTTAATGAGATAAGGAATAATTACAACTAACGATTGCGCGCAATTAGATTAAATATGTTAACGATTAAAGCTGTTACTATCACACGTAAAAGTCCTGCATCGAGAGTTCAACGACGTCGTTGACATCTCGAGAAATTTTAATGTCATCGCAGCAAACATCGCAGCTCGATAAATTATAGCAAAAGGATTCCAGAGAACGCGCAAGTAATATTCGCCTTTTCGCTCAGCTGCTGCATTTAATATAGTTTTGCTCGAGCGTCGAAACAGTTTTTAAGTAATTTCGCTAAGCGGTTTAGAGCGCGATAAGAGTGCATATGCGATTGACGTTTTCGGCGGCAGCTGTCAATGCGAGACAGACCGCTCAGTCAATGTGTAATCCCGAAACAGGAGGGACTCACATCGATGTCCCATTAAAATGATGGGTGCATGTCCACGCTACGATCCCATTCATATTGCGAGCTCGGGAGCGCGTCGTTAATATTGCGTGGGGTCCTTTTTCCGGCTACTCGGAAACATAACGAGGATGATGGTCGGGACGATTCTGCTGGCGGTCTACCATACAAAAGTGGCGACTCGAGAAAACCATTAAAAACGATAACCGGCACTCTCTCCCGTCCCAGATTAGGATCTACCACATTCCGTGAGAATGTAACATCCTTCTTCTTCTTACCTTCCGGCGCGACGACCGCCAGCGCAGGTGCGCGTGTCAGAAAATATCTCCGAACAAGACGTCCCATTTATTCACTGTGAAAGAGAATCTGAAGGAAAATGAAGCAATTCTTTTTCGTTAGCTTTTTTCACGAATATCCGTTTTTATCCTTGCGTCAATTTTGCGTGCGACAATTTATAGATATTTTTCTTATATATTTATCGTTTTTATCTATGAGAATCAAGCGTGCTTCGGCTATATTCAACATATGATATCTACGTCTTATTCTGTGTGTCACGACAGTCTATTTGCAATGTTAAACACGGTAACGCTCGCATGTTAAATCCGGAAAATGCAGGTGGCGGTGAATTTTAGAATTTGGTTACAAAGATAATTGGCAACAAGGATGATCGCGCGACATGATAGAAAGACGCATCCTATCATCGCGTCTCTCTATCGTATCGCACGATTATTTTTGTTGTCACTTTTGCGTTTGCCGCCATTTTTCGTCGGCGCAGTTTAATCAGTCAGTCTCAACCGCAGTTTCGCGCCGTTGCGCGTACATTTTCGGCGATGCCACGTCATCCAGCAGCAATCGTGTACAATAAGTGTACACATAAGTGAATATGAGGAAATAGAAAACAATGAAAGTACGAGTGTACTCGTTTTTGTCTTGTGCGTTTCGGCGAGTGTGTCGCCATTGGCCGGCATTATAATTCTTGGCACAGACTCGTTGCGGCCTTTTTCGCTGCAGCTGTTTACCCTCGTCAAAGTCCAACCCAATATTGTCTGCTCCTTCGCACATCTTCGTTAGGTACTTGAGAAAATTGTAAAACCTTCGTTCGCGTCTCATCACCGACGATAGCTCGACTATCGTCGTTGACATTTGTATCAAAATTTGCACGGCTTCGGGTATTCATAGTTTATAAATAGAGAAGAGTGAATATTATACTCGAAAATATTTAGCCCGGTAAAATCCGGGATTACTAAAAATAGCTTCGGTCCGCTTCTTTCTTTGAACGTAGAAACATTTCAGGACACTCCGAAAAAAGGCTTCTATGAAAAGGCATCTCGGATCTATGCAGCACTTGGAACGCTTTTGCGATAACTAATGGTACGGGCGCATAAATAGCAGCCCGATATCGAAAGATTCAGGTCGTCCTAGATTCCTAAACGTAAACCTTTTAAGCTGCATTCATTATTATACTTTGAATTAATGTACGTATATAATTCGTTCAACGAGAGAACGAACGTTATCGCAAAAGAAAAGAAAATCAAATACAAATATAGCATCTTTAATTTTTTAAAATTAATTATTACACATTTTTAAAGCTTTTAAAAAAATAATAAATTTCTCCTAATTAAATTTTTATGTTGGATTATATAATTTTCCGATAACTTATAACTTTGCTCGATCACTTTAGCTGTTTCGATCTCGTTTTTTATTTCTACCGTTTGATGTGTTTGTCATAGCATATGCCGCACGCGAATGGAATTCGACGAAACCCCACGTTTTCATGTATGATATATTACTACGTGCTTAACTTATTATTCATGTTCGCGCTTCTACCGGAATATCAAACGAAACGTCGCGTCTCTTTTTGTCGGACGGTTGCCGCAGCAAAGCACACGAGGAGTTCCAGGAAGGAGAGCGCATTAGCGTGGGATTATCCTCGTAGAAAATCTACACGGTCCGAACTTTGGGGAAGCGCGTTTTATTCTTGTGCGAGCGACTTTAGCCGTTTGCGAATTGTAGAGATTGTCCGGGATTGTCGAGAGTGTTAGACATTATTAAAGCTCGTGAAATACGAGGGTCTCCCAGCAGCGGCTTCTTTAATTTCGAGTGCGCCGACCATCGTGCAGGTATCTATTAACGACCATTTTGAATTTTTTTCTTCTCTGCGAAAAGAAAAACGAGAGACGGATTCGACGAAATGGAAGTGAAATTTTAATTTGAACGAAAACGTCGATGAAAGGATTTTTGTGAAGCGTGTAAATTCGGCACGTTTATAGATACGTCAAATTTTACGTCCATTAATAATTTCGATTAGTCCACTCTCGTGATTTCGACACACCGCTTTTCACATACGCTCATAAAGATGGTTCTGTTGACGAGCTCGTCAAATGAATCTCTTTCTAAAAAACTTTAACGATCGACAGTTAACCCAGTTGCTTGCGCCTGTGATGCTGAATTGATGCGAGAAGAAGCGGCTTGACGATTCAGAGGGACTCCATAAATCAATGTATTTCGGTATCGCGGAAGCCACGGTATTTATACAACTCTAAATTCGCACACTTTGTGTCCGGGTATCCAGCTCGCGCTCATATCACCCTCGTCATGATGCTGACTGCACGTTGGTTTGCGACAAATTTGATACTTGGCCAAGTGTGGCTCTCGATCCGAAACTGACTCACTCGGCTCGCGTTGGGGACCAAGTTGGAAGTTGGAAGTTAATAGCTCGGTATCGGATCGGCCAAGATCAATTCTCTGAAGAGAATTCCGTGAACGGGAGGGGATTTAAAGAGGTATAAAGATGAGAAGTACGCGAAAACGAGCGCGATCTGATCTCAGCATCGATAAACAACCGTTGAAAGGGGTTGCGCGGTATAATAATAGAGGGTAACTGGAGCATGGCGTCGCGACAACTGTTCTTGAGTGATGTGAAGCGAGATGATGCTTTCTCACCTCTCCGTCTTTCGTCTTTAAGTGAGACCAAGAAGCATTTCTTGTTTGGAACCGTCTTGTGTCTAAACTTATAATGTTTCGCATTTGATATTGTTTATTAGAGCCGCCATACATACAGTTGTCTCTAACTTGAGAGAAGCTTCATATTACAGAGATTATTAGTTGACATCAATGCAACTTACTTTAATATTTTATTGTTATATATCATGAAAATACAAAATATTTATAGCATTTAAAAAAAAACATGAGAAATAAATAAATTAAAAATTCCCATTTTATTCGTTATCTTCTTCTCGCAGAAAGCGAATGTATTGTACTTTATAAAGATATTAAAACACATTATAATAAATATTAATGTTATATATTATTAACAACTATTTGCGCTATTTAATTATAATACTAAATCGCGTTGCGGTATAAATATCAGTGTACTTTTTTTCACGCCTTAGAGATTGGTTGTACGCGGTAAATTATGGAAGAGACATTGACAAGTTTGCAATTTTTGTACATGTTATTATAAAGGCGTTACCGCGCGGATATTAATTCCTTCGATAATATATTAACAAAGATATATGAGAATTTATAGTAGTTGTACATATTCGCGTTGTCGTAACCGGCAACGGAATTGCACGCATTCTACAATACTTTGGCATTGAGTGCCGCGGATAAAAAAGGCCATATATCCCATTGAATTTATCGCATTCCAAACTGCGTGACCCCTAATGGTTCCCCAACATTTATCACAATCAGTGCTCTCAATTGGCCGGTCGGTCGGGCGTGGGTTGTGTGGAGATATCGGACAATCTCCGGCGAGATAAAGAATACTGAAGAAAGCTACACGTCGACCGCTCAGTCGTATTGTTATCGTTTTCGCGTCTTATAAAATTCCGAGCTCGATAACTAGTGTATTGTCTGCTTGTCGTCTAAACCGCGTCGCGACTTTATATTTTACCATTTTAATTGCTTTCAATTATTTATCGATCGTTTCAATTTATAAATATTGATACAACTAGTAATCGAAGCTCTTGAAGGAATGCTAATTATACAAGGATAATTGCAAATTGAAAAAGCAGTTTTATAACTCCCATCAATTCTGTTCACGCGGCTTTGCTCGAGAGTACGAGTCGGAATTCGCCGGTTTTTTTTTTGCCCCTATTAAGGACGAGATTTCCAGGATGTCTTTCTTCTTTCCCATGCTTTTCGTCGAGAGGAGGAAACGCGACAGAGCCTCAGATGTTCTTAATCCGTTCCTGCTTGTAAGAGCGGATATATTCACACATATCGATTTTGCAACATAAATTTATCCCGTCGTATCTTGTCACTTGCTGCGACTTGTTCCTCCATATCCATTGCGACTTTTTTGTACGCACGTCGTTGCGAGATCTGCGACCCTTGAGTACAGATCCCCGCATTCAGACACGATACGCTTTTAGATTCGCGAGTGACGTGATAGGACTCGTCACTATAAGTGTCGATTGATCGAAACAACGCGGAATGTTCCCGAGAGAGACACGAGATGAGATAAAAGAATAAAATACAAAAAAAAAGAACAGGAACGAATTAATCATAAAAAAAAAATGATATTTATATATCGAATAAGGTCAAAATTTAATTGATTTTTTTTTTAGTCAAGTCTTGAAGCATACTATGTCCAGTTAAATTATACTCGCAAAGATTATGCTCACTTCGGATATTTTTAAAAAGTACATGTTGCTCTCTAATAAGCGTTTTCTCACGTCTAACCCACTACCGTTTCCCACAATGGTCGGTTTATGCTAATGCTACGTGGCAAAGCCGAACGGCGGTGATCATGGTAAAATGCAAATTATACCCGCGGCATTATTGCACATCTCGGTATTGGCAGTTATACGGGCGCTTATTGGAATTTATATCACGCCTATTTTTCTTCTCGAGCGAGAGAGCATCGTTAAAAACCTTAAGAACTCATCTCTAACGAGGGACGTTCGATACCTATTTCTGTTGAACAAGGGTCGTCTTTTGTTAGCGTGATACAGCGTTTTTTACAAAGTTTCGTAAAGTCGAGACATAAGTCGATATATTTTATTACTATCATTCTCTTTTTTAATCAGGCAACTTAAAGATTGACGAGACAAGCTTTTTTCGTGCAATCAGATCATTTTTTTGTAGTTTGGTAATTTTTAATTAGGAATCAGTTCTGCAATTTGATGACTTATGCTTTAACGGCCCAATGTGCACCCATGTAATTTCGCACGATCGTTTCACAGCTTAATTTTTACGAGGAGGAAATTAGTATGGGCTGTGGCGAGCGTTAAACGCTCTCGGAGCGATGATCGATGACAATTGACTCGCCACAACCCTCATCGTCGTTCTCGCAGAACGTTATATGTGACCATTGTTGTTTGACGAGTATGATAGATAACTAAAAGACGAGACTATTCGTCGTTAAAATAATGATCGCTATTTTTTTTTTTTTCCCCCAGATGGACGTCTCTTTTTCAATTATCAAAAATTTCTCGCAGTGATAAGATATGATTGACGGCGATTCGGACGTGCTTATCGATTCTGCAGTCGATATAAATAGGGTGCATCATTTATCACTGGATCAATTGATTCATTAAGCATCCAGTATCGAAGGATTCGTATTTTATATCGGGTCATTGAAATGTTGATGCGATGAAGTTCCATAAGTCGCGCAATATATAACGATTTCTATAATCGCTTTAAAATCACCATAATGACAGAATATTGACAGAAACGTATGGGCGATTGCAGTCATTTATAAACTGTAAATTACTCTCACAACAACTTAATGCAGAAATAATGAGAGTGTATAGATTAACATATTCAACAAATCACTAGTTTCCAGAGAAAGTTGAAGGAACGTCTGCTCGCAATTAATCGAAAGAAAGATCAAGGGTCAATATTCCTCGTGAGTCAGAGTCTCTTATTCACTTTCGATTTTCCTTCGCATTCCGATTCGATATGATTTATGCGGGAGTTCATGAAGCAATTACTTAAGCATGACATCGATTGTTATATGTATACTGCGCCCCCTCCCTCCCCCTCCCTCCCTCCTCGCCCCTCCCAAAATCAGCGATACGATATTTCATGCAAGTCAACTTCGATATTTTATCGTTTTTATTACGCGCAATCAGGCATGTAAATTTTTTATTAAAAAACATTAGGTTTTTTTATAAAATTAAACCGTTAATTGCCTCTCTCTCTCCTCGATTCGTTCGATTGTACAATTTCGAAGTGACTTATGGTACACCCTATACGTGCAGTTATGACATTACGTATTCATTACGTCGGGATAATAATACACCAGTGGTAAGACTCGGCTCGGCAATTGCGACAAAAGCTTCGGCAAGTAATTAATCCGATGTGGCTGGCGATAAGTATAATGAAGGAGGAACGGATTCGCCGTATTTGTTTTTAATTGCATATTTATGACGTAGATGCCTTATGTGGTCGCCGTACCTCGTAATAATGCTTGAATATAACTCGCGGCTATACGAGTCGTATTTAAAATTGAATTTGCGCAAAATAAACAGATAATTTATTTACAATGTGAGGGATAATCATCTAGAAATAATATAATCTGTCAATAGCGTTTACGTTTGGGCGTATTAAAAAGTACCTTAATTAATTGATAATTATTGATATTTATTACATTTGTGTTTCATAAATTATAAATGTATTTATATTTTTAAATTAATTGACTTTAAAAATATAAATACATTTATAATTTATGAAACACAAATTGAAACACATTGAAAAACATTGAAATTGGGTTAAGTCATGCTAGCTTTCCAAGAATGACGGTAAGATGGAAGTTGATCGCGGAGCCCTCCGTAATCGCGCGATGAAACGATGCAGCAAAATATCGGGTTGCGAGAGAAGCCGCGGTGGTCTTAATCCTTAACCCGTAAACGCGAATCGGTTGCACAATCACGACTACCAGTTCGTTAAATGAAGGTTTAAGACCGAAACTGCACCCTTTGTCGGCACTTGGCCTCTCTTGTGCACTTTTTAATCGCACCGTGTACCGCGGTGAAAAAAATTTCCCCCGGAAATATTCCGTTCTGCCGAATTATATATGTATATCAATCCGAATGAAATTCGAATTTAAAAAAATAACGATTCTCGTTTTTATAAATCTTACTCATCGTGCGATCGTCTGGGATCGTTATTAACATAGCAGATTGTGAGCAGGCATTAATGTCGCATATATCGATGCCGACGACGAGCCACGCATAACGAAACGACTAATAATTTTCCGAGAATAATTCTCCATCGCGTGGCATATACGAAGCGCGTGTAAGTACAGTTGCCCTGTTAAAGCGAGACGCGATGGACCACCAACCACGACCGCGCGCGTGTCATCCGTCAAATTACCGCAACGCGGCATTCCTGAGAACGCGATCTACGTTCGAAAGTCGACGTATATTGACACACACGATACAATCATATTTATCCGTATTTCCGTGATCTCAATTACATCTTAATGATAATGATGCGAAAGTTGAGAAATATCGTGGGAAATATTACACTTTTTTTTCAAAATTAAAACGAGATTTGTTTTCCTAACTATAATTGATTTAAATATATTTTATAAATTATGATTTTTTTATATATTCACACGAATATTACTATGAAAATTGTTAAAGATTATCGAACGTGAAATTGCAGGATTGCTTATTACTTTGTATACAATTCGTGACTCTATCTGATTGCTTATTTAACAGCTGGATAAAGATAAAATAATTTAATTAGATAATACATGTCGAGCTATTTCATAATGCTACTTATTTTTCGTGACATTAATACGTCCATTTGAAATCAGACTTATATGCGGGCATTTAATTCCGCGACATAACGCACTGCCTGTATTTCTGTAAAAAAAAAAAAAAAAAAAAAAAGTTTTTGCTAGGATGCACTCGTTATGTTTTACAGCGACTGCGTGTATAAAGTAATCGTTCGTATAACGTATCCGTCTAGCGTTAGAATCGAGAAAGAATTCATCGGCGATTTGCAGTTCGATATCGCGACGAGGGTCCGTAAATCATGCTCGCATATCGTTGGCTTCTCTTCTGATATGCGTCTAATAAATCGTTCTAATAAATTGTCCACAATACACGGTTTACACGATTAATGATACTTTCATCCGCCGCGCGCAGATAAAGTCTTTCTCTTTACATCGATGCATCCATCTCTCGTTGCGTCTGACATCACACGCGCGAGCGCCTCTTTCTCCCGGTGAGATTTATCCGGCACGCGGCGAGTCGACGTTTACGAGAGCGTTTATCGTTCAATCGATCCGGTTCGCACTTTACGCCGCGCCGTTAATTCGCTTAATATGTTATCCCGACAAATTATGCGTCGCGGTAGTTAATACTTATTACGGATTCGCGGATTGCTTGTTTGACGAGGCACGCTGAGAATTGTGCGGTCGCGAAGTAGGTGAAAAATTTGTCGAGTATATCGATGCGAATAAATTTATATGGAGTCTTCGATAATATTTATAACATTATTAATCCTGATCTGGATTTTCTATTTATATAAATTATGAAAGATAAAATTGCAAAATAATTTTGATTTTATATCATTGAATTTGGACATACATATATTGTATAAAAATTGCAGAAATAGAAAACAATGAATAACGCTGTTATAAAAAAAAAAGAGAGAGAGAGAAAAAATATATTCTGGACTTACGTAGAAAAAAAGCTCGACGCGATGAGAGTGCTTCGGCACGCAGGTGAGCGCTTCCGATCTGCAACATCCGGTGTCGTCCGAGCACCTGTGCAATATAGCGCAATGTGGAACGTAGGTGGTTGACGGACTCGGATAAACGTCACGTACCGGGATGACTCGCGCACGTGGCCACTGACAGCTGCCTTCCCTGTTGACTTGCATCGCGTGCTGAATGGCCTCTCTCATTTCAGCACCTAGGGCAAACATTGGATCGGTAAAGTTAATCTCTCGCGCGCGGTCATTAATGCAATAATTGTGAAAAGGTAGCAGATGTGACTAAACTTTCCAAATCTAATCTCGGTGCATAACACAATTGCATTTATTTTAGAAAGTTGAGATATATTTATTTGTGACGATGACATGTTATTTTTAATGCGTTTCTCTTCATAACTCTTTTAATCCTCCAACTCTTTCGTAAATCTTAGGATTTAGAAAACTTCCAATTTTTTAATTCAGCTTGAGAGAGAGAGAGAGAGAATTATTGCTTTACATATAAAATCTTTAAAATACTACGTCAAAGAAATATTCTGCGTGTTGTAACAAGTATTATCATACTTTCGTATATATAAGTCATTAATTAGTGTCACACCTTAGTAAACGTCCACGGTAATAAAACGAAAAGAGACGAGAGCGGATAGGTCAGATTAGAAGAGAAGTCTATCTTATCGCAACGAATCTTCGTTACTCGTTCATCAAATTCATCCATTTCGAGAGACGCATTTAGTTACTAGTAATATACGGAGAAAGAGAGAGAAAAAGAAAAAAAAAGAGAGGCGAGAGGCTCTGTGATCAAGATCGATACATCAGGCGGGACCGAAAGATCACGGCGGGTAGTTTGCTTCGCGAGCGCAGATGCATTCAACATTCAAGTGACATAAGTCACGAGAGCTTTCTATTGATTCAGCGCGGAGATAACTAATCGCTTTCTACACGCGTTTCACGTATCATCGATAATTACGGCGACGCTGTCATTCCACATAATTCGTTTGAGCGCGCAGAGAAACCGCATTGTAGCGGAAATCGGGTAAATTCTAGTACAAATAATAACAGCGGAGAAATGTCAACGGTATGGAAAGGAATTTGAAGACCGTATATGCCATTTGAAGAATAGCGAATAGAGATCCATCACCTGGTGATCGCGAGTCACGAGATCGGCTTGATATATGATCAGTAAAGAGAAAGCATATTTTTTTTCTGTCATTTAACGTTTTCCATTTTTGCGATCGGGATTATTCCGAATGAAGAAGCTCGAGATGACGGTGTCGTATTTTCAAATGAAAATATGACAACTTTAAATTGCAAATTTACGATCACTTGTGATGAAACGCAACTCGATTGTGCGTTCATTAACGATGTTAATCGGATCAAGTTCGCCGGCTGCGCGTTTTATGAATACGGCGTCGAGGTACCATGTCGTTTTTAATCGAAAATTATTGCGATGCGGTGAATTCCAACGGTTTATGCGCGAATTATCCCTCATCAAAATGTTATTTGTCTCGTCGGATCGCGAATTAATTTATTGATCGTCGTAGAATTGGCTACGCGTGGAAGATATTATTATTACGATATGATATATATATATATATATATAATTATAATACATGTTAACTTACAATTCGGATGTCCGAGAACTATTGGCTAATGTTTTGTTATAAAAAATGCTTGTTTTAATGACTATAATTGATATAATTATCGATACATATCAGTTATTAAAATATCCAAGTTGAACGGTATGGCTGTGTCGATTTGAAAAATGTTTTTCAACATCGCGCGCCCACTCGACTAAATTATTTTGGAAGAGATTTCGGAAGTATACGCGCGGAATTGTTCACGCCGACCTAATCTCGAGGGACGATCTCGCTATGCTAATTCCCGACGTAGGCGTTACTCTCGGGACTGACACGAGATTATATCGGCGCGTTCACAATAGAGGCACGAGCATCGAAAATTCTGAAGTATGTGCTCTCACCATGCGCATCCTCTATTCAAAGATATTCCGGAATATATTATGAGAGAAAAGGATTAGATTCGGTCGCTTTCACTATTTTATAATTTTTTAAATAAGCCCGGGAGAATATCATGTGAGAGAGACATGTATATTATATATATAAACTACGTTAATCCTATATATATTACTGGTATAGGAAGGACCTTACAAAATCGAGTTATCGATAATATTAGCGCATTTTTTGTTTTTAAATGTAATTTTGATTAGGACAAATTGCTTTAGTTTGTCTTGATGCAATTTTTTTTTTTGCGGTTGAAAATGGTCGAAACTATTTAGTTAAATTATTAGGAAACTGTAAAACTATTGGAAATATAAAACTAATACTCTTTATTTATATATGCATTTTTATTTTTCTTCATCTGGTTTAGTCTTATACGCACAAACTTTTGCCGTCTTTTTATTTTTTCTTTCTCTCTGAGTCAGCGTAAAAGTATTTGATCAACGGTGTCTACTGGTTCTATAGTCAGGGTGTAGTAGCATACCCAATGAATAAATCACGTTGCAAATATGCAGTATTATGCGAATTAACGGAATGTGATATCATCCGTGACAAGTACGCGAATGCTTTTCACGAAAGCTTTATGCGTTCTGCATTTGCTTATCGCGCATATTGTTTACGATTGTAGTTCTCTTTTTGTTAACAATATAAAATAGTTAAAGATTTTTTTTTATCATTAATAAAAAATACAAATTACTTTAAGTATGCACGGAAGATAATTTGTGTAAAAAAAAAGTTGCGATCTTTCGAGCGAGATGGCGAGTGATAATAAATCGATTTTAATCAATCGAGATATGAATCAAAATCTCCCAACAATCTCGCGGCGCGTACGTGCGCGTGTACATATACGATCATCGTTATTAATTTACATATTAATAGCTTACGAATTTTGTTGGATGTCTTTCGTAGAAATTCCGATCACGATATTACGAAATCGAGAGCGTTACCTCGCGATTCGATATAAAAGATTAATCATACAGTAAGAAGTGACCGTTCCATATTGAATGTAATTGATGGTAAAAGGTATTGCGAGGATAAAAAAAGATTTCAAAAGACACCGGGTATAAGATTTATAGAATGTGTGTATTAATAAAGAAATAAAACTGAAGAAACGGAAATGTCAATATATATAATAAATGTTTTGCTCTCTTTACAAATAGTATAAAGACATATTTTGATACATCGACGTCTGCTCGTTAGAAGCGGACATTAGTGAAAAAAGCAGTTCTCCTTCTCCCTTATTTCGAAAACAGATGTGAATGGTGATTGCGCAATTGCATCAATCGAGAAGGTGCAATGCCTCGAGCGATAAATACAGGCGTGCGCTAGGAGTTATATTGCAATCGGAATAATATAGCACGGGCAAATTTATATTGCGTGTCGTGTGTGGCAGATAATTATAAAAACGTCTATTACACTAACTAGACAGTCAATTGCGTGCGATATACTACGCTGCGATTATAATACAATGAAATGTTGCGGATCTCAAGGTACACGTTCGCGATTTTTCGCGTCGAATAGCGGACACGCGTACATTGTTGGATCGCGATTCGTGATCGGCGATTGATTTATGCATGACTTCGGTTTCATAATTGAAAGAGATTACTGTTACGTCTTTCGTGTTCGCCCCTGATTACTGCAAACACGAACATCCGCGTACATTCGCGAGGCAATTTTGTGCAAGGCATTAGATAGGCGGATAAGTGCGCCGTGAGTTTTTGTATAACAAACATTTGCGCATGCATACACGATGAAAAGTACATGGATAATTACTGCAATATCCTCGACATTCGAGAAATATATTATTACGTTGATTGAACATCGCTACTAAGAACGGACCACCGGCGTGGTTTTTAATAACGATTAATAACTATTTCGGAGCATCTTCGCTGGGTTGTTAAAATTAATTGAGTCAGATCAACGGTGAAAATATAAAACGACGTTACGCGCGTATTTGCATAAACCGATCACGACGCGAATCGCGATCGCGATCGCTTACAAACTGCTCTTTTAATGCGCACCCCAATCGCCCGCGCATTTTATTCATCAATGAAGATACTATTACGAAAGGAAAATGTCGAGGGTCGTTCTTACCGTTTTTATTGTATTGCTGCATGTTACTCCTGGTTTCTTTGACACCCTCGCGAGTGCCTAGCGACTGCCACTTGTGAACGCTATGCGCAGACATTGGCGGATAGTCGTTTTTTGCTTGGTATCCGTTATACTGAGCTCCGGTGCCGCTATCGTAGGTCCTCTGGTCCCTGTAATCGTAGTGCTGATTGATCGATGGTTTCGGCGTAGTCGTCGTCGTAGTCGTCGTGGTCGTGGTGGTCGTCGACGTGGCGAGGGTCTCGTCCTCGTCGCCATTGTCACCGTCCGTGTAATCCTGCGCAAGTAATATATCGGAAAAATTTTTTTAAGGGATTAAATAATATAATTGGTAATATTATTATATATATATAAATATATGAGAAATAAACTATAATTAAAATATAATTAAAAAATAAGAGACAATTAAAATTTATCTTTCAATTAAAGAATTGCTGAAAGAGAAGAAACGCGTGATACGTTAACTCTTCGTAGCTTTAATTTTTTGATTTCTTACATTTTTGTTCCCATATGTAATAATTGAAAGAAACTGGTGCAAAATGATGGAAGATGAAAAAATATGTGACACTATTCGCAGTCGACGCGCGTGCAATGTCTGCATACATATATTTATCCGCGAGGCGATTTCTTTCGATTGTGGGTGGTGAACACGTCTCCGTGAACCCTCGGCAGATTTTTTCTCTGAGATAAGTTTAATAGGCGAATTTGCATCTCTCTCTTCGCGCCGTATGCACCTCTGCTTTCCTCTCTCCTTCACGATAGTCGATCCGCGAGCTCAAAGAGAGCGGGGACCTACTTAATCGCTGTCTGCAACATCTGGAGTCTTTGATGTCGAGCCGCTTAGTAAAAACACGCGACTGCATGCGCTGAATCTAGGCAGACTTTCTTGGGGATTGATTGTCACGTACTTTCAATTCTACGTGCGTTTTCCGTTTTATTGGCAGATACGCGGAATCATATATTGATGATATCTGTGGACGTAGCAATGATAAAAATTTAAGAAAAGCTAATATAAAAGCATGTCCAGCCTTGCATATATATTGAACATAAAACTGCACATATGTTGAAAAATATTTATAAATTACTTGTTTTTGAAATTTAAATATATCTTAAATCTATCATTTTATTTGTAGAAGGAAAAAGTCTCACACTTATATTATATTAGTTTTGAACTGCGAGAAAAATTTAAATCTGCTACTGTAAAGAAGGAAAGATTGAATGCCAATTTATCTAGCGTTTTACGAGCAATTGCTGTTTATAACTTTTCCGCGGACAGTAAGTACGAAATGAGATTTTAACGGGGATGAATTAATCGGTCTCCTGAATGAGTAGTCGGTGTAAAGCAGACACTTGGCGATGAATCAAATTGCGCAAACGTTTACCGTGCTTATCGTGTATCGATCGTGATCGGGCCGCTCCTCTAGCATTGATTGAGCTGTCGACTTGTACAAAAGGATTTGTTTCCCTAATGAGGAATAGTTTCTGCGAACGAGACGAGAGTGCCTTGTATCATGCGCTCTTGAGTTATTGAACTCGAGCAGACAGGATTTTACAGAAGCTCCTTTGTTTCCGACAACCTTCGTACGCGTTGTGCAACATGTGGCTTTAACGGCGAAGGTCAATTGTTTTGAAACTTCTGGTACATATATATACTATGACATTAAAAATTAACATTTGAAATGGTCCATATAACTGTTATACATTTGCATCATATTGTACGAGATCAATAATTACTCCGTAAGTTTTGAGATTGCAGTTAATATTTGTCGTTGTTCGTTATCAATAATTTTTAGTTGCATTTAAAAAAAAAGAAAATGACAAACTGCAAAGTTGAAAAAGTTTTTACCCTACTTTAATTATTTAAAAATCTATCGAGGGCAACATCGTGAAAGCCAAACGGCTTATTTAAATCCGCCTTTTATGAAATGTCAGAAGTTTCGATGGCGGAGGAAAAGACTCGGAACTTGAAGATTTACCATAATATTAAATATTTGTCAAACACTTTGATCCTCGCTCGTAGAAAGCGGATTAGACCGTCGATAAATTTAAATGTATCAGGTAGCAAATATCCCGATGTTTAAATGTATCAAGTATATATATCCCGATGTGCGCTATCATTAACGATACCGAAGGAATCAGGGTCGGTGAAGGGTCAGCCAGTCCCTAGGTTTAAAAACGGGCCCGCGGCTCCTCTGAATCTCGAGTTGACGTATAACCGGTACCGTCTGCATACGGATGCGCAAAAATCGAATCTCTAATTTGTAAATTTCTTTTACGCCAGTATTCATTTATTCGCCGCTTTCTATAACAATTTCTTAATATTTTTATAGTACTCTTTCCGTCTTATGTCTATATTTAAAATCATTTACTTATCTAATTGATATACATTGATTCGCGCGCACAGTTACAGATGCACCCGTGAAAGCATCGATTCTCAAAAGCGAAGAATCACTCACGTGGCGATCGTTCGCAACGACCGTTACTCCGCATTAAAGTGCACGGAATCGTATTTACGGCACGATAAAGATAACCTTGGCAGGATGTTAGAGCGGGCCGGGATACACTTGTTACACGTACAGAGCATACACGATCGCTGTCAATGATTCTCGGAATCGAGTGCTTGGATTTTACGAGCGACCCGGGATCAAGGGTCGCCGGCGTTTCTGATTGCCGCCGAGAATTCGTCTGTCCGCGTGCTGCACGTCTGCGATTTAACGAGGTTGTGAAAATTGACGATAAAAATCTCGGGTCGTCGACACCGTTATTTATTCTATTTTCAGACAGCTCGCGCTCAAGGATTTTGCTTGTAACGACGTTCGTAACTGATAACCGACTGTTTGACTATTGTAAACTAGACCACATACATCACTTCTGTGTGTGATAATGTAAGAAATTTTTTTCATTTCTCTCTCTCTCTCTCTCTGTCGCGTCGACGAGTAATCGCTCTACTTACGCGACTGATAATTGAATTTGGTGCGACATGTTTCACGTCTTGTTACACCCGTTTTCAAAACCTTGATAACTTCTGCGAATGATTTGATAAATTATAGTGATGTACATCCGGATCATTTTGTCATCCAGCGGAATATGAATTAATTTCATCACTTTTTGAATTTTTATATTATCGTTATATTTGAATATCATTAGTAAACATTTTTTTACGCGTCGTGAACTGGCAATGAGACGTAAAGAGAAATTTGCTCATTGCAGACATTATCGTTGTTGCTTTTATTGCAATAAAAACATGATGAGATTTGACATGAATCGCTGTTTACGCGGATGATGCGATATTCTGGATTGAGAAAAGATCGGCATTTTAAAATATGTATTTTGAAAAGTTTAAATAGAAAAATAATCAATATATTTTACGAGTTAGCGTTTTATCGACGACGCTTTCGACACTCTACGTAACATTACGAGGCTACTCGCGATTGAATACATGTATGGTATAAATCAATATGCGTAGGAATTTTCACGCGATCGTATATTATCAAGCGATGCGGTAGCGTCGCAGAGCCAATTATGTACATAAAAAGTGACTGGCCATGCGATTATATTCACGCTATATCTTTTAGAGATACTACCAAATAATTTATTCGGAACTTTTGTATGATAAAGCGATAGAATAGTGTTGGAAAAGAAAATGTCCATGTACGCAAATACGATAACGTCATATCTCGCGTATACATATCGAAAAAAGTGCGAAAGAACACGTAAATTCACATAATTCGCGTTTTATCTACCGCATTATTCATTACGTTAATACGTATTAATTATTTGAATGCTGGCTGAGCACAATTGCAAGGTAATCAGGTAGTATATACAATGTTTGTGGCCACGGTAAAGCGGGTTTACCACTTGCATCGAGACGGCGGTTAAATGGCGACAAAAAAGAAAAACCAATCGAACGGAACGCTGGTATTTGCAGCCGGTCAACGTACGACGAATGTGGTTAGAAATTAGATCGAGCGAAGAATGTCTAGAAGTGTAAAAACCTAAGAAGGGAGGGTGTAAGCGAGAGAAGGCGGTTCTCGGGGCGCCCTGAAAAACGTAGCTCGCAGCGGCGCGTCGAATATTAAGAGGTATTAGTGCATAATTCGGTGCACCTCCTGTTATTAAATATTAGATTCGCCCGTCGCGCTGTACGCGGCTGCGTAGACCACCCAAAAATTTTGCGGGGACCCACGCACAACCGGACGACGTCGCAATAATTTTTCTTACGGAGATCCCCGCTCTCCGTGTCATCGGATTTGCATAGCTTACGCGATCCTTTCACGTGATCGACGTGATAAATCAGTATGAAATTTTGAAGAGAAAAGTCGAAGAGAGAGAGAGAGAGAGAGAGAGAGAGAGTTTGTAAGCGTAAAATAATTGTAAGTGACTGTATTTTACGTGAATTTTCGCAATCGAATAATTTCACAAATATTGTTATATGCGTACGTTAATAGAATCATTTATCTTAGATCTTGATTTAGGCTTGCGGCGATAATTACGAAAATGTTTCATTGCCTCCGATGGACGAGTTTTGAGCGTTCTCGTGATTCTTTTTCTTCTTCTGGGAAGAAGAACCACTACTCCCAAGAGAGTGTAACCTGCCCACGGCGTGTATATCCGATCGAATTAATATTCGTGCATCAGATAGCGCGCTGGAAGACAATACAATAAGACTTGAGGCAAATCGATCATATTTTAGATAACCGATCTCCGCGCTAAATAAATAAATAAACGAAATAAATGATAAAACGACCACCCACATTGAACTAAGGACGGTTACATTGACATATGAATATGACCGGGAGATATCTCGTTCCGTTTGTATTGATAAAATGATCAATCTTCTTTATACATTAGAGTCATAATTCAAATGTGCAACAAAAAAAATTGTTAACCGATTAAATTCATATATTTTTTATCAACGCCAAATGTCGATGTACGTATTTAAAATGTCTTGAACTCTATGTTTAAATGTCTTTATATAACTAAACTTGGCGACGTTCTAACAATATTATCAGACATTGCAAAGTTAAAATAAAAAAATCTCGATATCTTGTATCGCAGATACATTAATTACGATAACGTCGACCAATTCTATTGTTTCCGCGCTACTACTCTTGAACGCAACAAAAATGCAGAACCAAGTATAGGAGGCATGGCACGCCGATTCTGTGTGATTGCCATACGAAATGTAGTCTCGATCGTTCCGAGAAAGGAATCGAGTCGCTGCCAGGCTGTCTGCTACCGCGAGTCGGTGACATTAGACATGGACGGCCATAGACGAATCATGATCCCCATCGCAATGGCTTAAAGCTATTTATAAGAATGACTGTGTGTCCATCGATCGGTTTAATCGATACGACTACCGATTACAATGATTGACACCGTCGATACAATGATTTATAATATATATTTCTTAATATCATCGATATCTATAGGATTACATTATTATACCAGAGTGAATTATATTGTTAAAGTATTTTTATGCACGTTTATAAAATTTTGAGAGTTGCAAGATTATAAATATCTTGATAAATGGATTAATTAAATATACATGAATTAATTAAACATTTATACCTATATAAAGACAAATGCTGATATGTACCATATATGTTTAAATTGTTTTAAACATTCAAATAACTAAATAAAATTGCGATATCTTATTATAAAATAAATAACGACGATGGCATCTCGCGGTCGTAAATATTACAAATACTCATAATATCATCACTTTTATAATCTAGAGGAGAGGGATTACGACTTATGTTTATTTTTATGGTACAATAAAAAGAGGAAAGAAATAAAAATCGAACAAAGTTGATAATATCTGCTTTCGTAATTAATATTTTGCCTTTCACGTGATATTAATTGCCTATGCATTTATTGCATCAGTATTGGCTAAAAGTTCGTTCCAGCAATAATTTCTTGGCCTTTTCAAACTGACCGATTTATTAGCACTCTGACCACTTTCTCCATCAAACGATATTTATGCGATTACGTTTGAAATATTGCTTTATTCGTACTAGATGTAAATTCAATTCGGCGGCATTTAATTCGATGATAGAAACGATCGAAGCCGAAGTTATTTCAGTTGTTCCGACCGAAGTACGAGAGAGTTGGTCTTGCTTCGGAGACTTTTAAGAATATTTTTATCGAGGTCGTGCTACACCGAAAATAAAGTTCTTCCTATCGCAGAAATTGGCAACGGCCCAAACGGAATTCTCAAGATGAAAGTACTCGAAAGAGTGTGCTATCCGTCTCGTGAGAGACGTCGACGCGTCTCACGGTCAAAACATTGTGAAATTAAGTTCCGACTGAAGCGTTTTATAAATAACATCGTTATAATCGTGAGAATCTCACTGAAAATTTTTCGATCTGATTGTTCTTTCACGAAAAAAAAATATTGTTGCTACTTAAACCATGTATTTTGCCAGCAATACACGGATTTTAGTCGCAGAATAAATTATAATAATTTTGCTGAAAATGTCATTAAACGGTAATCAATCTGAAACAATCTTTAGACTAAAATTGTTCGATGGTGGCAAGAGATATTTCAAGCGCGGATTGATATTTTTCACTCTTGATCCCGTCAAAATTGCAATTGAGTCGTTATGTACATGATAAATCTGATATTTCGCTAGCTGCTTTCATTAAAATTTACATAATGTGAATTCGATGGCCGACTAACTTATTCGACACCGATTTATCTCGGCGATACAGGATAGAAATTTAATTCGGAATGACGAAAATAATACGAAAGAATATCTGACATGCGTTAATAAAACATTTGCTTTTGAACTGTATGTACAGTTGAGTGACACGTTGTATGTATATGTGTGTTTGTATGTATGAATACATTTATTTTATCCTGCCAAATTCAGAACAAATTTCTTATTAATTTGGTGCGATGGCTGCATTAATTGAACTGTTTAAGTTATGCCGAAATTTGTAATCAATATCGATAATTTTTGATTTTGTAATGCGTGATTGGTATAAATCGCGGAGCTGAACGAAGATGCGTTGGTTTCAATTTATATTTAATTTATATTATACTCGATATTCTTTTGCTGAGAAAAACTTCAACTTTAAATTTATCGACGGATTTTAGTTAAACTGACAGGAATAATTCTACGTAAAAATCGATATCGAATAAAAAATCCAGTCGAAGCGGCGAGTGGGAGTACATATGTTCCGGCGCATGTGAAAAGGGATAAACAGCGAAATGCGATATCCAAGGGAAAACTGTCGGATGCGCTTGTCATTCGGATCTCTTTTACGATTCAGACAACGTGTCATCGAGTGAGACAACGCGGCACATGCGACGCGTAGCTTCGGTTCTCGCTATCAGAAAGAGGCAATGTTTCGTTGATCGATTTTATGAGGCGTTTACCGATTATTTAGAGCTTTCCTTGGTCGTGAGGATTCGCAGACGCCCGTTTATGCATTCGTAATATAACTCGCGATCGATACAACACTGTCGTTTGCTCGTGTGTACACTGGCACTGACATTTTTAGAAGCGATGAATCAAATGACCAGATTCTTCTCGAGCCATCCCCACCGGTCGTTCTTTCACGGGTGGTCCACATGCCAGACCGCGGAATCGCTTACGAGTACGTGACCAGTGAAACCGAGCCACTCTCGATGATTCACTCAATGATCCTCGTTTGCGGTGCCCGGCTGTCTCCAGCAACGCGTCAACGGTTAATCGATTTACGACGGACAAAATGACGTGAATGACGTGAACGTCAATCAAGTCAACGAAGGATGTAATTTAGGCTATCACGAACGCATCGTTTACATTTGTTGACTCGATCGAACGCGTAACACACTGAAATGTTGAAAATAATAGAAACCGTCGCATCCGCAAAGAGTAATTCTTAGAAATCTTTTTAGAAAAACGTCAGTTCCTCGAGTTATTCGAAACTTGTGCGACCGTAGGTCATAGATCGTACATGCTGAAAAGGCATTTCGTATGCAACGTTGTCTGCGACCAACATTCCCCGACCGGCAAAGTCCACTCGTACATCTTCGGCCGTAATAAATCTCGATCCAAAATCCCAAGCGACTTATTTTACTTTTTCCAAATACCAATAGCCTTTTTATTATGTTCTTTTCATCGCGCAGTATTTTGTACCAATATTCTCATACAAGTTTTTTTTTTTCTTTTTTGTGATATGTATCGTGTTATGTCTTCGTGCGTTTTCTTCTTCGAATATGTTTGGGAATAATAAACGTTTATAAGATGACTCAAGTAGCTTTTAACAGCGCTCATCTTCGCGAATGATCCAACGAGATCATCCAGAAGAATTGCTTAACGTAACGCATAGTTGTCGGCTATTAAATGGGGGGAAGGTGCAACGCCTGTATGACATCATCTCGCATTCACGCCTAGGAGAATGCGGCGCGTTGGACACTCCTTAGAAAGTCTTGAGGGTAAACAAACGTCGGAAAATTTATTTATTCGCATTCATTCAGCCCCTCTATGAACGATAAATCTTTCGTACCCTTGTTGCGCGCGCCAAACGATAAATCCGGCAAGAAAAACCGCGCGCAACGTGAAAGATTAACAAGCTAAGTGTTAAGCGAATTCGGAGATAGTGTTTCTATCCTAGAGCGTTTATAAAGTCATCCGTCATACCGAGATAATTCATTTATCATCAGCTCCTCCATCTTCAGCCATGACATGTTTATTCTTACTAGATTATAAGCTGCAAATGGCGAATGTTGTTTAGAGAAAACTTTCTGTAAGCTAATAATCAACTTTTATTGTTAGATATATCCGATGATTATCTGAATGTGTAAGAATATCAGGGAGAGTATTGTTCGATAAACGTGCAATCTTTGTTGCACACAAATAATAATAATATTAAGTGGAATAATGATCTAAAGAATCCTCGACAGCTATTCGATCAAATGGATTTAGATCGCTATCGTACCGATGGCAACAAATGAACCGTGCAGTGTATCATTGGCTTGATACGCAATCATTACGGATTTTAAGTGGCGACTGTCGATAATTAATGGCAAATGCATTTATAGTGTATTCATAGACGGGCTTCACATGTTTTATAGCGCGATTTGTCTGTCACATTTTCTTATAAAATTACCGTTTATTTCGAAAGTCGATAAAAATAAAAATCTCGCGAAACTCTTTATAAAATTGATGATATTAGGTACTTTCTTTCACATATTATAAAAAAATTTTCGACGAATAAAAGCCAGCTAATTCACGAACTTAAGAGCGTGTATTTTTTACAATGTTAGAACGTATGGCGATGCTGAGAAACATTCTATTACATTTGGTCAGCCTATACGAGAGTCACAAACCGTGTAAGCTAACGACTCGCCTTGGGCACGGTCGTTTCATCTTCCAAGTAAAATCCACCCTCTTGGTAGACCCGTTACCTGCTATGCTAATTGACCGGTAATGGGTTCAATGAAAATCATCGTTATTACTTGGAGCGATGGATCAACCGCGGTGGGTTATTAGCAACAATATAACGGTTGTCTTTGCAGACACCGCTTGCGCGAAGTGCCGCAAGAAAAAAAAAATCAAATATTATATATAATTAAATACCCCGAGCGGGCTGGGCCGCCAAGGTTTCAGTTTTGCGACAAATACTCGTTTCGCGCCAGAAAACAGGATCAGGCGGATCCGATTTAATCACCTTATTTCGGGCTCCAAAATATGCAGATTTGATTTCGCGTGCAGAAGCAGGCGTATACAAGGGAGAAACGAGAAAGAAAGAGGGAGAGACAGAGAGAGAGAGAGAGAAACATCACACATGGACAACGGCCGGGCGGAGTGTCGCGGCGAGATAAAAATAGCTGACCCGCATGAAAATGATCGCCCAGAGAGTCTTCATTTAACCCGCACAGTGCATGTCAATCCGTTGCGCGTCGCGACAGTAATCAGGTCTGTTGTAATATTTTTGCGCAATGCGTCTCGGCACAGTATTGTCGGCGCGCGTGCGCTCCACGTCATCCCGCGAATGAATATTAATATTCAGCTTTGGTCTCTCTCTCTCTCTCTCTCTCTCTCGTGTGTCTCGCACGATCACCTTGTACGTATACCACATTCGTTCCCAGAGCGCACAATTAAGGCGACAGAGTGAGCGAAATATGCAAACTTACATGCCATCGCGATCCACGTGATCGAAAAATATGCGGAAAGTCGAGAATAGCAGTCGTGAAGAGATCGACGATTTTCTCAGAAGACAACTTGTAATACAAGAATAATACGTTCTCCAAAAAAGTCAACGGCGATATTAAGAAAATTAAGGAGCGGCGGAGTGACTCACACAACTGCAATTCTTGTCGTGCTGTTTGCACTCGAGATGTTTTATGGCGATGTCATGCCTAAGACTCGTGATTATATGCAGAACGCATCCGCGTTGCGAATTGAAAAACATCTGGTGTAATTGCACGACACTGCATAGAATCGCGAACCGTCTTCCTTATCGTGTCAGGTAATAAGAGTTACTAGGTAGGTAATTTACGGACACCCTCTATCGCGGGGGAACAAGCAATTAGCGAGATTTAATTGTGCCGCGCATCATCATCGATGCTATAATTTATAATTTGATCTTGTGCAATTTCGCGTCCGCAACCGTCCGAGATTTTTTTTCCCGTTTCTCACTTTTTTTTAAACTTTCTTGAGTCGCGGCTTCTGTGTAGTTAAGTGTCGGTAAAAAGCATAATCGATAAGGGATCGAGGTGCGCAACAACTCATAAATCGTAATTTATCGCCGTGATACCTTACCATATATTCTAATTACTTCTCACGTCTTTATTCAGAAGAGAGAAACTTTCGATGCAAATTGTCTCGCTGTCTGTCTTTGTTACTATTACATATATATTTATAAATTTCTTCTTTATTCTTTAATTTATACGCTTCTATTTTATATATTGTTTATTGTATATTATTTATTTTTTAAATTGCAATAAAGATTTTATTTAACGAGATAATAAATCTATTCCTAGAAAATAAATAGATATCAGTGGCGTAGAGAAACGTATTTCGTCAAAAGTACCGTTAGGTAAACATAAATATGCATTAGTGTCTCTCGTCATGACAATTTACAAGAGTAAGGACGCGTATTATTCTATCGTTAAATAAATGAAGCTACGCATCTCGTTCGCCTGTCGTTTTAAATGTAAGACAATGTCGAGCGATGCATAGATAACACACTGCACCGTTATCCGCGCGATGTTCTCTTCGACTGTCTTCGGAACGACTTTTACACTTTTACAGTTTCCAGTTGGCGATGCGTAAGAACGCGTTAGATAACTGAATGCGCGTTCGTATTTCATCAGATGCATTTGGATTTTACTGTCAACACAAGTTGCGCTTTAAATTAAATATTGCGTTTTTAAATGATAATATCGGTGGAATGAATCTTCGAAGAGAATTCGATCTTAGAAGCAGTTGATCTTGCTGGCATGCTTTTTTCTAATGCGACTGTCAGCATGATCGACTACGCGACCTCTTTCGCGTTGATGGTCAACGGTTGTTATTAGGCTATTACGTTATTAATGGCAGGTTTGCTATACGCTTTATATTTTGTGTTACTAAACCAGTTTCGAATTAGCGGTTAAACCAGCCGGACGCGCTCGATCGACTCTGGAAGATGTAATTTATTGACATTTGTCGCACACATGTCGGCGATGCGTGCGCGCAGACACTGTATAAGTCGAAATGCCGGCGACCGGTGCGTAATCGATCACGCTTGATTTATCGATAAATAATACCTTAATGCGTTAGTTGCTATTTATTGTGTTACGCGACACTATAACGATAAATATGGAATATGTATGATTTCTCCCCTTGCGATCACACGATTTAGGCAAAAATCACGATTTGACATATTTGAATTTTTAATTACTCGCGTCGGTCGTGTTTCGTGCGCGAGTTCACAGCTGCGATACCGCACGTTCTTTCGAGAATGTCTTCAAGTCCGGGATAAGTAACGGGAGATCAGATACACCCGCATACACGCGGCGCATAAATTACTTGTCCGATGGCGTCACGTCTGATCATTGCTTGAACACGCTTTCGGTGAAAGAAGGAAAACGTTACTAACAGTTCATTTGATTTATACATCTCATTACTATACAACAAATATGGAATATGCATGATTTCTCTCCTCGTGAAATATTGTCTTATTGTGTCGCTGAATATTTTTGACATTTATCGATTCTATATTCATATCTATTGCCTGACTTGTTGTTGCGTCGAACACGTGGAGTCTCCGACAAGGTGTTAATAAGGCATTACCTAAAGTCCGCGTCGCGACAGAGAGAGAATGCGGGGACGCTAATTAAGATAATTAGCCGGTGATAAGGCGTATTGTCGCACGTACCTTTTAATTTTCATTTTGTTCAATAATCAGCTACACTTACAGGCCTATTACGATAATTAATATCGCTGTGATATTCCGCGAAAACAATTCGTCGTTACGTCGCGATTTTGTGCATCATGTGTACTTTCTTCTCTTCCGATCTTTCTCATCGTCAGATGAAAATGTCGAAAGAGAACTCGGGACATTTTCCTTACCTCTCTCGGATTGATTTGTAGTTATTTGCGTAAACACGATGGTCATCGCCAAGTCTTAAACTTTGCGACAATGAGTTGTCCGGCATTTTCTATTAACCGCGAGTCGCAAAGTTTTCAGAATTGAGGGCGGAGATACGAGGGACGTTGCGCCACGACGAAGTAAATCATTCATTCATAACGATTCGGTAGTGTTTACGATATTACTAATGAGATTTTGCGTTGGGAATTCTTTGCTTTTTCTCCTATTGCATTAGAGAGTTTAGCGTTACGAAATATCTCGAACATTAAGCTTGCTCGGGGAAAGCTCCTACATCAATTTTTTTTTTCGTAGGGAACCAGGAAGCACCAATCATCTTTGACCTTTACGCACTTTATTTTATCATACTCGCTACTCGCGCCGTTATTTAATCATAAGCGCATTTAAATGCGGCGATTATTACAGACTTTTATTGTGAAAGGAGTTCCAATGTCTCGGTTCTCACAAGTTTCTATTCAATATCCCGTACTTGACGACACTTAGGACTAGTTTCCTTATCGCGGTATTGTACTCCATAGGCATTCGACTGCCTACGAGATTCTAGTCATATTCAAAGAGCCACTTGACCGTCACCTTTGTATAAATACCGGTTGCCACCGTCGCGCTTCAAAACACGAGGTCTCGTTGAGCCGCGGCCTTAACTCGATACCCGCTGATACAAACGGGTGGTTTTCAACGACTCGGACATATTCTGTGACTAATCGTGAGCGTGAAGCCGTGACGCAACAAAAGATGCTTTTAGAGTCACGCCGCTCGTTGAAACGTCACGGCGACAAAATGCTCAGCCAAGGTTTTACGGGTTACATCTTCATTCTAGACGGGCAACAGACGTGACCTAATTGATCATTCGCCATTAATCAAGAAGCAATATTGAAAAATAATAATATTGAGAATTTGTTGCGCCTATATTCTTCGCATCGCGTTCGCGATTGACGAATAAAGACGCCGAACTAAAGGGCTTAATGCAACGATGATTATTTTTTCATATTCCGAGTTATCGAATTTTTCGAAATTTCACAAAATATATTCCAACGTTGTTCATTATGTCGATGAAAGTACTGTTATCGTTGCGCAATCGTAAGAGCAACGCAATGCGACACGACGACAATGACAACAATGACAATGCGATTTCTTCTCGATACGAGAGAAGCCATTGAGGGATCCGTCGTACGGCAGTCAAATATACTCAACCTTCATTCGTAGACAGATTGGAAAGTGATTCGAGCGACCCACGTGGGACCCTCTGGGGAGAAGCCGTAGGTAATTAGCCCTACATCGCTAATGGAAACGCATTTCCCGCAGGCATTCGGTGTTTCGTTCTTGGACGCGCCGTTATCAAGTGACGCGAGACGCATCGACGACTCACATCTCGATCATCGTCTCGGTCAAGAGCCGCTTCCTACGAAGTGAGTGTGATGACAGCGCGCTTCGCTTACTCCCGGCAAGTCTCTCCCGGTCGCAGTCCCATCCGGGCAAATAAACAGAATATCTTCGCGCACCGTTCGCGCTTGTGTGCTCGCTCAAGCCAGACGTGTAAGCGCTTCAGGGACCGGTTTCTAAAATAGGATTTAACCCTTCCTCGATCGGATATCGTCTCACGGATTAGGAGGGGGGGGGGGGACGTGACTAATTCTCCATATATTACTCCGATTTATCGTCGACTCCGCGATCGGACAATTTACTCGCTCGCAAAGTGTTCCATAGAGATTGCAGATGGTGAAATTCTAACAAACTTGGCTGCGAGAAGTCTCGTATCTTAGCAAACTGACAAATTGTGTCGATGTTTTAATGCCAACGAGCTTCGCCACCCACGCATAATACTCGTTCGCGCGATGCTCTCTCTCTCTCTCTCTCTCTCTCTCTCTCTCTCTCTCTCTCTCTCTCTCGGATTCTTGAAGCTTTCTCGTCAAGAATTCGCATTCGCATATCGCTAGATCGTTCGATATTGTATCGCGCAACGAGATGCCTAGGGTCGCGAATATGCGCCCGAGGAAGACGCGTCTCTTTCGCGCCGAAATAGCAGCGACTGAAGATAGACGTCTCACGCGCGCCCAGTGTCTAACTGGCGAATGTAAACCGCGTTGGAGTCTGTGCCGCGACCGGGTCGTTGCTCTTCTGGACAGGTTTGAATAGAACCTACATCCGTGATTCCGTTTTAGAATGATTCGCCGTGCGATAACTGACATTCCGCGATCACACACCGCCGATCTCTCTCTCTTTTTTTTCTTTTTGCGTTGATTAAATATAATACATCAAGCCTTTCCTAGTACCAGTCGGTTTTCAATAATGCGTATTTTATCTTTGCTGCAATTCTCGATTGCGCGCGATAATATAGATGCATCGGTAAGATAAAGAAATAACGAAAGAGGTAATTAGTCGCTAAACTTTCTATGCTAATTTTACCGTGCGATTTATCCATGACATATATGTCACCGTAAATGAACGAATCAACACTCGAAATATCTGCGTCATTATCTGGTAGCACGAGAATGCGAAAACACGAATTTTTACTTATGCAAATTAGACATAATCGAAAGTGTTATCTTAATGTGCGCATTTAAGATTAGAACAGAGTGTGCGAAATGAAATTCGATTTTACTCTTTACATAGGTGTAGATATTATATAATGATAGATCACTTTGTAGATATAATGATGAATTACTTTATTTGTACATATTTTTATCGTTTTATGTGAGTTTCGAATGTAAGCGAATGGCAATTGAATTACGCACGCATGTACGACTTGGCGAAACTAACAATACACCTGCCGCCTTTAAATCATTTGTGAGAACGATTGATGAACACCGACAAATTCGCCTTACCATGCCATTAATATAATTCGCGCTGCAAGATAGACGTCTAATAATATTGCGAAATCATTACTTTGTACTGACGTGCTGCCAATGAGTGACCTCGATGACGTCGAGGTTGTATCATTTATAAATGTGGGAAAACCGACTCGGTAATGCTTGCAGATCGCAACACAGCAAGATAAAATGTTAATGATGTATCACATTTAGCGTTTTATTCTGTTCAATTTGCATATATATCGATTATGATGCTTCTAATGCAAAATCTGCAATGTTTGATATTTTATACGAATGATAAGTTTCAAGACTGTGATTTATCCAGATACAAAACTGAAGAAAAAAAAAAAAAATTGTTTTCGCTCGATAGCCATTGAAATGTCAAAGATATCGTACGCGTTATTAAAATGCCAGAGTCAAGAGCGACGTTCACAAAAATTCCACAACATTTGTAATAAGTCGCCGGGTTAAGCGTGGTAGTTTTTATATGGTAGCGAAAAAACGCCAGAAGCAGACGGGACGAGATCGAGATTAGCGGATCGGCGTTCATATTTCTGCGGGAGGAAGCCGACATAGCGCAATAATTAACGTAACAGCGTCCCAACCATAGTATCGCGATAATTCTCATGCGCATTTGGCGGCTATAAATTTAATCGCGCGGTTTCCTATTTTCTACGCACACGTGCAATCGAGTCGCTCCGCCGAGCACACGCCATTTTTTCGGTAGTACCGGTATCGCTGCTTACATCGTTGATAGCCTTGCCCTCTCTATTACTCAGATACTATACTATTATCGTCCCGCAATGATAGTCCTTTATTGTAATAAGTACAAACTTAGCCATGCGAGGAAAGACGGAGATCGTTAAAATGGAAGGTTAACCTTCCGTTTGGCTGTGTCTGTGTGTGTGTGTGTGTGTATGTGATATCTTATTCGCGAGAATAGAGAATATATTTTGATAAGGCTAATCTTTCGCGCGTTATCCGTGTATCCCGATTATTACGAACTTCTTCTGGTAATAAATAATAATCGCGCCGAAAGAGAGACAAAGATATAAATTCGTTTCGACAATGCGGATCATTTTGCGCCGTGCTAGACATAATTGAATGGTAATACTCTTCCGAGAAGCATGTAACATTATAGCAATGCATGCTCACGGAGAGGTGCATTAAATGCGCGCACGCACGTACGCACGTACGCGTCTATGATAAACTCGGCTCGATTCGGATCGTTTTGCACGGGAAGCTTTTGCCAAGATTGCCCATTTGGGTCTGTTTCTGCGAAAATCGTTGCATAGTTTCTAAAAGTCACGCTCGCTATTTGTAGTAAGTAACTTTTATTAAAGGATAATTTTTCATCTATTTTATAGTAAATAATATATATCAATTTATATACGATAATTAATTATTGGTTTGAATCATCGTATCAAATTTTTTTTTTTTTTATCTTTGAGTAAGTTTTTATTTTGATGATTTCTGAGATATCGAGAAAGACACAGATGTGACGTGAAACGAAGAATGTTAAATCTTGCCTACTATTAGTGTTATTATATCATTATGAATATCCTTTAGCAAAAAAAAATGTGTTAATGTCATTTAAATTCAGATTGAGATCAATCATTTTAATTAGCGTACCTCCGCTATTTACCGTGCTATTAATGACCATAACGAACATTACAATGATTATACATGATGTCGGTACCGATAAGACTTCATTCATAAGCGAATCAATGGATGATAATTACACGATGAATCAGTAATGACCGCGGATATAATAAATCTTAGCTGACATGTCGCCGATAATTTTTAAGATGTTAAAATATGTGTTTTAAATGACGAGCAAAATTATATATCGCGCAAACAAAAATATATCACAATAAGATAATAAACAATTTATCGCAACTGCTCTTTGTTTGAAATCTCCGCTGTGTAAAAATTCTGTCGACTTTCCACATTCTCCTGCCATGTTTGTGTAAGAATTACTAGCGTATCGTTAATTGAACGTAATCATTATTTCGCCACGTCAATGTTTTATCTACGATGCATGGCAATGAGTTCCTTGTACACGGTGGGTGTGTCTAGATCATTTCATCATCATGATGGTGTTTTTTTTTTTTAAGCCCATGTGATGCTAACCAACCTAGGATATTAACATTATACAATTAAAAAAGCGTTATCCAATCGATGATTCTGTATACGCTTGCAAACATAATTCATTGATTAAAAATATGTGATTATATAAGAATTTATATGACTGCATAAAAGAAATAAATGATGATTTATAGTAAGCATTCATTATTTTACTGGAATTAAACTACACGGCAGAAGAATGTCGCCGACAAGTATTGGGAAATATTGCACGATGATTAATCTATCGTATACATCGACGATATATATTTTAATGTAACTCGGTAAATCCGAGGTGACACGCGAACGCTTAGAAACTCGCGCGGAATTATTACGACAATTATTATTTGCATAAGACGATATATAAATTCCGGGCGGAGACACGCGAGAACTTGGCGATGTTGAGAGTTATCCGCACTGTAAATCTGGACGATCACCGGCGCGATATTCTTGTCGCGATGGAATGCTTGCATCGTAAAGAGCTTCTTGTTGTAGGATTATTGTAGGATTACCATTGAATTATCTCAATAGTCGTTATGGATTCTGTTACTATGTAGCTAACTATGAGCAATATTGACAATAATGCGAACAAGGTATTATATAACGTTGGTAATAAAAAATGTAAAAGGCGAACATAGGTAATGAGGGCAACCTTACAGCGGACAAGAAATGTGAAGCATATAGGATAATATCGTGAAGATTGTTGCAAGATATTAGAAATATCGCGCGGTCTATTGGCGGCAGTTGATTTTTTTGTCCGCTGTCGCTAATAATAATTCTGTTGCCAAGTGGCTTACGAACGGAGCTACACATTACTGTGTGTAAAACGAGAAAATTAATTTCACGCCGTGGTGTCGGGGAAAAAAAGGATTTCATTTGGCAGCTGTCACTTGATAAATATCGAATGTCATACCTATCATTCTTCTTGAATTAACGCATACATTTTTCGTATACGTCTCTTACTTCGAGGGAAACGACTGTCGCTCGCGGTAGTCACTTTTCTACGACATTTGCAGGCGAGAATTAATTTCCATAACGAGGACGCGACATCTACTCGCGAGACCGAGCGCGTATTTATGGACGTCACGAGCGCGTGGGAAGAACAAGACGTCGTCTCGAGACATGAGCGTTCGTCTGATTGCCATGTAACAAGCGAATTTAAATCTTTAGGGACGCGCGCGATCTTTAGATATATCGGGTTTCACGCACACAGTTTCTTGCGTGTATTTTAATTGAGCGCAACAATGGTCAAGACGTCATCTGCGATGCGTCGTTTATTTCTCCGCGAGTCACGCGTGTAGATAATATAAGGATTTGGTGGGCAATTTAATGTGAACCTGCTACGCACTCGATGATTGCATATTAAATTTTACTGACTTTATATGGACATACAGAATCAACTATTTAAGTTTTATGAAATTTTAATTACAATGCAATGGAGTGATCAATGTCACGTGGCAAGCGGTGAGCGTAGAGAGTCATTTGCGATCACAGTATTGCTAGAATAATTAAGAAATAACAGGATGCCGCTTCTTTCTCTCAAAGGATTCGTCAAGTTCGATCGCGATGAGGTCACACATTCTCCTTTTTGCGCAACTCTTCAATACAGATCGGTTCGTGTGAAAAAAAGAAGAAAAAAAAAACGCGCGTGCCTTTGCGCGCGCCGCTTAATTACCTCCTCGCAACGTTTATAGCCGGTTAATAGTCTTGTCGCGCGCGTTTCTCCCTCGTGGCGACCCTAAGCCTTTACACGTTACCGCGCGGGAATTCAATTCTTTCCGTTGCGAAAGCTCGATGGGAACCCGCCGCGAGTCCCCGTCTCGTATTTTACGCGATCATCGTGACCGGCGCGTTCAATTATCCTTTGGAAAGGAGCAGGATAACGCGCTCGATTTACGTGCCGGTTTGTCATGATGGCGTCGCAGAATTCTCTTGAATCGTCAGTGGCGCAATTATAGAGCGAGAGCATCGTGTAAAAATGAATAAATTGTATAAAAATGCATTCGATAAATTAGTTGAAATTATTTAATTTCGCGAATTGTAATTTATATTCTTCGTATAAATCATAGATTGATATACCGACCGAGGCGCAATCCCGGAAATCACATCGATCGTTTGCGATGATCGATGTATTATATGCAAAATGATTCCGTAATTGTTGTGTTTAAACAACGTGTATTTACATATATTATAATAAAGTTCTCATTAGATGAGATTTATACAGATACGTGCGCGCTTTATAGAAGAATGCAATTATCTTAGTGCTTGTTGACTGCCGATTGACGCCTACACGAAACATGTCTTGCAAAAAAGGCAAAAATAATAAAGATGAATAGAGATGCACTTTATATAACATTATTATTATTAATTTTTTTTTTAGTCTCTATATTGCGTATTGATTTATCGATATAATCATTAAATTGCTGCAATGTCAGCAGTCATATTTACTAATTGATAGACCATTGATAACGATAGTGTTAAAAAAAGATGTAAATATTAAATATAAAAAAATGAAGCAATCTTTTCATCAACGAAAGATTAGAATGGAAGGGAAGAAACAGGCGCAACAAACGTAGCAGTAAACAAGCAGTCCATTGTCGAAGTTATTGGGTAACTCGTTTACACCTACGGTGTAACGTAAAACCTGCGCGGCTTGTTACATAGTCGGAGCTGTAAATATTGGTTATACGCGAGAGCACATAATGTATAAGTATCGTAAAATAGATGCGAGAGATACGCAGAGTAAACACGTTACCGGAACATCTAGAGTAAACATATGTCGGGCCTACCGAGTGTGCGAAAGAAGCACGTGTTTTCTCAAAAGACTTGTCGCGTGCGAGATCGAAAGGCGATTGGCCGGGGGGACTTTACGCACTTGGCACGGCAACTCGCATCCCTGGCATTCACTTGCATCACGGATTGCATCAGAAAAAAAGAGATGCGTTCGTATATCTTAAGATATTATAATTTTTGATGGGAAAAAATGAAAGCTGAAATTTTCGAAACTTCGTTATAAAATTTTTTTTTATTTATTTTTCGTTTCTATTATTACGAATGCCAGAAATCTTGTTGAAAAATATCAAGGATTTTTTAGGAAAGAATCAAAACTCTATCAGTGACATGGAAATTATAAAAAAGAGACTACTACATAATTGCACAAAATCGCATTGTAATAAATTTTAAGACAAGCGTGAAGGAAATTCGAATAATCTTTTATTGGCATGGAAATAAATCGCTAATGATACCGATAAACGATTGATAAATGGAACGTTTGAAAACGTGATACCAATCCGCGATATGTGGTCAAGTTGATTACATGTTAATTAAGCCTATCACCTGGCGCAACGTCGAAAGGCAAAGTGGCATTACGAAAATTCCTACGCTCTTTGATGCGCGTCCGAGATGTGTGATGTATTAATTATTTATATATCGCCAAGGCGTGACGGTAATGATACGTTAATGAAGACTTTTGATAAGAAGCCCGATTAATCATTGGAATCGAACGACTTGACGTTCGTGATCTCGTGCGCGATATGTTATCGGCATATTTAAAGTAACGTTCACTTTTCTCGATGCAAATATGTAACGCGACATAATAATTATCGACCATTTGCATAAATTTGATATATCCGGCTAATAGAATATAACAATTTTTTACACGCGTTTAAGAGCGGTGGCTTAAAATATATGTTAATACATATTTAATCGAATATAAAGAAAACAAATCGAGCACGCGTGAGGGAATTATTTATGAATAGATGTCACGTATATATATATATATATCTGACAGCACATTGTATCTAACTGTGCAATAGATATGTTTAGCTATGCCTGCAGGATATTTGCGTTAATGCTTATTTGACCATGCAAATTCTCGTCTGGATATATTAATTATTCTGCTGCTAGAACGAAGCGTAGATTTGTCGGGTATGCAATCAACAACGCGCACTCGCATGTTGGACTTGTATGTTAATTGACTCTCGTGAATGCGGCAGAAATAAAATGATTTTTAAATACAATCGTTTCGCTCGTGTTACAGAATAAAAGCCAAATTTAATCTATATCACAAAAATTTATAGCCAACGATAAATTTATTTAACGCCGCAGGATGAAAACTTTCGACAACGTTATTGATTATCAATACGATATACAACATTATTTTTGTGTGCACCTATGATATCTAGTCGGCGAATCGTATTATAATTATTAAGATTGTTCGTATTAAAAACGACAAGGGCGATTAATCAAGCCGAGCGCGAATTACGATGAGACGCGCACGCGCACGCGGAGTTGCATTTTAGAGATAAATTGGCTTATATATATATTGTACTATCCGGAATAATTACCGACGACGACGACGACGACGACCGGCAATGTGTGTGCATGTGTGCGAGCGGAATAAATCATACTTTACGACGCTGCAGCAAACCGGGATCGCGGCGACACGTACGCGTTTTCTCGCGGCGGCGTATTATTAAACGCAGCGTAAAACGCTTTTCCGCAACAACGGACAGCGCGCACTGTAAATTAAATGCTGGCGACGTCTCTTTCATCCGCAGATGACGGTAGGCGATATTAACGTGGATTTCTCACCATTGTTTGAGAAAATAAATAAATTAAAAAAATAAATATTTTATTGCCTTCCGTATACATATTATTGTATATATGCATCGTATATTTTTCCCTTGAAACTTTTGTTGAAAGAACTTTTCTAACTGTACGACTAATAGAGATAATTTATAGTCAAAAAGTGAAATGCCTATACATATCTTTTTTTCTATCAAAATTTTAAATAATTTTGGATACGTAGTTATTTGCATTTGTCATTGCGACGCGAGCTTTTCGACGTTGCGTAAATAAATCGATATTAGCCGCAAACGGCACGTGTAATTATCGTAGCCCCAGGATGGCATAACGGGCGCGCAAAAAAATATTAAAAAGTGAATCGCGATGTGAAACGAATAATATTTATGTCGGCGTCGGCGTGATTTCTCGAAAGCGCGGCGCACGCCGTTGAAACACATCATCGATCTAAAAGCAATGTTGAAAGCCAGTAGAGCTATTAAAATTTCATTCAGCGACAACGATTTAAATCCGTCGAGTCTTTCACTCGTCTCCTCTCGATGGGCCTCCGCGCAATAACGAAGGCCAATGAAAACGACCGTAAGTTCGTAAACTACGGGGGCACCCATGTGCGTTTGTGGATCGTCAAGCTTGAGCCTCGTTCTGGTTTTAGGAGCGTTTTTCTAGAGTAATAACGAGATGTCGCGAGATCAAGAGCGATCTGAGCGAATTATAGGGACTAATCTTTGTGGTAACGCATGAAACGGCTAACTCTCACGGCTTTCGGCTTCTTTCTTTAATTTACAAAGAAGCAGAGATATCATATCCGGCGGTTCTGAAATCGCTCCTATAATTTTTAAGTTGCTCCTCTTAAACATCTTTTAGGAGCAACTTTATAATATACATTATTGCTAAATGAACTCAGGCACTATTTTCAAGGAATCATCAAATAAGCCTGATTTGCTTTTGATAAAGATGCACAAAGACTCGGTCCGGCGTTGATTAATAAAATTAATTCCGCCGGCGTAGCATGCGATCGTATTTGTATGCAGGAGTCAACGTATCGAGTTAATGCATTAGGGAATTAGATTAGAAAACATCAGTTGCGCAAGATTCGATAGTTATCGACAAATGAGTTTTACGTAAGAGTTAAGCGATTAATCGTTCGAGTGTGTGAGATTAATTTGTTTCATTTTATTGGCGCAGCTGATATTTTACGCCTAAATGAAGACGGAGAAGTGACGATTGTTAGATTTTAACGGTGCATTGGCCGCGCGAGATTTTATTCGATCATCGGGATGAATTACGTAAGAAATCGCGGTTAATTGATCGCGTTTAGTATATGCAACGCGTATCACTGACGGGTACGATTATAATAATGCGCTTTAATGGAACACGAAACCTTTGATCCTGCCGATTAAGAAATTGCGGTTAATACGCGCACTTTGTTCTTTGTTTCTTCGAAAGATCTAGTGAATCGCAAGAAAATCACTCGTAATTACTCGTAATTCGCGCGGAGATTATTGCAAATTTGAATTTTTATTCTAATTATTGTATTGTATTCACATGACTATTTATCTTCGCACGATATAATTAATCTTCGATTATATTATTCAACATCAAACAATCCATGCCAGAAAAGTTAATTCTCTATTCACCGTAATTAAAAAAAAAAAAAAAAAAAAAAAAAAAATTCCCCGGCATAAAGTAAAATATACCGGGAATTGGAATGACCATAAAACGAATCAAAAGTGAGTTTTATGATGTGAGTGTATGAGAAAGTTTACGGACGTCTTAATGAGTGATTATCGTCGCTCACTCGCCAGACGGTGTTAATTAAAGCGCCGCACCGATTGTCCTTCTATTATCGCGAGAATTTCTTTCGATTAACGATCCTTCGCGCAACGCGACACTGATTCTCATATAGCGGATCTTGGCGCCAGAATTCTACTCGTGCTGGAACACATCTTATCTCTCCTCTTGCTCATACGGTTTCATAATACATACTTTGCTGATTGTAATAACGAGCTGATGCAACGAGTTTGCATTGTCGGCTTTATGAATGAGCAATGCCATTTCGCACCATAAGCGTTTATTCACTAATTCGTTTCCCTTCATTTGCTCCAGTCGCGATATTAACAATCTTTTTTTAAAGATATTCTCTTTTGAGAAACGGCAAATTATTGATTAGTAAAAACGCGAACTCATAAATAATTAATAATCAAGTCATGAATTTAGAAACAGATCGTGTCGTAGCATGTAGATGAAAATAATTCACGAAGTTGTAGCTGCGTATATCGCCTATTGAATATTACATGCAATTCCATTGATTAAATTTCCAATTCGTTCCGCGACAGAATTTTGTATTTGCCTTTTACGATCGTGTTTTTGTGAACGTTAACGCTATCCGTGGAACGTGTGCTGCCTCACGCGGTGCCGCTATTAAAACGTGAGCGCCATAAGAATCCCCGTGCGGAAAGAATCCCATGCAGAAATTCGACAAACTTTTCGTATTAAAGCGGTGGAAATCGATCGCTACGGCCAATTTCGATCCCAAAGGGAATTTGTACATTTATTTGTGTACCTAATCCGCGAAAGAACCGAGACAGCACGCCGAACTCTCTGTCCCAGATGCAATCTCATTCGTTTATGCGTGAGCGAACATATTCTGCTCTTTTTTTACCTGCCTTTTTTTTTTTTTTTTTTAACTTCTTTCAAGAGAAGAACGCCTTTGATCTACGTTTCGCGCTTCGATGCGAAATCGTACTGATGCATTTTAGAGCCCCTTCAGACTGAAAAGTTATTAAAACTTGTCATTAACTATCAGCTGAGTATGAAAAAGAACGATGTTATGTAACGCGATTCGAAGGCAATCTTCGATCCAGGATCGGCTACGAGAATCCAATCGATGATATGATCCGGTGTGATGTTTCTACACTCAGTTAATGATAATGAAAACATGCTAAACCGCTACAAAAAAACGAATATATTAAATGAAAACATACAACGCGGACACCATCGTACATACATATATATACCAGAACTTGAACGAGGTAATTCCGATAAAGCAAACTTTATTAAAGTCTGAAGCCACATGCGCTCGATTACTGTAAGGCAAACAAACTTTCCGGGGTTTTTTTTTTTTTTTTTTTTTAGATCGAATTTCACATTTATCGGACTTTTTATAATGGGTTTATTATCCGCGTATAAGCGTTAACTTAAATCGAAGGTAGTAACGTGTTATTTAACCGATCGCGCCTGTCGGGCAAAATTGCTTTCCCTTCCCGTTTCCCTGAAGGGTCTAATGGAAATGATCGAGATGTGGCGCGTCCCGATTCGTGGTACATCCCCTTTTATCGACAGTGTAAACATAATTAACGTCCTGATGAGTATCCTGATTATTGGTCTCTTCCAGGAAGACACGAGTCTCACATTCCGTACCGCCCGAAATTGCCAGTCGAAATTATTAATTATGTCGTGCCATAATTGAGAGACTTGATATGAGACATTTGACGATATTATTATATTATGGTTTCTCTTTTCTTTTTTTCCCGTCGATTAATTTTATTAGGAATCAATACATAGCGCGAAATATTATATAATAGAAAGTAGGAATAATTTACCTATCATATTTTGTTCGACAATGATAGCTGATAGAGATGTTTGCCAAGAGCGAGTAATCACGACTATTTGTTTGAATTTTGCAACTCAACGATATTGAATTTTCTTTTGATTCAAACGACGGTTTTATCTAGTTACAAAGCGCTGAGGAAATATTTTTGGATTCAGATGCAATTCGCATTCGCGCGAATGAGTAGGGTTTGGAAATTTTCCAAATACGCTTCGCTTTGACCTAAAACTCGAGTTGAAAATTCGATGGCGCGTTGCGTCTCGCATCCTAAATCGATCGTATCGTCCTGCGATGAATAACGATTGATATATCTCGTTGGATATAACACGATCGAATCGACCTGGACGCTTGCCAAGATACGCCTGACTAAATTGCACCTGGTCGCACAGGAAGACGGAACCTACCGCATTCAGCACATTTGGAGAATTGCCAGACGCGATCATCAAAAAAATATCGAAACGGATTTAGGATGAGAGCAAACATATCCGACATAATAATCGATGGCGTTTGCCGTCGACGAGGTAGCACGGTGTATCCCACTATCAACTATCATCGCGGGAATTAACTTTCTAACTAGTAGCTGACGGCGTGAAAGTTATCGTATCAGTATTTTTATCTAGATGTTGACCTCGAGTTGGCTTGAAAGATCTCTTGGTATTCCGTTAAATAGGATAACGCATTGTCATAATTGCCGGCTGACAATAGGCTGTCCTGAAAGAGGTCACAAAAGAAGAAGATAAGAGGAGTTTTTCGAAGGAGCTTGCGTAGATGTTGTTGAATCTTAAATCTCTCCAAATACGAGATGCCGAAAATAAACTTTACGTTTGAGAACATTAAGGGGTTAATGAACATTACAGATTTTATCAAGTGTATTTGATCTTGGAGATCGGCCAAGGAACGTGACGTAAATTCAGACTGATATAATTTCGGATTCCACGTCTGCGGGACAATTCTCATTGCAGACGTGATTCCAAGAATTAATTAGTCGGTATCTCGACGAGTTAGTGCGCAGACAAGTGTTTTGCGAGCCGAAATGAAACGACTGCCGAAAGTCGTGAGTCGCCATTTAATTCGAATTAATATGAGATGAGGCGCGTAATGATCGCGTCAAATTTACTGTACTTATTTTGATTTGTTTAATAATGATTATGAAATAAGGATAGTATATTAATATTATCGATTTTTAGTAACGGAAATGAATGCAAACTGCAAGAGATTCCACGAATATTTCGAAAATGCATGGAGCGAGCCAAAGCCGATCGCTATTAATAAAATAATGCTTCCGAGTAGTTATGCTATTTCACTCGCTTTCCTGTTTACGCCATAGTGCGCAATATGAAATTTAACGAAATTTAATGCGATTCGTCAATTGCAAAGAAAGGAAAAAGAAATACAAGCAAAATTATACTATCATATAGTTTCCTCATTTCTCACAGACTTTCCGAGAATAAATGCACTTGGATGCGAGCCCGTTGTTTAGACAACTAAGTACACTTCTATTTTTACCGCGGTAACTACAATATTATTTCGTAAAATTAAAACGATAATCAGATAGAGTTTCTAATATTTTCATTTGCACAGATGCATCGTATCGAAGCGCGTTCAAAATAAATAAAATTTTACCCCGATTTCATTTTCTTTTTCCCCTTTTATTTTTCCATTTATGTTCGACGTTCGACGTCCAGGATAAGAGACCTTATTATAGGAAAAATAATTTTCGTGCCAGTAGACACGCTTTCCTTTCGCACTTGATTATTTTCCTTGAGCGTTCTTCGAACCTCTGCATTATGTGAGAGCTTCTTTGATAGATCACTTTACAAGTGCTCAATGAAGGAGACTGATGGCATGCTCATGCGCCGCCCGATTGATGTAACGCGAGTGCCAGACTTAAAATACATCTCTTTCGAACGTACAAGTTCGAGAAGTTGAAGATTCCTTCATGAACCGTATGCATCTTATTAACTGTCTGAATCACTGCATTGCAACGACAACGAATATTATATGGACCGTTTATTTTGAAAGTGGTGTAAGTCCTTTTTTTAAAAAAATGAGATATGACGTAATTTATGCTTAATTTAGTGTAAACTTTTTGTTTATAACTAGTTAGTATTTAATATCTTAAAAAATGCCAATGCTTTGTTGAATTTAAAATTGGCCGGTAAAAGAAATTGCGTAACCATTGATTATGAAAGTGGTGTAAGTCCAATTTCCATCACGATGCCAGGCCTATTACATACGAAAAATATAAGGATATGCAGCAGCTATTACCTTATATACCTCCTGTGCATCATGAATATTTCAAAACACTGCCACATGAAGAGCATAAATAATTAATAATAATTAATAATCTTGTGTTAAGTTTAACAATATATAAATATAATTAACGTTCAAAATAAAAAATACTAATTCTATTTTATTTCTTGTTATTATTTATAAACAAAATTGGATTAATATGAAATATATTTTAAGTGATATTTGTTATTTCAAAATTGAAATTAAATGATATTTACAATTGACTAATTATGAAAGTGGTGTAAGTCCATTTTTGCAGCCTGGAAATATATATTATTTTAGTTAAATTCGCCTAAAAGAAATTTATATAATCAAATTACATATTGATAAATTAGTACAAACATTCCCAGACTTCACATAATTAACCTATATTTTTTAATTGTCAGATCTGCTAACATTTAATTTTCTCGAAACAAAAGAAAATGGACTTGCACCACTTTCAAAATAAACGGTCCATATATTACTGTTACTAGTTCCTGTTTCGTAATTAATTTTTAGAAGCACGTTTTATATAATAGTCGCGCACTTTAATTAATGTTATCCTTCAATTAATGTTCTACTCATTAGATATCATGGAAAGAAATATAGCGCGATGAGTTTGACAGAGAGTTATAAACTTAATGATTTATGAAACGAGCTGTCACGACAAGTAATCTTCACTTACGCTTTCACTATCTGAATATGATGTCAGATAACAAATTTGTTTACATCATCTCATATGACGAAATTCTAAATCCCGCTATTATGAATTAATTAATTAATTACACCGAGTATAATCTGAATATGAATCTACATTGGTCAAAGCATAACAGAAAATGAATTTGATTGCTAATTACGTCAGAATCTTATTCAATCACATGAATTCGCCAATTAAATGGATATACTCGATCACTTTTTCAGCTATACGTTAGACTTGAAGACGACTTGATGATGAATCATCGCCTTGACAGGTCAATGATTCGTCTCGGTTTTTTTTTTTTTTGTGTTCATTATTCGTCGTCATCCGATGATTGTATCATATTTTTAGAAACGATAAGTATATGCAATTATCGTCTGATGCGCAATACCGAATGGTGGAGAAAGAAATGTTAGTCTTTTAACAAGATGCAGATTACTCATAAAATATGGCATGACCGATAACGGAAAGAATGTGAAATATGTATATTAAAATCACGTAGTCGCGAATCATCGAAGTGGTTTAAAGTTAAGTTGCAAAAGATAAGGAAGTAATATCGTAATCTCGCGTGCGCGTTTAACGATTCTACGAACATCGTGTCTTAAATCAGCCCTTAAATGTTGCGTTGCGTTGTCGATTTACGCACCCGTCCTTTCCGATCGCTACGTAAGCATTGATGTAATTTACTCGTCTACGAAAATAACCCCACGGCGCTTTACGATCGCCGAAAATGAGGGGGAGTTCGCGGCGCGAGAGAAAATCCCGATGCCTTTAATTCATACCTCGTTGCGTTATGTGTCGTCCGTAAATCCGCACTTTCGCCTGAACTCCCTTACTGCCGAATCACTCGCATCGCCGGCCGGATTTTATGCGCCGTGGTAACGAGCTTCCGCGGTGAGCTTTACGGCGGATTTATGAATGCTCTTCGCCGTTGGTCAGGTGGTAAAGTTGTTTTTTAATGCTCGTAGCGCGAGATGAGGGTTCTGTTTCGGCGAAACACACTCAAGAAGAAGATAGATAAAGAGATAGAGAGAGAGAGAGAGAGAAGGAGAATGCATGGGTGAAATCGAGACAAAAACGGATGCGGCACAACGGTCTGGATTATAAGGGGCGGATGAACTGAAGAAGAGAGCCAAAAGAGTTTCGTATAAACAACACTTCCGCGAAGTCTATCAGCTGTTTATCGAGGGATGGAATACTTGCTAAAACGAATCGCGTCTTGCCCGGCAGGCGCCATGATCTTATATATAGGTCTCCTCAAAGAATGCATCACACGTTAGGATGAGATATTTCTAAGAATGAAACGTGTCGTTTGAACAAGGACATGCCAACACTCGATATGACGTAATTATTAGAAATGAAATTGTTTCGCGTAAAATATTAACGATTAATTTTTTAAAATCTTATTTAAATACTTTTATGAATTTCACGTGTATTGAAATAATTTTAAATTAAAATAATTATTTCTTAACGAATTTACTTTTCGTCTCTAAAAGTGAAAAGTATTTCTTAACACTCGAAAAATATATTTTAGCAATATACGTAATATATCTCGAAGCAAATGGAGGATATGCTAGTTATTTGATAATGCGCACTCTGCATTTTATTATTTACATAGTAGATAAATCCGATATTCGAAGAATGACATATTTGCGATTTGTTCGCGCGAACGCATTAACTTGTAATACTCGTCGTGTTTTCTATACAAACGGCGCATAGTTACGATAATCGTAAAATTTCGCTTAATTTTATGGGTTTTCCTAGTTTTGATAAAGAACGCTAGAGCTTCCGGAGCTTTAACGAGGATCCTAAGAAGCAAGCAAGATAAGCTGGTTAACGTGCATTTATTATCATATTAGCGTCTGCATAGAACTGACACTTTTACGTTGCACAAGATGTTTTGTCGAGAGGTAGGTCAATTCCAGATTAACACTGTCGTATGGATAAACATGTCAAGCGATAAAGAAAACGTTATATCGATGATTAAGATTGATGTATGCGCGTGCCATTTATAAGAAATGGTGGTAACGTCATTCAAGAAATTTTTCCAGTAAGGACTAGTATTATTATTCTATGATATCGATGCAAATTAATGAATTTTGCGACATGATACAATTCTCTCTTTTTACATACACAATTACTAAAAAAAGACATAATTTATTCTGTTCTGAAATATTACCGTACTCTTATTTCGCGTTTGAAGATATAATATTATACGTAATGCTTTGGATCGTTTATCCTTTGAGGATCGAACGTAATCGAATTAAACGCTATTCAGTTTCGCACAGGTTGCGAGTTGTGATTCGCTTTTGAAGATTCGCAATAAATTGGAACGTGGGAAAATTACGTCTTCTTCAAGTCGCCATTGTACGAAATACTGCGTCAAATTACGCGCGCCTAATTTAATTTTACCCTTTGAAAAGCATTAATTACATATTTCTTCGGCGTATTTAAGCCAACGGATTAATCATGAACTGAATATGCATCCACTTAACAAGATTATGACCGTCTCGTTTTCGCGATTATGCGACGGAATTTGTAATCATTTTTCATAATTCAAATTGAAAATTGACACGATTGACCATTCAGTGACGGGAGGTTTCCTTCGATCATCTGGTATCGATGCACGTGAATTTACGGCGGAAAACTATGATGGGCAACTGCAACACGTGGCGGAATTGCTCAATTATCCCGGCGCGGCAATTCCGCTCCGACCGGCATGCAGAGGTAAATTGTCGATGGAACGTGGCGGGTTTACCTTGTGTAAATTGGCGCAAAAAGGGCAAAGCACGATTGCGACGACAGCCGCCGTGGACGTGCCCGTCGTTTCGTTCATCGAGATCGCTATTGCAGCGAGCTACTGCGAAATTAAGATGCGCGCATCGCGTTTGGCGCCAAAATACGCAAAACCAAGAGCGATGATCTCATTGTGGAATAGCTTTTCTAAAGAAACGATTTAAGCTTCTCTCGATCCGCTTATGAGGATTAATTTTTTTTTTTTTTTTTTTTAGAATATGTGCGTAACAAGGGGAACGGATCCATTAAATTTCTTATATAATTTTCGCTTTTTCTCTCTCTATATATATAACGATTATATTATTATATATTTGCCAAATTATTTAAAAATATTTTCTCTTGGCACACACATTCCAAGTTCTAAATATATTTCCGCACACTGTCGAATCGAGTTTTCGTTGACGATAAAGCATACTCAATCTTGGCGCCTAGCGGACGGCGAGGTCAATTCTACGAACGTCAGTTAGAGAAGTTTTGACGCGGATAAAACGATTTGCCGGCGGTCTGCATTGCCAAGGTCAATCTAATCTTGGCCTTGCGTAGGTAAGGGGAACCACCCCGACGTCTCTCGGGACGCATGCAGATACACCCGTCGTTAATAACGTCAAGCATCCGCGGTAATGCGTATCCGAAACGGTTTTTGAAAACAAAGTACTTGGAAAATCTTGAGAAACTTGGCAACGTACGTCAATAAGAATAGCTAACATTGTAATGAGGGATTCTAATGTATGGAAAATGTCATCGATCTATTCTTTAAATGTGAAATCACAGGCTGAGTCACTTACATAATTAATCGATAAAAATATAAATTTAGATATTATTTATACATTTATTAATTATTACAAATTATAATTTAGTTATAAACATTTCTACTAATAATTTCCACTTTATAATAAAAAAGAAAATCGAATTATTTTAATGTGAATAGATATTTGACGAATCAAATAAAATAAAATACAAAGTAAAATAGTTTTTATCGAGTATGATAGTTATAGACGGATAGGTATTTTATATTGTTTCCTTGCACTATAAGGTCTGTCTGAAATAACGTTTCAAGGTGAATCAACGCTTATCAACGTGCCGATGCACAGTGATCGATTTTCAATCTTCGGCCCATGCTCGCGGATGTAAAATTGCGAAATCTGCCATCGACGAAATTAGTTCTACGATAAAGACACACGTGTGTGTTTGTAAATATTTCAGTTAATAAAAACAATCTGTCAAATAAATTTTATTGCCAGCATTCGTTGTCATAATAAATGACGGCTTACTATATCGTTTATTTAGTACGACAACTTTCGGAGATCTAGTTTGCCGAAATAAATGTCTCTTGGCAAAAGCTACGTCTGTATCGTGCATTCAATTTCGCCAGAATCACGCGAAAGAACGTAAATCACGACGTAACAAAGATTACGGTAATCGTCGATAACGATAGCGCCGTTATGTTAAATTAATCGCGAGTCTCCGATTCGATATCACGTTCGACGAGTATTGCGATCGAGACCGTACGATTCTGACAATAGCAGGGAAGTACGGAAGATGACTATCGAAACTGTGAGAATCGTCGAGAGATCTGCGGAGGTTTTTCTCTCGGTTACGGAGGATTTCTTTCGCGCATCGCGTCACGTGGTATATATCGCGCGCCTAACCTCGGCTATTTATGCAAATGGAGCGGCATTCGCGAGAGAGAAGTATCGATGAACGGATTCACGTTTGCGACTATACGTGGCCCGAGAGCTCTCGATTTGATCCTAATCTCTGCCGAGGCAAGGTCGATACGAGGAGAGCTCGACAGTAACTGACTTTACGATTTTCAGCTCCTGCGATGGCATCGAAAGCACGTATATACGTACTCATTTCTTTTCTCTCTTCGTGATTTCTCAGAAATCGAATTGCATTTGCTTTGCTTGCAGCCCTGCCTGTCGTGATGCAATGATACTCGATCGAATTATACAATTTTCCGTATCTCGTCCAATAACGCAATTTCTCAATCATAATTCTCGCCGAGTGAGAGTGATCACGGCAGATATACTCGATTGTTGCAACTTCTTATCATTATCATGATTGAGCACGTCTTTATTACATCATAATTTGCAAGCTAAAAGATATTGAAAATTTTTAATAAATTTCGTAGTCGGCCTCGGTCACGATATAACGCTCTCGATTTAAGAAATCAATTCTGTTTATACGAATCACTACTCACATTATTAGTAACATCCGCTTGCATGTCCGAATCGTCCTCGACGCCAGCTTTGGCGAGGTCGTCCTTCTCGTTATCCGGGGCGTTCGGATACTCGTCGTAATCCTGCTCGAGGCTCTTGGTTTTAGTACCGACCGTGATTTTTCTTTCCTGCCGATTTTTGCCCCCATCCGTTACATCGGTCGCGTTCTTCGGTAGCTTATGTCCGATCGAACCAACGGATTTTATGGTCGAACTCTCCGCGATCCGCCTGTTGGTGAATCTGATGAGATTCACCGGTCTGGAGACATTTCTCCGTTCGTCGAAATTTTTATAACCGTCGCGTTTCGCATGCTTATTCGATTCGATGTTCCGATAATCCCTCCTGACGGTAGCCTTTGGAGTGGTCGGCTCGTCGGACGTGAGTCTCCTGATGATATCTTCATAGGTCTTCAAGGATGATTTGGTCTTGCTTTCGTAAAAATCATTATCAATTTCCTCTTCTTCGTTATCTTCGTTGTCCTCATCATCGATATTTTTCCAAATATCATCCTCTTCTTCATCTTTATCGTCTTCCTCGAGTCCGCCGTGATCCTCGTAATCCTCGTCCTCTTCTATCTTCTTATCGTCTTTCGTTAAATGATATTTAGTCTCCGAGATGTTCGATGTTACTTTCCAACCATCCGTCCATCTCGACTCATCGGCACGATCGATGACGCCTCCGCGATCCTCCAGGCGATGCTTCCTTGCGCCACGATAATCGTTCATTCTATTCCTTCTGTCTTTCCTGAGGGATGTATGTCGCCTAGAGTTTCTCCACCATTCGTGATGCTTATCAGCCTCACCACTTTCCATGTATTTGTGCGGTCTCTCGTAATCGTAATTCTCCTCCGAAACATCCTCGAAATCCGACACGTCGCGATTGCGCGAATACGCGGGTCTATGATAAGTTCTGCCGGGCTTGTATCGATAATTCTTCGAATTATATCGCGACGGAATTCTATGCCTGTCGTTGTCCCTGTCGTCGTACCAATTTCCCCGATGTCCGCCATCGTGGTATCTGGGCGCGTAACGCGGCTCAAACGTTCGGCCGTGATAACTCCTCTGCGCGGATCGATGATGCGATCTGGGATGATCGTAATACGATTGCACTTCGTAATCGTCTTCGTCGACTGGATCCTCGGAGTCTCCTTCGTATTCGTAGTCATTTTTCTGCCAGGATCTCCTATCGAGATCGTGACGATTCCTTCGATTCGAGGTTTCGTGCCTGTGCCTGTGTCGGTGTCTCGCCTCTGTCGTCGTCATCGCCGCTTCATCGCTCTGATGGAATCGGCATTCGGCCACGAAGAGGCCGTAGGCCATCAGCAGGCCCAGCAGAAGCAGTAGCCTTCTATCGCGTGTCATTTCGGTCTCCGCAGCACCGTTTGCAGATACCTTACATCATCATGCGCCCCGTGACTGCGGCTTTCGCGCGATAACACCTTGATCGATCACCTCTTGATGCCTCGCCGGTCACGATTTCCTTAGTCGCGCATCGAGCCGGCTCGATTGTCGAGTAGCAGCACTCGCGCGCGATCGATATCACGTTGATCATTCCACGATCGAGGCAAGACGAGTTCGCACCTGACGGCTTCCGCGAGCGTTTCTCGATCACAATTGATAGCTTAATCCGGGAACCGTCAATTTTCTCTGACAGGAGTCTCTAAATTTAACCGCACGTCACGGCCGGATCGTGGTGACCATGCGGCGACCGCGGAACCTGAAACGATGGTGCAACGCGATTTCTTTTGGCGCGGCTCCAGTACGGTAAGAGTCCGCTGCAATGATTCTCGTCACTGATTACTGAACCATTTAAACGTCACAAAAGACATCGGGAAAATATTTGTGAAGATGACTCGAGACAATCCTGTCGTACTGCTTTATATGCAAGTCGTCAGTAGTATGAAATAAAAATCTACCCCTGATATCTATTCTTAAAAATTTTCGCACTTGCTTCGTAATTTAAAATCTAAGTCACCGGTTAAAATGATTCGTTCATTACATTGATACATCAATTTTAAAGTACTGGTTTCATGTCACGATCTCGTAAATTTATCTGTCATATATTCGTAAATTTTTCAAATCTAACGATTTTTCGGAGCACAATGTCACTGTTCGACGAGTCTGTATCATTAATCACCGGTTTTCTCGGGAGGGGGTGGTTTTTGTTACACGGGCGCATTCGATCTGCTGCAACCGGTGGGGAGTACCAGCGTAGAGTACGATAAATTCACCCCGAATTGTATCGCGGACAGAACGTCGCGGACGACTGAGACCTGAGACCAGCACCGCCGGAGCAACCGGCGGCCTGAGAGATCGCGGCACGCACCGCGCATGCGTGCGGACGATATTCGCCCCCACCGCCCCTCGTGCCGCACCAGACCGGGATCATCCGCCGCCGCCACCGCCGTCGCCGCCTCTTCCTTCGTGCCTTCGTCCTTCGCCTTTACCTCCGCAAGAAATCTCTCCGTGCACGGCATTTCACGGCGGACCCCGCGATGATGCACCGTGAAACAATAGGCATGGACGAAGGGGGCGAGACAGACAAGTCCGCGAACGCAGTGGGCCGCATCTCCACCGGACGTACGATCGGTATGAGATGCACTTCTCAAAAATTGCCACTTCCGATTGTTCGACGGAATCGTTCCTTTTTAATAGCCAAGTAATCCCCGCGTATAAATCTCTTCAAAAATAGTATTAAAAAACTAAAATTGAAATTTATTCGCTTGTTATATTTATTATAAGACAAATTTAATATAAAGTATGATATCTGAAAAAGAAGACGATGTGCGCTTAGCCTTGTCACGCTTTGCCGCACAAAGTTGGAGAACTGTGAGCACAGGTGTGATCATGCATCGGAATGTATGTATAAATGGCGTAAGATATCTGCTACTTCTTGATTCAAGCATATTTTTTAAATATAGGTATCATTGCTTCGGCAGTGTTACTTTATGCAGTGCTGATTAAAGATTTGGAAAAATTAAAGCTGTGAGAAAATTGTAGATGCAAATCGATATAGCGAGACTTCATGGTCCTTGGAGTCACGCGTGTTTGTCGAAACCGGTTTTCAATTTATTTCGAATAGACACGACGTTATCCGCATTAGACTCTCGTGTAGATCGCTTCTTGTCCGTGATAAAAGGCATTAAATTGATTTAATATGGAATGAAGTGGTACACCAACGCGCGTGTCGCTCTATCTTAATCACGATTAATTTTAAAGCGAATTTAGATAAGAACGACATTTATCCTTTAGTAGAGATTCATTTAGGAATTAACTATTGATTCATGATTTTTAGGAGACACGAAATTTTTTTATTAATAAGTCACATATTATTAGAACGCGCACACACGTTGAAACAGGGATTTTATACAAAAATAGTAAATATATATTGATTTTTTTATATTTGTCGGGAGGAAAAGATTTTTATAATTATATAAGAGTCGCGATAATAAATGATATATAAGACATACATTAAAATATTCATATGAAAAAAAATTTAAGAATTCAGAAATACGTTTCAAGAGAAGACATTATAAATATGTAGGTAACGAACAGCAGAGAGATGTATCTTACATAGGATATAGTTTAAAGCTAATGGATGGCCGATGTTAAATGCGGCGTTTATCTTACGCTTTTGCGTGAAAGATTTTTTTTTTTTTTTTTTTTTTTTTTTTTTTTTTTTTTTTGCGAGCGATTATCCAACCGTCACCAGGGCTTTTAGTCAAAGGAGATATCAGGCGAGTGCTAAAAAGAACGCTTCGATTTTAATCCCTCACGGGAATCTCTTTCTTCCTCCGGTCTTCGCTCACGTTTACGATGTAATGCGCGGGACGTACGTTTCTGTGACACCGTGAGCCTGTCTCTCTCGATTTTACGATCGTCTGGGTCGAACCGACAGTCGACCGGCTGGTCTTTTCGCCGGGCGTTCCATTCACTTTCGCGCCGCCATTCAGAGATGCTGGAGTAGACGACGATACCGCGAAATCCGGATCGAAATGGGAGCAAGAGAGAAAGAAGTCGTATGTATAAAAAGAAGAGGAAGTCGCATATTGGGAGAAAGAAAGAAAGAGAGAGGGGGAGATGTGGAGAAGAGAGATCGGAGGAAACTGCGAGAGATAATGCGAGGAGAGGAAGATACGATCGTTGATGCCGATCTTGCAACCGGTACAACGAGGACTGCTTTTTCGTCGCTCGCGGAGGTCGGCGGGCGGTTTTTGTCGCCCCTTTAAGCCAACCGCGGTGCTTACGATGATAAATAAACACGGCGGCCTCCCTACCCCTCGTCGCGGGTATCGCATGACGTTCCTCCGATCCGATCGATCGACTGATGTAACGCGCGATCTATCGACGAAGAAACATCGCCGGCATGTCACTCGGACTTTTTCCAACGCGCCAGGAAGCTGGAGAGAGGAAAATATTTTGCCAGATGTGTCGAGCATCGAAAATTATTGACGTTTATCGAATCTGTCAGGAGAGTCGCCAAGTTGTACGAAATATCAGTATGAAAGAGCAACGTCATTCAGGTTTTTTTTTTTTCTCCCCTGAAGGGAACTTACCTTACATAGTTATTATGACGCCATCGTGACGACGAGTATCAGAATTTTCATTTTATATGCATTATCTTACGAAACATGGGATGCGAAGGAATCAAAATTACTCTTGCGTTGTACGATCATTAAAATGTTTCACGCCAGACTTATTTTCCTAAATGTCGGCTTATGCAATGATGTTGTTGGCCACAGCACGAGAGCGTTGTAAAATAGATTTTACAACGTGAAATTTGTCGGTCACGGCGCGCGGCGTTTAACAGTTATGCGTCGGCGGATTTCTCTAATTATTTTGCTTTCACGCCTCTTCGACGCTTGTCCGCGTTAATTGTAACCATTTGTCAGGATTCGCCGGGTGGATAAACAGATTAACGCGTCGACGTAGAATAACGATTAAATCGCATCCGCGCCCAACAAAATTCATGTGCCTTGCGTAGAATGCGCACAGTCGTGCACGTTGCCGGATAAACGAGGTGAGACACCAGGTGCGTCCGGTTAAATAAATGAGATATGGAGAGAGATTGAGAGAGAGAGAGAGAGAGAGAGAGAGAGAGAGAGAGAGAGAAGTTCTCTTCTTTAAATTTAAAATTATAACTTTTTTACGAAATATGATAAACTCACAAGAAAGGACCAAGAATCTTGATCGAACTCAGATTTTTTAAATAAAATATTTTGCGTTAAAAATTTATTTAATATATAAGATGCATTTAAAAAAAATCAACAGGTTAAGACAATTATTAGCGCTAATTTTTTTTTCAATGACATTTACGTGCTACACTTGTAACTGAGATCACCAGTGACTATTTGTGGAAAAGCAGTCTTACAATACAGTCATGATACACTGATTTCATTTGAGAGAGTACGTTACTAATTTTTTTTTCCTGCAAGTAAATCCACCACGAAGTACTTTCGCGTTACACGAACGGGCAATAAAAGTATACATTTACAATGATTTTGTTCCGTGATTCCGGCATATCCACGATTTGTGCGATCATCGAGATATGGAACGTTCGCAGGATAGGACACGCGATCACATGGAGTTTCATCAAGATTTTCATAGACACGAAACGAGATTAGTCACGCGAATTTTAAGCGCGGCTTTCGTGCCAAGGCAGACAGACGCGGAGGTACCGATTTGTTCTACTTACAAAAGAAGCGCGTGGGCCCGCTTCGTATGCACGCATGTAGTTCTCCATAAGTCACCGACTTAAAGATCCGTGACGTTCGTTGCTTGTATACCGGGCGATATCTTGTTTGCTCAATTTCTCATGCACGGGAATCTTTTACATTTTTTTTCTACTATTCGGAATTGAAAATTATGCGTTTCTTTGAATTTTTTATTTGGAAACATAACTAATGATTACGAATATCGGTCTTAGAAGTTTAATATATGCTACTTGAAAATATAAACAAATATCGCTTCTTATAAAAATTTCCTCCAAAAAGACACACATGTAAAGATCCACAAAAATTCTTCTCTTTTGAAAAGATGATTATTTCTTTGCCGAAAAAAAGTCATATCTATTTGTAACTTACTAATATTGTAACTCTCATTTTTTTATCATATCTTAATAGTTATTTAAGGCTATTTATCGTCTATAGTCGTATGATATATTATAATTTCACGAAATTAATATATCGGAGAATTAATATTTTATTAGCTCATCTGAATTTAAGTATTTCACGCATCGACGTGCAGAGTAAAATATCGCAAATTATAAAATAAAATGATGAACATATTTACATAAAACTGGTCAATATCGTGAATTAGAAACAAAAATTATTTTGTGCGACTTGCTCATCAGCGTATATGTACAATATCACACGTTTACTTTCGTTATCTTTCGATTTCGCATCTTTAATCAAGTTCAACCGGGTTATCGGTGGAGATTAAGCTTTTGGGTCACTTTGCCATTTCAAAGAAATATATCACTTTCCGTTTACGATAGCCAATTTCAACGGCACTTATATCTTTTACATTACATTTAAGATGCGACAAAAAAGTTTTAATTAATTTTTTATCTATTATTTGTAACATATTAAATTAATATTAACATTAATACGATAGCGATCTGTCACGAATGTTCGAGGCGCACACTTACCGTAAAGTACTCTCGACTTTCTTAGTTACAGAAATAAATCACTCCCAACATTCTAAAAACAGTTGCGAGGGTGCAGAGGTAGGGGTAGACTAGTCGGGACGAACCAAAAAAATGTCAGCTCGCGGAACACCCGTCGCGGCCGCAATCTCCGAGATACGCTTTCGTCTGATGATCGCCGCACTCTCGCGCTCGTAGAGAATCCCATTTTGCACGGCGCACCTGCTAAGTGGCAACGCGCGAAAGGGGCGACGAAGAACTGCGCGTCGGCGTCCGATAACCGGAATAAGCGTCCTTTTGTATTCTTCAAGGCCGCGAGGATACATCGTCGCGCGACCTTTGACATCTCGCGCGCCCGAACGACGACATCTTCCACGGTACACGTTCGCCGATCCGGCTCTTCTTTCGCCACGTTTACCTTGAGACGTCACCGCGGCATCTCCCCCGTGCGAGAGAAAGCGCCGGTTTTGTCACCTTGCGAGAGGGTCGACATTCCGGCGGAGAGGAATACGTTTCCGTTACGGTATGTTTGTCGTAGTCGCAACGAAGGACGTTCGTTGCTCCTTCTCTCTCCCTTTTCGAAATAACAGCGGTATGTTTGATGAATTTTGTTGATGAGGGTAATATTATTTTATAATTTCCTCGACCGGCAAACTCACGATCATTGAAGCCACTTTTACGCCGGAAGTGCTTCGGAGATAACTAGACGACAAACATGAGAAAAGCAAACAGGGTGGATCCTATATGGTTTATACTCCGTATTTTTAATGCAAACATCGCTGATGAGAACCTTTTAGTCCTCCGACCTTTTTTTAGCTCCTTCCAGTTAACGGGAACAATCCGCAGCTGGTAGTCGATAAACAGGCGGGTCTTTGTAATAATCTTTACAGCTTGACGAAAATGAAAGCAGTCTGTTTAAAAGATGCTAGTCTTTGTTATCACGGATAAAGTTATATACGGCGGTCTACCCCAGTGTTCAATGTCGCATACGTAAGTCTGCCAACGCTAAGGAAAAACCACGCATCAGCATAATAGAGAGGCTGCAGCGTACAATATACCATTATTTTCTTCTGACAAAATTAGATTACCTCATTCATAGTCATTATACGTATTGGACGTTTGCATTTCATTCTCACAGATAATTACATACGACAATAGAGATCCTATTGTACGAGCAAACAGCATCAACTATTTTATAATTTTTTACCACAACATGGATATGTATTTGATGAGACTGGAATTCCATTTTGAGATTACAATCTCTAATTTTTAGATTCGATTAAATTTAGGCTGGGTTTCGTTTGACATAAGATACAATTTGTAAATATCTACCTCTCCTTGGGAGTGAAAATATTTTATATTAGAAACGAGATACTCGGGATAAATAATTTTGGAGAAGTTATCTGAATATTTTTTTATGTATTATTTTATTGACTCGTTATCAAACGCAACGCACTCGCATCGTATACTGCATTTTTAATCCTTTGGTTTAGATATGTAATTTGTGCAGAGACTAAATATTATCCTTCGCTGCACCTAAATCGGAGACATGTTTAACGCAGGTATAGAGAATAATACAGTAAATATTGCGAAAGGACGTTAAACAGGATGAATGTGCGTGGCAAGTACGATACACGTAGCAGCACTTAGAATATAGAGTTACGCATAAAATACGCTTTCTCTTCGTAACACTTTAAGAAAAAAAGATGAAAGTAATTTATTAGATGCGCATTTTTTACGAGTACTTGTTATTCTTTATACAACGATTCTTTTAAATGTGCGATCGATTCTATAATCGCTTCATATATAGATGTATTTCTTTAACAAAGCGTAATGCAATATTAAGGAATTTTTTTTTTATATTAATTGATAATAGGTACATAGCATTACAATGTTTATTAACTCTCGCGATATGTGAATATTCGAAACACGTCTGTATAGATACCTCTTTATGTTATGACTTATACTGCGTCAAATATATTATAAAAGAATATGGTTCAACGGAATCTTTTTTTATATCGTTTGAATAATTTGACTTTAAGTACAAATTATATCGGTAAATCGAAATTCCGCGTGAAGAATATTCTATATATTATGGAAATTATTGTTGCGACGAATCGAGTATCTTCAGAGGTACATTTTAGGAAGTATAGCCGCAATGAATCAGACAAAAATCCGATCCAACGATCGCGATGGTAATCAAATAATATTCACGACACGCGATCGTTATCGGATTTTGTCGTTTCTTCATACTTTCTTTATTAAGAGACTCGTAAGAAAGGGGGTTGGGACTCCTCTTTTCTCGAATCTCGTCACAAGTCCTACATTCGACGTCCACGTTTCGACTTCATAGCATCCTCGAGAGGACGAGGAACGCCATCGATGCGGCTAGGTTTATCATCGCGGCATTCATTGTGGATGCGGCTGAGAATTGGAGTTTGTTCTTTAGATCTTCCGGCACGTCCACGTAGACCTTATCGATTCCCACGTCTCTGATCAATTTCGAGAGCTCCGTGGCGTTGACGGTATCACCATCCGACGACCAGATCGTCAGTGTCGCGTTGGTGAACGTCGTGTTCTTCAATAACGTCTTTATAACATCGATATTGTTCGCCACGAGGCCGGCTCGTACGGGATAAGTTACCGGTTGGGTAACTTTATTTTCCTTCAGAGTGTCGACCATCGTTTGAATCTGCTTCAAACTATATCGACCCTCGGTGATGTTGAGTTCTTTTCCATATCTAAAATATTGACGGATAGTTAAATCTCTCAATCGTGTAGTATACGGTTAAATAAATAAATAAAAAAAAAAATTTACTAATTTATTAGGATTATACAAGTCGGATACAAAAAAAAAAAAAAAATAAAATTTACAATTGCAATTTAATATCGATGTATCCATCAATATCTTTATTTAGATATCAAGCAATTTGACACTAAAATTTTATTTCCTGTAAATAATGACGATTTTTTCCAAGCAATATTTAAAAATATCTGTCTTATTATTTATTCGTCGATTTTTTAAATATTTTTATTAATATACGTCTTTGACATTGACGTGTATCCGACGTGTATCGTACGTATTTTATTAAAGCGCTAAGTTGATTATCTCCTCTCAGGGACTTTATATTTATAACTCTCCTTTTTATAAGAGATCGCTCCATGGTCACGATATATATTTCTTTGCTTATACGGTTAATTAATTACAAGGTTATATGTTAGAAACTGTTGTTAACTCTGTTCACACAAGTGCGTGTTGATCTTGTTAAATTACCTGGTTGTCCAGCCGACGGAGAGGATGCTCTCTGGTATAGTTTCCTTAGCCCCTTTCAAAAAATCTTTCGCATTAAGCGAAGCAGTAGTAGCGTCCACAGGTCCAGGAATAATGTCCGCATTGAGGAATACCGGGAACGTCAGCTGGACAAATAAATGTTTTATTTATATTTCATTTTTCAAAAAAAAAACACGTTTTATATACTTACATTAAATATATACACATATATATACGCACGTTTGCTCGCAGTCTTGCGAGAATGGGCTTACTATTCTCGAATGCTTCATTGGATTTAAAGTCCAGTTTGATGCCTTTCGTATTGTTACTGTGAATGTTGAGCTCGAGGAAATTCTCGAGCGACAGGTCACTCTCAACGGCCGGTGGATGCGCCATTATCGGGATATCAGTCTGATTGGTATTGCTAAGTTTTCCCATAACGACGTCGGCTTCCAGCATCATGATGTTCTCTTTAAAAAGGAAAGTCGGTTGTCTGTTCGTTCGTATGTGTGTGTGTGTGTGTGTGTACATATATGCAAGTGTGTGAGGTAGCTTGAGACGACCGGCTGGGCGGGAGGAGGGTTCTGGCATGTGCATATACGTGCAGCGAATATCGATTACTCCCTAAAGAGGCTGGAAGATTGCCGGATCCACACGTTTGTCAGTGTTAACGCTCAAATGAACGAAAAATCCAGCTTCTTCATGATGAAGGCCGTAGAGACTGACGTCAGATTGTCAAGTTGTTGGAAAAGAAACGAGCAGTTTTTACGAGCTAAAGCTACGACATCTCTTTCTTCTGGATATCAAAGCCATCATTGTAGACTTTCAGCAAGCTGTGCAAGGTATTATAAAAGAGGATAAGCGTTTTTCTCATGTAATAGATTGTGATAATTTTTTAAAAGTGTGTGATAGAAATATGCAAGAAAGTATATAATCGATGGGGAAAGGATGAAGAGATTTAGAATTCTGATTCTCAATATAATATTTTTATCATTGAAAGACATATAGTCGCGGAATTAAATTATGAAAGTCAAAAATCAAGGAATCAAGGATCTTCTTTCGCAATTACTTTGCACTTTGGTACTTTATTGAGATTCAAAGAAGGTAGGAATGTACTTTTCGAAAACTTTGCATCGTGACGCGACTGCGTACAAACGACTTATCTACGAGGATTCAATCGTATACGGAGATAGAAAATTTAAATACGAAGACATGAATTTTTTCCTTCAAGTTGAAGCGCAAAGTTGAGAGAATTTTCGTTTCCTCGAGAGAATAATTCCAGTTCAAAGTTGGCGTATATTCCGTATCGAGATACGAAATGTATGTACATGCATATCAAGGGAAAGATGCCTGTCGAAAATACGAGACTTTAATCAGTTCCACTTATATTTTATATAGACTTGCTTTGTGAAGGCGTGTGAGATAAATCATGTAAAGCGGATACTGCATAAAGCTTTCTCCCTTGCTGTCGATATTTCTGAAAGCGCACTTTTCAAGGACGTCCCACACCATTATTTAAAGCGCGCCGATGTAAAAATACATGTCACTATGCGGGCTGACACAAAGATACGCGCAATTGAACTCGATATGGGATATTCGCGAGGGGGTGACAAATGCAAAAAATGCGTCGGCATTGAAAATTAACGTCATAAAATATGCCACCCAAGTCCATTAATTAATAATATATTGACGATCGAAAGTGGCGAAATTAAAGTAAATTAGCATCTTGCCGGGACGCGAAATTTTCGCCGAGGCTATTTCCGATTGTTCAATATTAAATATTTATCGTGACTGTTACACGTTTGCAACCAAAACAGTTCAAGGTGCCGCGTCGCAAATAGATATATACATATCTCAATTATTTGTAATATTTAATATTATATATTTTCATCGACTATTATTATTATTATCATCAATGTATTTATCAATTACTGTCTGCTGATATGAACCATTTAGAGAGAATCTTGTGTAATATCATCTTTTGCAATCTTATTGGCGTAGTAGCGTTATGTCAGCGTTAATCTTTAAGCGATCACGTTACGAAAGTATAACTTTATTAATTTCATTGAAATATTATAAAAATATTATCTTAAATAAATCTCTTCTGAATGCATTAAAACCGTCATGGCCATGTTCAGGCTTTAAATAAAAAAATGTATTCAAAAGTCCATCAACATTTTAACGATGTCGATTTTACGTGAAAGAAAACGTCCTGGTTTAATAATTAAAAATTTTTCTTATCTACAAAAACAATAGGATGCTTATTAAAGTTGCGTCAAATACCTTCAAAGCAATCGTCGCATTTCCAACAATGCCGGCGATATCCGAGCACGCGGGAATAATTAGAGTGCCATCGCTCTCTCCTCTTCATCTCTCGAGTGCAATAAACGGAGAACGAAGGGAACGTAGACTACGATTTCGTGATCGACTTACCTGACAAAAGTACCGTGTCCAATTTCGTCAAGTTATTGACGGCATGCGCCCAGACAATCTTCGTGAGATTGCCTTTGACGTTGGGGAAGAACTTGATCGGATCCGGCGAAATATGGCAGCACGAGCTGTTGTTGTTGCACATGGCAGCCTCTGAAACACCAAAAGCCACATCTAAGCTGTATTTTACAATATAAAGCCATGTTTCGCATTTACACCAGTAACGTGCACGGACTTGACCTTCTCTCCATCAATATTCCCGAGACCGCGCGAACCATGACCCAATATTCGCTTCATAATTGAGCGAGGACTCGAGAATTTCTCGCGGCAACCGGCTGTTCTCTCTCCGAGACGAAGCGACGGAGAGAACCTTATTCGCTCTCCTTCTATTGTCTCGTTCGATCGATATAATCACGTTCATTTGTCACGAGGGGTTTCCAACTACCGTGGTCGGCTAGCGAGCTGAGCGACCGCGAATCCGGGTGTCATCTCGCCGAGATACACACACACACACACACACACACACACACACACATATATATATATATATATATATATTGCTTATTCCGGCGCGGCGAAATCTTCTTTTTTCAGTTTTTTTTTATTCGCTCGGCGGCGTAAATATCGATATAAATGAATTATATACGTCATAGAACCGTATGTAGTCGGGAGAATAAACCTATACGCGCTCGGGGACGTGTCAGTATGAATTAATAACGGGATTGCGTCGGAAAATTCCACAGTGCGCTCCTCGGCTCTCTTTCTTCGGCGGGTTAGACCATTTCCGGTACATTCCGAGCCATATGGTGAACAAACTTCGCGCGTCGAATGACCCCTTCGAGGCAGATTACGAGGGCGATTGGCTTCTCTTTAGACTACGTCTTTTTATGAATGGCCAATAGCGGAGCCAAGTCCGTTAAAAATTTGCTTTGATCTTCAAAATAAAATTCGATAGCGAATTTTACAGAAGTAAGCGAAATTTCATAGCGAGACGGCAAATGTTTCTCTTAATTAAAAATTTCTTCCTGTTTCTCTCTCTCTCTCTCTCTCTCTCTCTCTCTCTCTCTCTCTCTCTAAAAGAGGAAACGATTAGCGATTTTAGACACGGTACGTTCGACAATGCGGGTGTGTCACTTAAAGTTTAATATCGATCGTGATAAAAAAGTTTGTGACTAATCAACTTCACGACCCGCAGCCAATGTTTGTTCCTTGTCCACTACCAGTTTGTAATCGGAGCAAAAATTTGACGGAGAATCTTTTTACCGCGTAGAAATCGCAGATTGGCCGGATTAAATTACTAATACTCGTTAAATTATTCGGAATTAGTCATTTATTTTTTGTAAAGTTTTTCTGAAAAACTTTTCTTGCGCGAAGAATCGATAGCTAGCCGTGCCAATGATTCCGACTGACCCCTTTCCGATCCAGTGATCACGGACTAAATGTGCACGGTCAATGGAAATATGCTGAGCTGGCGTTTTTTTTTCCCCCCTTCCATTAATAGTAGCTTTCTATCCGTACATTTCCGCAGTTTATAGCTAAAATAACTATCGAACTGTGCGAATATTTTCTGAAGACTTTAAATTTTTATCTAAAGTCCATATATACGCGTTGTACAGAGATACAAAATGTTTGTGTCACTTGGGAAAGAATACATCGTTGTACAAGAAAAATTTACTTATAGCTAGATGGAAGAACCGTGAGCAAATTGCATTTGCCGAGCAATGCGAGTGATAACAAACTTTAGCGCGACCACTCCCGGGTTAATTTAATGACATTCCTACGAAGAGCTAATGCTCGTTCGTGTACTTAGACACACGATAGCAAGGGGGGGGTGAGTCAGCAAATATTATTTGAATTGGTCACGCCATATTAAATTCGTTTTGATTCTCGTCACTCGTGAACCGTTTCATATGTAGCAAGTTTTTAAATACCTTTTGAAAATCTTTTTTCTTGGAATCGCGCTCAACATTGGTGTTTATCAATATGTCCTCGCGTACGTTGTCCTTGTCAAATATCCGAGCTTTCCCCACATTTTACCGGACGTATCATCGCTACAGTGTCTTTACGAAACGGTCGTTTCTTGTATGGCAATCTCGTATAAAGACCATACTGTACTCGAACCGGTCCAACCACGAGGGAAAACCGTGAGAGAGCGGTCCTCCTTTTTTGTTACGAGATCCGTTTGTGTGCGCGATCGAACGCTATGAGATCGAGGCGATTGAACTGGTCGAGTTCAGGCAAACTAATTGGCTGGACAACCGATCGTCTGTTCTCTCGCGGTTTTTCGACGATACAAGCCGTTGCACCGCGTAAACCGATGATTTTATTATCGCGGTTGGAATTGTGCAATTCTTCCGCGTCACACGACTCGGCAAAGGTAAACATTTGTTTTTTCAAACGCATAGCGTCATGTGCATTCAACGTCAATGTATGTTTTTACCGATCCGGAAATGTCTAATTTAAAAAACGCATGCGCGACATCTTCCACATGTATCTATTGTATAAAATAGTGTTGCAATGAAGTCTTGCAACAAATTGAAATATCCACTTTGCGCACGCGAACAAAGTAAAGAACTAATTAAACATAGAAATAGAAGTTACATTGTTTGATTAATTGATTGATTGATTAATGAATTTGACTTTGCGACTAGAAAGTTTCTCTTAAGACAATAATATATTTGCGTACAATTCGTTTAAAGAGATGAAACCGTAGCACACATGGAGAAAAAAAAGAAATCTTATTAAAAAATTTAATTAAGAAGAAACGATATTTTTTTATGATCCATGAAATAATAAAAACTATATTTTTCAATTTATAAATATAATCCTGTAATATCAAATATGCAGGAAGATAAATTATGATAACAATATATAAATATATAAATTTACGCACTTGAGACGTACGGGAAAATAATACCAATATGCCAATGTAAACCATTCACTGCTGATCCCGTGTAAAATTTCGTTTTAACAACCTTCGATATTTCCAAGCCGAGCATCAATTTTTATTGTATTCTCGTTTCACCGTAGAATGTCAAATGTCACGAATTTCATATCGGCTGTACAATGTCTCGAATTACAAGCACTTTATTGCGACCCGTATTTTCTTAGCTCGTACGTGACGTGTCGTGGATACAACGAGGATGCAACAATGAAATCGCATCGGACTTCCAGCTCCGTGAACAGGACCACCGCGTCGGCGGCCTGGCTGCCTCTCTCGCGATATACGAAAGAATTCCGATGCCCTCGTGGGCTGATAAAAGCATCTTTCACGCGTCACTGCGCCGCGTATAGTTTGCAAATAATCGCGACTACCAACGTTCTCTTTCGCTTAGAATGTGCTTCTGAAGGCTCAAGTCATCTCGCCGGCGAGGCGGAGCCTCGTTTCGATGGATTTTGCCTTAGTCAGCCGACTGACAAAGCGTGACTTACCGCATCTATTACCAACGAACTTGAGTTTCGATTAAAGTAGGAATCGACTGTTCGAGAGCAGCAATTCGGAACTTTAACCGGAATTTGATATCTCGCGGATTTATCTGACAGAGTTTCATGTTAGTCGAACTAGTTCTATGGAAATGCAGAACAAATCGTTGATTGTTAGATATTTATTCATAGGAATTAGCAACTTGTTCGACATAATCAATATTTGTGGTCCTGGTAATCTGGAAAGATTTGGTCAAAATGTAAAAAAATTATATTTGATTTCTTTTTTATTTATTATATTGTAATGTGCCGTTAGCTCGCGCGCACGAAAGAGAAAGAGAGAGAGAGAGAGAGATGTGTTATTAAATTATCGATTTTAACTAATTCATGTAATGCCAATGATGTATGGTTATATATTCGATCATTTTCCAAGATGAGAAATCAGGTTACGGGTATTACGAACAATTACGTTATTAATTCCGTAGAACTGCGCAATCGCGTAATGATTTATGTGTTATGTCATCAAATGTAAAATGTCAATGATAAATAATAATGTGCAGGTAGTCCGACAAACAGCTGATGGGCCATCTGTCTCGCTTATTCCGAGCTGTTCAAACTGAGAATGTATCTCGTATACATTTTACATTTATCACATATATTTTAAAATACGATATCGTGTTTTTCTAAATCGATTACTTCATTGTTTGCTGAAAGAGGTTTCACATAAGTTTGAATAGTGCCACGAGTGGCATTTTGATATCGGAAGGTAGAAAATCAGCCATGTCGGATTATGTCGGCCGCTCGTGCCGGCATAGCGAAGAGTATATCGTTACAATGTAAAGGATTGATCCATTAATATATGCAACAAAATCTGTTCAATTTTATTAAAGCATTAACTTCCGATAGAAAGTTTTTTTTTACAACTGTTTATTATATATTGCTATTTTACCAAGAAATTTTCCATTAAATTAACGGAGCTTAAGATATAATTACGGACTTGCAACATGGATTATCAAGTCGAAGATTTCACAGAATTCGACCTCTCGCGGATCACACGTGTAGAATATTAATTCCGAATTTAATACCGAAATTCGCTATTCGGACTTACTGTGATTAATTATGAAGATATGGCTACCTGGTGAATTCAGATGTTACAAGTTATAACACGTGATAATAATATGTGTTCTCTCATTTTTTTTTTCCCCCCGAGAATTTTGGTCAGGATTGGGATAGTATAAATCATTTGATGTTAACCGCCTTACACAAAACAAAACTACGGTTATCTGTTAAAAATAAGTGTTCTCTCGTTTGGTCATTTATTTAGAATTTATAGATTAAAATTTTTTATTTAGAAATATTAATTGTCGTTTAATACGCCGAGAATGGTCGTCGTTTTTTACGCGATGACGATTTTTCTTCGATCTCAACTGTTCATGCTCGAGCGTGATTTATAGAATCGATTTGCGAGCATTGCGTCTTTTAAATTTTAAAGTCAACGACCGCATCTACGGAAAATTTCCGATTTCTACATCTTAGTTAAACTTATTCGGGCATAATCTTTAGGTATACCAAACGCACATAATATACTTGCATATTCCAGCGTACAACAGAACGATGAATTTGTTCTGCTTATCGCGGATAAACATGTCGTTATCGGTTTGATAGTTTTTTTTTTTTTTTCCATTTCATATAAACGTTATATCGTCTGGCGAGTTCCATTCAGGTGATGTCGTCAAATAAAAATGATCTCTTCGGTCGTGACTCTTCGATACAGATAAGATTAAAATTGCATTGTGTTACCGCTTTCTCTACTCATATGACATTCTCTTTGTCGAAATGCGATAAAAACCGGTTTATAATATAAAGCCAGATTACGGCGCGGTTGTTTGGCGCCGGAATGATTGTCTTTTCGAATAAGTACTCGTCGATAATTTATTTGCAACACAGGATTTTACAGACCGTTTCAATATCGTATCGGAATAACCTTGTAACGGGCTGCGTAAATAACATCGCGATCCAACCTCGCACACTTGTTTTCATCGCGTTTATAACGCTTCTCGATACGAATTATTCATGACGAGTCATTGTACTCCGTCTGGATGTTCGCGCGATTGATGCGATTCCGCTTCTCATTGCTATCAGTGTTTTGCTTTTGCAACGAAATGCGATGCACGATTTACTTTTCATTGTCATGCGGATGTTCGGTATCTGTCTGAGTACGTCATGGTAACTTGCGACATGAAATAATATAATAATATTGATGACGAAATATATTTAATATTAAAACATTTTTTTACAACTAAAATACAGGTTATTAAAGAAGATTATTGTTAAAGACTGTCGACATACGCATCGTGGAATTTCGTTAATCCTCATGGATCATACATTTCAAATTTTGCGCGAAGTTATTGCTCAACTGATATAAATCATTAATTAATTGCCTCCTGGCAATTATGCTGCCTATCCCATTCATTTTCCTAATGAGAATCACTTGCGTCATGAGATCTCATTCCCAAGAGTTTTAACCCTTTTTACACTAATTGTTTACGTGTCTTTTATCTTAGTCCCGGAGGAAGATATCGTATACTGGTACTAACATCCACATCTTTCATTATCATATTCAGGGTCGCGGATAGATACGATTCTCGTTTGCTGATGTATCGAAATATTTATTACTAGAAATTACATCGATCTTTTCATTTTTATACTTTCCGCGCACTGTCTGCTTATAGCGTCTATATCCGTAAATCGTTGATGTAGGAACGGGCAAAGAAATACTAAAAACAGTTTATTTTTCTACTATTTTCGTGCACGGGGTATGCTGTAACTTATATGCCATCGGTATCATCACGGTCGCGGCGTTAATCTATTTTCGCAGACGCTTCATTTATAAGCAACCATGCAAGCATCGCGGGAGGTATCGGATCGTAGCGTATCTTTGATCAACTCTCTTTTTAGCGGCGAGTATTATGACAATGCCGAAAAAAAATGCATTTGGAAAATATTTGTGTTTATCACTATTTTTTTTTTTTTAATTTGGCAAATATTTACATTAATTGTTTCGATCGGAATTAATCACTCCGTATTATTCATGTGTCGTCGGGAAAGGAAAATAATGTTCGCGTCGACAGCGAAGGAATTTGCGTTAGGCAGGAAGTAGGAAGAGGAAGAAAAAAGAAAGAGACGCATGTCGGTGATGCATAATAAATATCCCCACGTGTCATGGGATTAATTGTGTTTCCGCTGTGTACATCGAGAGGCGGCGCTGATTAAAATTAAGGATTAATTTAATGTAAGAACACCTGAAGAGGCACCTCACCGAGTGCACGAACGTACCTATATACGTCGAACGGCGTGCGTCACTCGTGAGATTATTATTAGCGATCCTCGATCGGGGGACGGATCGAGACGAGGATTTATTACGTGTCATCGCGGTCTCCAAATCGTATCCTCTATCATCCTGCAATCTTTCTCTTTCGGTTTGGAAACTTTACCGGCGATCGCGTGCTCGAATTAATACTTGGGAAAAATTTATTATGCATTAACAAGGAATGTGAGATAATTTAGAAAATTTAATTGATTACAATCAACATTTAATTTATCTCTGACTCACGGATTTCGAGCCTTGTTATCTCATACAGTCCGTTTCTCACCTTTATCTTCCTTAAGTGGGGTATGCCGTAAATTGAATTAAATTATGGAACTTTCCGTGTGGAGAAATGCCTTTTCTCGTTGAAATCGTTTATTTGCTCGCCGCGAAATCGAACCTGTCGGGATATCTGAATCGACGTGATCTATAAAAAGTCTTGGGTTGTAAAATCACTATCCGTTCTATTCTAAATCAGCGGTACGTCGATTTCATTCTCCGTCGTAAGGAAAGTTTTTAAACATCTCTTGATTTTTATTTTCGGAATCGAGTGGAAAATTCCGCGAACGCAGCTATATCGTCGAGCCTCAGTTTTGAAGGCTTCATCCGTTAAACCCAATGTAAACTTAACGCGCGACTCGAACAAGATATCTTCCCTTTGGCGATGCCAAGAGGAGAAACGACGTGACAAAAAAAGAAAATCGATACGTCTATCAGAGGGAGTGTATAGGCTTTTCAATGCGCGAGGCGCACCCCTACAGGTTTTACGACGTTTGAGAAAGATATTTTAGACACGGATTTCATGATCTGCTAATTGTCAGGTTCGTAATTGTCTTGCGCAGAATGTGGCTTTAAAATAGAATTGATATACAACGGCTAGTTTCTCTTGCGCAGTTCCTCGGTTTTAAACTGTTCGCAAACGAATACGACTATCACTCTCACCGCGCTGATTTATGTCCTCGAAAGTAACATTATATCGAGCTGTCAACAAAAGCTGTCGCTTTGGTTCGCGTCACGTATATTACCGATGAAGAGGCTAAAAGAAAGAATGAGATCTCTATAATATTCTTACAAAAGTAATTTCATAATTTCAATTCAGTTGATTTCGATGATTTATTTTTTTCTTGTAGTAACGAGATGATTTTGAAGTAAAATATTCATTTGATATATTGTTACTCAGACGTTCTCAATTAAAAAACAATCCGCATTTAAATCATTCATAAACAACTGATTCTAAAAAGCCACCGTTGTTGCGTAATAAAAGTGATAGTTCAATAAATTTACCCGCATAAATCTATCATTTATTTTCGGAGCACGCGATGTAAATGAAGATATATTACACCATATATATATATACATCGAAATATCATGTGTCCTTCAGACAATTCCGTTTTAAACATTATAAATTGCGTTATGTCAAACTTACGGATCACCGTTAGCAGTATCGCGATCGTCGTGATCATGGTACTCGCCATGGTCCTCGATGCCGGGTGTACCGAAATCGCAATGGGGTGCCCGACAAAAGAAGGGACGGCTCGGCGTGAGAGAGAAAGAGAGGTAAAGGCGATGGGGAGAGAGAAAGACACGCAACACGAACCGATGCGGCTCTTTCACGGTTCTTCCGCAAGACGCCCGGTCAACTCGACGGCCTCGAAACGACTGGCTGTCTCCACGAGAGGAGCGGTTGGTCGGCCGATCGTCGAAATCCAGGCTCGTAGATAATGGCACGTACAGGCAGCCGGTCATATTTCGCGGCGCCGCAATGCCGCGCCGGTACACACGTGTTCTCTCACCACTTCCCCGCTCGGGGGAACCGGGCCCCCAGCACGAATCACAAAACGTGGGGTCGCAAACGGTCGAGAGGCCTTAGGGGAGAAAAAAAAGAAAGGGAGAGGGAACGGAAGGACGATGCGTGGATCGAATTGAAAGTCGTTTCGAGACGCAAGAGTTAGAAAGGATTCGTCGCTGTCATAGTTTATCGCGGCCTCGGTCGATACGGGATTTCCGCGTGGGACATTCGCGACAGACTGTGATATATGTACTTGCGCTACCGGAAGGAAAGACCCGCGATCGCTGAAATATCGGCACGAACAGGTAGATCGATCGTCGCCCAAAGCCGCGCCTGGAGATTGGAAAATCTGTAAAAAAAAAAAAAAAATCAGGATTTTCCGGTTTTTTCACCCCTCATTAAACCGTACGTTTAAAATACAGCTCTATCCCTTGTACGACCGGGTAGGAAGTTATAAATATATTAACGAATACGCGAATGTATTACACATGCTTATATCATAATGTATTTTATAAGGAAAAAATTATTAAATGGACAGAAAGATATAAACGATCGTAATCTATTCAGACTTGAAATAAATATCCTTGAATGTATGATGACACATGCGCAATCTAAAGTAGATGGTCGTGTACCTATTTGGTTACTATTCGAATAATCGTATTATACTTTTACACAGCAATACTTTTATAAGTTGTTATGATAAGCAATTTTTTACACGTTACACATTATATTTGTTAGATTTTCATGGCAACTTTAAAAAAGCAAGATCGATCAAACAATAAGAGCTTTAATCAGTCGACTCGCGATATAATGTTTTATCAATACTACATTCAATTAATTCGGCGGTTAAAAGCGACACCCTTACGGGACTTAATCGACTGAAGCGGCTTCGATGGGGGTGGTTTTCTGAAAGGACAAGAAGGCTGACGATATACGTGCCATAAGCACGATTAAACGGGGTTGTGTAGTTATCGTGCGTTGTTTTACGCAAAGTTCATCGTGACTCTGCTCGACATGTGTTTGGTACAGGATCCCCAAACGAACCATACATGTAGGCGACAGGGGTCGTTTTCGTGACTCTCGGCGCGGCACGGAGGGATGAAACATCTGCCGAGGGTTCACGACCGTAGGGCGGGCGCTAAGCACCAATTTCGCAAACTTTTATATTTGGTAAAACACATTTACCATTCTTCATTTTACGAAGCGAAAAACTTTTTTCTAACAAGACACATAATCTTCCTCGAGAGGAGAAGTGGCGCTTAACATTTTTATTCATGGATTGTGATGGGAATAATTAAATCCTTTCATCCTAAATTATTATGTTTATTTATTTTTTTTTTTTTAATGAAAAATCTTAGTATATTCTAAAAATATTTCTTAACTGTGACATTTTTTTCAAGAAACTTTTGCGAGAAAACGTAACTTTAGTAGATCAGTAAAATTCAACGAGATGATAATTAGATTTGCGAATCATGTCTTTTAAGCGTGACTATTAAACACTGCATTTCTCGGTATCGGGATATTGGTGAATTGTTACTGTCTCCTTATCTATATATAGTGAGTCCGGTCGTATTATGCGACAAATTTACGCGATATGTTAGACGCGTAATATTTTGTGGAAAAATGCGTCTTATCGCTTTATCTGCGCTAACGAAAGCAATTCACAGGGTGATGTTTCTAGCAAGAGATATTGAATTTATGAATAATTGTTTTCTTGTATCCAGTATCAAATTCTCGAAACATCTGCATATTGTAATTTAAATTATTAAATGCTATAAATTTCTGTACATGCATGTCTTATTTTCCACAAAAAAAAAAAAAAAAAAAAAAAACCGTAGTAACTATTCGCGATTATATTAATGAAATATAAACTTATAATTACCTCTAACGAGAGAGAAAATTAACATCTGATATGTGACTATAAATTAAATTCATTTAATTAAATATTCAATTGCATTCTATATGTATTCACGAATTTTATGCATTTTCTATATTTACTCTTTCTTTATTAATATTATATAATTTATATCGCTTATATGTCTATAACTAATCTAGAATCGGCCAATGCGAATCTTGTTCTCTTAACTATGTCTGTTTGTAATGTTTGTAAGAGGCACAAATATAATTATCGTTTACGTGTATAAGCTGGCACGACGGGTCAACGGTGTTAATGAGTTAATTTCGCGAATAAACGTCACGCTATTTTGCGGAGAGAAGGACGATTTATATTTATTTAACGCTGGAATTACGGCCTTTTTGTGCTTTTTAAAACTGACTCGTTCCTCGGAGAACTTCTCTCTTGAACAATCTCGTTGCAACACAGGTAATGTTTGCTCGAAGTTCGTGACCCTGATACAATAAGCCATTATGCATCATTGATTATACTCTCGTTTTATATCTGATAGCGCACTCGCGATAGCGCAGTTAATATTGAATGAAGAAAATTAGAGACGCTCACGACGCGCGATATGATTTATGTCATTTTATTTCCAGTGTAGTTGAGAATATCGGCTGCGAGAGCTTTTTTAATATTCGCGATGGCCATTTTCAGTCAGCCGATGGACGTTTTCAATTATGCGAAACGTTCGATTTTTATTCAGAAAGTATCTTCAGCGTAACTATTGCATTCTTCGTCTTCCCGATGACGTCTTTGCGGGACGTATCGATCTTTTTCAGAGTTTCGTGAAACGATTTTGAAAGAAAATCTGGAGACCGTGAAAATGTTCGACTTATAGAGGTAAAGTGCGAGGAGATGTTTTTAAATCATTCGCGCGTTCTGTTTTCGATGAGGATCGGTAATTCTGCCGATACGTTTCTCGTCCATTTCCCAAATTTTTTAATCGGGTCTGGCGCCACGATGAGATACGATAAGGAAAGAAATGTCTCCGCGAGACAATGGCAAACGCTATCCTTTGTTGCTTAGAGTCGAAATTCCCCGTTGAGTTCGCTCAGGTATATCTGCTTTAAAAGACGTTCTATGCTCGGGCGCGACATGCAGATGTGACAATTAGACGTTCCAATTTTCACCCGTATGCTAATACCATCGCAAATTTCACTCGCCAGTGCGGCAAAACAAAGAACGAAGCTGAATCCGGGTGAATCGGAGTGTTTCCTCGACAGCAAATCTCCATCCACGTTCCCGTGGGCAATCTTTTTTGCAAGCTTCATCGACGATAGACGAAATAGAGCAAGTTTATCAAGATTGCGTAAGATTGCGTTAGATAGACACATTTAAAAAAAAATGGAGCGTTTTATGCGAATCTTTTTACTTCAATATTTTTAATCTTTCTTCTTTTTTTTTGCAATGAAGAACGCTTTAATTCACTGATGATTAATGAGACATATACTTACATAAATGTAGAGTAATGTCATGTTTTTAAAGATTGCGTAAATGTTACATTCGCTCACTGTCTATAATAGGATAAGATAATGTTTCAAGTGTATGAAGGTAAAATTATTTTGTCGCTTTATCGTTTTATCGCCCGGAAATGCAAGAAACAATTATTAATGGATTTATCTTTCGAAACAGGCCGAAAGATATCTAACAAAAATTGTTTTCACTTTCCGATTATTTACTCGCGGTATCAATAGCTATTGATATTTTCCGCAATGCGCTAGATCGCGAATCTGATTTTTATTCATGTCCTAAAATTCATCTGCTTACCTCGCTTGTTGTAACTCTTGGTATGTTTGTTTAGGGGCTTGTTTGCGTATTCACGCCTACGTACATATATTCAACATTCAAAATCAACAAATACGTGCCGCTTTAAATATGTGATTTTACTTCGCTCGAGTTACCCGCGCGCGATTCGTGTGATAAACAACTTTAGTGCATCGCGTGAAAAGAAAAGAAAAAAAAAAAAAAAAAAAAAAAGATGTGCGTGCGAATATTACACTTTTTGCTCGCCGCGCCGTGCATACCATATTTCGTCGTTATCGTCTCTCCTTGTTTTGCGCTTTGTTTCACGCACGTGTGTATATTTTGTTGCGCGTAACGGAAATTGAATATCGATGTCAAAGATGTTTTCCTATTATTTCCCATCTCGTTACAAATTTTCCGTGTAAAAAGTAAACATATAAATGTAGTTCGTATATACATATAATACAAGTGTAAAAAAATGTTCTCCTTCTCTAACTTTTTTTTTTCCCATAAATGTATAATAAATTTTACAATTATAAATATGATTAATTTTTATATGTTTTTAAATAATGTTTATATAGAACATAAATGTAAGAAATGTTCTTAACTCTAATAATTTTTGTTGGAGCATTTGAGTTACCGAGAGGAAGCGATAAAATAATAATAATAATAATAATAATATATAAGAAAGTTGTAAGGCTATTATCAGGATGACTCCTACAGAGATATGAATTCTACAGTTATATTCATCGATGATTTAATCACACGATTTTAAATACTTTATATTTGGTTTTGTGTTCAATATTTAAATATGATTTATTATTTTACAAATTTTTTAAAAGCACTACAAAATACAAAGGATTGCAATATGTACGTCTTATATATGAAGTGCAATTGCACTTTAGATCTGACCTTAGAAGACAAACGGCGTACTCGCAGTTACGAGACTCGTGATGATCGATGTAGGCACAATGTCTCACGAGTTCTTTATCAGCTTGGCGTTTCGAGGCATGCAGCGCCTGGCTTCCGTTATATTTAGATATTTTTCTTATTAATATTATATTTGTATATAATATGCGATGAGATAAATTAATATATTCTTACTTGAGTATGCTACACGGTAGATTCGCCAGTTCAATCGAAACTGTTCTTTGCAAACTCATTCCTTACGAAATTTTAATGACGTTTCTCACCGTGGAATGGCGTGCAAGTGTTACGTAGCGTGATAAATAAATCTTACGCGTTTTTGATGCTCAAAGCAAATTCCTTCATGTTTAAAAGTTAAAATAAACATGTATTCCGGTGTTTCGTGCAGATTTTAATATAAAATAAGATAATTAAAGGTACTCGAAAATGAAAGAAAACTTTTATTGGCAATGCAGTAATTCGCGTTAGCAATTTATGATAGTAGTAGTGAATATGAGTGTGTTACCTATCAATGATATGACAGTTTTAAAAAATGGGGCTGCCACTGTGTGTTTGTGAACATGTATAATAATTGAGGAAATATAGAAGATAAAAGTTTGATTTTGTCAATTTATTTAAAAAAATGAAATATAAAATAATACTACAAGAAAATCTACAAAAAGATGTACTCTATTAATCATATGAGATCAACGATTTAGTAATAGTAGAGAGTAATCTTTATTAAAATCCAATAAAAATGATAATAAAACTGATAATCATATAAAAAAATGGTGATTTTTATTAAAATATAATATAAAATTAACTTTGTCCAATTGTAATCATGATCAATATATCTGTATTTTGACATAAAAATGTATAATACATTTTCATATCGATTGCACTTATACAAAATCACATTAAAATTGGTAACATTTGCCACGATTCTCATTGTCGGATACACATAATGCTTATAATTAATTTAAACGTCATTGGCACTTGTAAAAATGACTGATCTTCTACAGATACAAATAATTCCAAGAGAGTATCACATAAATTTTGTCATATAAAACTTATCCTAGAGATGTATATTGTAACAAAAAATTGGCACAATAACTTAACTTTGGGCAGCGCGCACATTACATTACATTACATTACATTACATCGTAACTTATATCATTAAATGGTAACACGTCAAAAGAAACATTATTAAGAAAGAAATATTTAGTGTTGGTGTGGATTTTAATAATTCTATATCAATGGTCTAAGAGAGAGATGTCATTTACATTGGTTCAAGTATGCTTCGTGAAGAAGCCACGTTATTATCTCGAGATTATGGTGTGTCAATATCTAAATACTTGTCTAAATAGAGTGCCGAAAACTCGTAGGAAGACAATTACAATTATAATACCAAGGCACGTCACAGATATTCTGTCATACAAGAATAGCATATTGTATATCATCTATTTGCAATAAAATATTCTATATTTCCTATATCTATATGCTTAATTTACTGACAGAATTCGTTGTATATCTTTTGTACGACCCATTACTACCTAAAAATTTGAACAACTTAGAAGGGCAATAATAGTTCATATTTCTCCTAAATTCGAGCAAAAGATAAATTCGGTTTCGTTACAGTGTCATGTGTATTTGTTATTTCGAAACTCTTTTATCTTTGATTTATCTGTATTCGATCGTAGCGTTAACTCTGTTTTTAATGACGATGATTGGAAAATCATCTAGTTATCTATCGCATAGATTAACTTATAAATATTTATAGATTATTTATATGATCGAGGCAACTTCAGTTTTACATCACGATATATTACGAACTAGAATAATCGAATTAAAATATACTTTGCAATTCTTGATTAGTCAATCGCGCATTTTAATCGTAAATATGTGTTTTAAATTAATAAATCGAAAAGAAAATAATTAAAGCTTTAAAACGATCGTAGACTTCGTTGTCAGTCTTAATTTACCAAATTTATCAAGACGATAACATCATTCCACATGTATCTTCCATGCTATATCTATATCCGTGCATCACCCAGGAATGTAACAATCACGATGAATTCGTAAAGCGAATACAATCTCGAACAAAATTATTGTAAAAGAAGAAGAAAAATTTGTCTACACTTCTTTCTTTTTATAATTATAATATTACGAGATGAGTAATCATTGTTCGATAAAAGGTCTTATACGTGTGTGTCTCTCCGCGTATTTGCTTTGACACTTTATCTAACATATATACGAGATTACACTTTGATCGAAAATAATTTAGCTCGTGATTAGAAGATTGATATTTTAATATCATATAAATTTATCATCATCGAGCTAAAGAATATTGATTCCAGGTGTAATTTGTTTATATCAATATCAATTATACACGATATCGTAATTATAACGATAATAAACCTATTTTATATAATTATCTACGATTTTGTTTGTTATTAACTTTCGCAGATCATTAATATCGCGAATGCAAATATTCTATTGGTGTTGTGTGTTACTTATACTTCGTTAAATAAAAATTTATATCTTGGAACAGTGTGTCCAGTCGTTATAAAAACAGGCTAAAAACATATGAAAAGTCACTTAAATAAACACATGAATAACTTCACATGTCAAGAATTTCCCACACCGTTTACGTATCCATTCCATCGTTCTCTGAAGAAACATTTACTAAGTTTCTCGCGTACAAACGGCGATCGGTTTTGACATTATCATCCTCGTTGCTACTCATTTTATCCATGTACACCACTTCCGTTTTCTTCTCAGGATTGTCGATCATCTTTTCTATCGTGCCATCCTGTAAAACGCGTGTCGATTTCGAAAAATATTCCTCTTTTGGCCATGAAAATAAGTAAGGAGTTTTACGAATCAAAATGAATGTACGTACCGTTGGGGCCGTTACCATACGTTGTTTCTTTGCGAGAAAAAGAAGCGCTACGGCGGCAATTAAACATAATCCAATGATTGTCATAACTATACCGCTGCATAGCATTACAGTTGGAAATGCTAGTAATATCCTTAAATTAGACGCCATTTCATCGGTAATTTCTGCTTTCAGTGTGAACCATATCATTGGCATATAGATGTTTGGTATGTTATTGTAGAGTCTACACAAACATCGTTTTTTTCTTTTAATAAAAGTTGAATGATTATGTAATTTTTAATTACTATCGTAATTTTGTTATAAGGATCGCCTTTTTCTCATAAAAATATACGAGATTATATATTTTTATAATTTCAACAAATTGTTTCATATTATTCGGAAAACCGTACTTACGATACAACCTCCGATGAATATAGATAAATATTAGCTTGCAATGCAGCTGATACTTCCAAAGGAATTCCTGTTGTCTGAAATATAAAACACATCTCTGCTTGTACGATTCTTATATTCATTAGGCATTAACATTGCCTAATTACTATACCATATATCCATATGACATTAAAATACGAAATTACTGCAAACAATACACGCGATTGCTTTCTCATAGCATATATTATCGCAACTACTGCATGCTATGAATTGCCTAAATGAAAGACGATAATAAAATTAATATCTTGATAATAAAGCACGTGAAGAATTAACTGACCATCGTTATTTCTATCGTGGTTGATTTAATGTTCGCATTTTAACAAATCGCGAGGATAGCCACTTACGGGTTCCAGAGTGATGGAGAAGCTGTGGTCGTTGGCATTGGGTCTCAACCCCTCGACCGCGTCGAGAACGGCTGGATCAGCCTTGTAAAAGTGAGGTAAGCTCATGAAGACTGGCGCGCCATAACGACACGATGTTATGTTTAGCAGACCCGATGGCGTGCACTCGCCATTACAGTAGCAATTACCAATGTTAATAACGTCCGGATCATTGTCAGAATATTCATCTGTATCCTCGGAGGAATGATTGTTGAAGATACTTTCCATGGATTCCGTGTTGCTAGAGATGGTTATTTGCTCGCTTTCGAAGAAGTTCTCGGTGGTCGTGGTCGGTTCAAAAAACTTCGCTTGATCATGAGGGTAACGTCGCTTCGTGGAATTACCTAAGGTTTTTTTGTCAATAGTGTATCGATAACCTTCGATACCAAAGTGAGAAGTTGTTTTTTCATATTCGTAGAATAGCGGACTAAAAAAATAATAGATATATAATGTCAAGAAATTATAACGTGCGATGTATCGACGAACATTGAGCTATTTTTTGGAAAAACTAATGCAATGTTTATAATGAGAAGAGAGTTGATAAAACTATAAATGACAAATCAAACAAATGATTTTAATGACGATAACATGAAGATAAACGCAACTTCAGCTTTCATGAATATTGCTCGATTTTTACTGAAAGTGTCATATTTTGTGTTTTTTTATTTTGTAAACCTAATAATAGTTTTCACTAACCGGCACATATCTACGCTAAACAGAGTGATGTCATCCTTTGTCCTTTTAGGTGGCCAAAATTCACCCGCACTGCCTTCAATAATATTGCAAGGACTCTTATTGTGTTTCGTCGTATCTTTATAATTCCATTTTCTCAGGATTCCCAACCGACTGATATCATTCTCGCCTGTTTCCATATTTAAATGTCCATCAAACATGGTGCTGCCATTTCTCTGTATGTGTAACAAGTTCGCACGAATTGTGAATTATGACAGTCTTCCATTTTTTTCTTATAATTATAAACTTTTTAATAATTACAGCAGAAATAGATATTCGCGTAAATAGTTAACGGAGTTGTACATAAAAATTGATACTTTTGTTAATAAGAAAGATTGTTTTTTTGTTTTCTAATTTTCTAATTTTTTTCTAATTTTTTTTATCAAACGTGATACAGTAGCGATCGGATTTACAAGTGAACAAATCGCCTGTTATTATCAAGGATCAGCTGTCTCAGTGATTGCTTTGCTATTCTTTTACAATATTTAAGAACATTTTTTTTTATATTATAGATATATTCAATATAATTTTTAGAGCACAGAGAGAAAGAGAAAGAGAAAATAGCATCGATATATACGTATATAATTTCTACTATAATTTGTGTGTGTGTGTGTGTGTGTGTGTGTGTGTGTGTGTGTGTGTGTGTGTGTGTGTGTGTGTGTGTGTGTGTGTTGTGTGTGTATACACAAAATATAATAGATATCTCCATGACATTTTATTTGCTACGTGGCAACTTATATATGTATATGTATGATCTCTTCCATTCATTACCAATTCAAGCCCAGTTGTAAAAGGTCTACTACCATCGACCGTGACGCTATTGTCCAGTGTCATACAATTCAAATTCCACGTACTATATGCTTCGTGTATGCTAATAGATGTATAATTTAATCTGACAATAGTTCTCACATTGCTCGTAACAATTCTCAATGCTATTGGAATCTTTATCTTTAAAGTTAGCAGTTTAAAATGTATGTATGTGTATTTTTTTTTATGTTAAAACGTTTACGAAAGTATGAATAGTTTATGATGAAGCGATGAAGAGAAAAATGTTAGGCATGTGCCTGATTTTCTCAAATTTAGAATAGCGGAGAGAGTGACTGTGCAATACTTATTGCAATAATTATTAAAACAAGCATGAATATATATATTAATAAATATATTAATAAATTGCTTGCGAGGTAATTTCTCGTCCACATGGACATAGCTGGGAAAGAAAAGCTAAACAATTATGTTAATGACCTACCATGTAGAACCAGCCAAAACGATCAAACATCGGTATTTCAGGGTCGTTTGCCATTGACGAGCCCATGGTGAGTATGTCATCACTGTAACCTGAAAATAGTAGTTCGTTCACCGTTCGGCGGGTATAGAGTTTCCTGACGCTTAACAAGATGGATAAGGTTTTTTGCCATTCGTATTCCCAGTATCGAATTTTGTGCGCTGCCGACTGCAAAAAGCGAGATAAAATAAGTACTAACGCGATGTGAGAACCTCTGCTTCTTTTCGCGTTATTCTATTTTTACATCATAGAATTAGAATTAGACGAAGTTGAACGCGGGAAGAGCTTGAACATCTTTTGTTACATACATTGTATATCCAAGTTTCTCTTATCGAACATGTTTAATTATTTCCTTGCTCTTCAGAGTTATATTGATACCGAGACAATTGATGTATCAAGAATGCAATTGACTATACTAATCATGCAACAAAAGATGTAGTGTTAGGCTCACCAAAGCGACCACGTCCAACTGGCTGACAATGTCATTGAGACTTCCATTGGTGTGTTCTGCATCGAAATACCATAATCGTCGTTGAACGTAGCTAACAGTTTGATTTTCATGATGAAAAATAACATTATCCTTTTGCCTCACCTCTCTGCAATTTATAATTATAAAAATAATTTCTTTCTTTCTTCTGTTTTATTATCTGATCTTTATTAATCTTTTTTTTTTTCCCAAATATTAAGGTAAACGTCCCAATAGCCGGACATGTAACGATACTAATATGATTTTGCTCAATTTTTATAAATACTCACGGTTTTTAATTATTTAATTATGTAACCAATTGAAAGGTAAAATATAAAAGCTTATTATTGACGCATAAAAAAACATGAAAACTGTTAAAATTATTTTAATAGTAATAAAAATTTTAAAACAATGCAAATGAACTAATATCCAGACACATTGAAAATGCTTGTCCCAATTACTAAACTTTTTTGTCCCAATCCGGACACGTTTATCATGTAAATACAATGAAATGCTCTCTAATGATTTTGTATATATAGTAATTATAATTTATTTATGAACTTTATTATAAATTATATTCAGAGAAATATAACTTTTTTATAATTATAAAAATATAATCTTTTTATAATGATTTTATAACAGATAGTATTGAGATTTATTTTCCATCTCTGATTTTCTTTAAATTATTTTTTCAGTTTTTTTCTTCATCGTACTTTTAGATATTCTGTTTGGTCATAATAAAGCCCTTTTAAATGATGAAGAAACCATTTCTCTCAAATAAATGTTCTCTAAATCATGATCTGTATAACAGAAGGGATGAATCACAAGAAAATCAAGAGAAGATTTTTAAAAAAGCATTTGTTATTTATTTGATATTATCATATAAAATAATTGATCTTTGTTCAATTCGGAGCTATTCTGTAGATTCTGCAAATTATTGTTTATTTTATTTACTTTAATTATATTCGAGTTATTTATTTGATTTTGTGTATCATGATTTTGAATATCTAAAATTAAAAAATGCAATTATAAAAAGATATATATATATATATATATATACAAAAATATAGAAAAATATTTAAAAACAAATATAAAAAAATATTTATAGATATTAAACTAATGTTGATAATACTATTAAATAACATTATTTATAAAAATACTTACGGAATTTATCTTAAAAGTAATTAAATAGTCCGATTTAGTTTCTAATCATATGTCATCGAGGCGAGTTGTACTGGTAACTAAACACACAATCAGTTACTGGGCAATCATGTAAATTACTGCACCAGTAACTAAATTTGCAAAATTTACCAAAAAGATATTGTTTAAATCAATTAAAAATATTTTTTTAATTATTCTACATCTTCTTCGACTTGAATAATGTTCATAAAACTTTGTTTATAAGATAAAAACACGGAATAAAATTTTCTTAAGAAAATTTTAAGAGCGTTCTCAAAATATGGCCTTCGTCTAATTACGTAACAAATTTACCTTTTTATTGGATGTTAATTTTTATAATATTTAAAAATGTCTTACTATATAAATATCCTTAAATTAAAGATTTTGCAATAAAATTTTGATATTATAATAAATAATTAATTTGAGATTAACAATGATAAATTTTCATGTAAATTTCCGAATATAGGGACATGTCCGGCAATCGATACTTTTACCTTAATTATAAATATATTTTGTTTTGTCAAGCATCATTTATAAATGTTTAAATTACAAAGAATATAACATTGAATTACTAGTATGAATTAACTAATAAGCTTACCGTATAAGTTTACCGTATTTACGTGAAAGAAAACTTGATATTGAAATTAATTTTTATTTATATAAAAAATATATAATATAATATTTTTTAAATTAATATATTAAAACTGATGAATTGTAGTTATCATGCGTTCGATATCGTTTGCCATTGAATCTGAAGTCGATTATCTGACTGTAATTTAGATATCTGACCTACATATTTTGCTTATTGGTTTTAACGGGCCAATTGCTGTGCAACTTTACAAGACGTACGTGTGTGATGACGACGACTTTATGCCTAATGTTCTCTTATTATCAAAGGAGCAATCTTTATTGTATAACTAGCACAAGATCAGAGATGGAAGTACATCGTTAAAAGAAAAATTTTGAAAGAAAGGATTTTATTTTAAGCGATAACACATTCATATAAAAAGAGCGAGAATCAATTTGGCTATTTGTGCACAAGTTGATGACCTCGATGTTAAAAAAACATACATTTACATATATCGCAATTATCAAAATTCTATAATCGGCAAAAATGATAAAAATAAAGAATTTTTATTAAAATTTAATTTTATTTGTGTGACGGAAACTTTTTAATTACAGGAATTTTCTTAATCAATCTTTGTTAATAAAAAAACAGAGTTTGTTGGAATTATATCGCTATTCCATTATTCTTTAAAGAACGACATTATATATTTATGGACTATCGATTTTATGATGAAACGATATTTTTACGATATGCAAAATGCAAAACATTACGGATACTGACACTACCAATTACTTTTATAAATCGATGCTTCACATATATTTATTAATATTTGGCATATTCTTAGAATTGTATTAATCAGTCAAACGAAAGACACAAACTGGTAAAGTGCATCCGCGGCACTTGTTGTTATTAAGTACACATCCGAGAAGAAAGTAATTTCATAGTCAATTACTTCATATAATCTCGCCCACACGTGTCTTACAATTGGACCAGAATGTTTTATTGTTCATTAAAATGTCAATACAGCGAGGTCAACTATTTCTTCTTAATTGTCATCATTAAGTTGATTGTCGCGTTATTATATCGCGACGATTTGATTAGCATAACTTTATATTCACATTTACGATGCATATCAGATCCTCGTATGTGCTATTTTTTCTAATCTACATAAATTTTGCTCCTATTTATTTAAATAATATGTATATATCGATCGTTGTAAGTTTTGCTCGTGCACTGATTATTAATATTTCGATCTTGCATTGCAAAGATCTACAATTTTATCTATTATCTATTACGTATTGTTTATTCGAAATAATTACATTATTCTATAATAAATAATAAATAATCCAGTCAAAAGTGTAACGTCAATTTAATGTGATTTGACGTTTAATAAAAATTATATGAGAGAAAATTTTGGAAATAAGAATATTTAACTACGAGATATTGATTTTTAATTTTTAATACGTCATATTTATAAATATCACGTATTAAAATATAAAAAGCAAATATTACGTACTCATTGTATTTATTATGAGAGGCCATATTGATTATCAAGTACTATTTTTCAAGCTTTATAAAATATCTTGCAGATCTAGCTCATTATAAAGTGAAATAACAATATTTTTCGTCAGTTACAGCTTTTTTAGTTCATAATTATTTAGTCATATAATGCGTAAGATAATTTATGAACCTTATAATATGTTTTAACGTTAATATTGTCTCTGATAATAGCTGCAATGAGTACTTAATATTTAGTTTTCATACATAGTAGTTTTTATTTAGTTTTCATTGTATTAGGTGCTTTCTATTTAGTAAAATTAGTAGAATTTTATCTTTAATTTTGTAATGATTATATAGTCTTTCTAAACGAAAATAGTCTATATGAATCGATATTTTTGAAACAGATTGATGTACAAGTGAAAGTTAATCTTGAGCCGTTAATCAAGCGACGCCATATATATATATATATATATATATATATATATATATATATATATATATATATATATATATTTTTTTACCTTTGTAAGTTTTTTTTTCCCAATATATATATATAGAAGCATATTTTTATTTTGTATTTGTTTCGAATATCGCGATCTCGTTTATGATCGAGCGCAATAATCCTTTATATTGATGAAGGTCATTCTTACCTGAAGCAATAAGGACCAAGCTGATCGAAATGCGGCTTTTTTATACCAAGCTGCTCCGGATTGGTCCAATTAAAGAGGTACACCTTGAAGAGTAGCGGCGGTAATTTGCTAGTGTCATTCCATATTTCAAAGGTATTAGAAGTCGGCGATAGAAACAATCCCTGTATGTGGAAATAAAAATTTTAATTCTTTATTTTTCTCTATTATATGTATGATATATCATCGGAGGAGGGTTTACTTGCGGACCCATGTTTATAGGAAAAAAGTCTTATTTTGACCTCTAGAATATGCTCCTAAAGTTTAATGAATCATTTCAGATACACCCTGTATATATGGAATTCAAAGAAATTGATTTTATCTGATTCGATTTTTTTTTTGTGAACAGATAGTTTCCTGCTTCTTTGCATAATCATTTATAAAATTTATTCCATCGATTATATAAGATGAATCATTAGTTTGAGACGCGATAATGAGCAAAGTATCACAAAAAATTTGTTCGACGTAGAAGTCATGGAATATTATTTGAAAGAAAAGAAATATCCTAGTAGAGCAGTAATGAAAATCTTTTTTTTAATTAGATAGTCTAGATAATTAGATTAGATAATTTTTTCTAATGCTGAGTATAATGATTATATGACAATTAAAAAGTCAGATGCATATTAATAATGAATATGCATCTGACTTTTTTTGTTTAACAACGGCGCTTAAGTAGCTATCCGTATTCCATTCTGCGATTAATACTTATCAGTCAATACACGTGGTTAGTTTGCGCAATGAATATTCAAAAGTAAATACTCACGATTATTATCGCGAAAACATTATATAATTGATTGTTAATATGTAACTGCTGCAAATTTACATTTACAAATTTCGCGTTTACGATGTGATGTAACAGTAATAGATTGTCACTGACAATATATTGTTAGTAAGAACAAACGAAAAGATGAAATGCTTGTTAAAGTATCAGAAAGTTGATAAATTATTAAATCGATTATGCAATAAGATCATCTACGACTGATAATCTCGAGTAAGACTCTATCCGCGTAGCTGTCAATAATTTTCGTGACCGTGAAAATAATTCGATAGAGAGATGATAGGAGGCGAGATACGCGGTGATTTCTTATCCTTATCGGTACTGAGATTATTCGCGGGTGAGGGTGTGTCGGTGGCGTGAAATCGTTTTTGCAACGGGTTGCAAGGCACAGAGAAACGCGTCAATTGATGGGACAATCAGCCACTTTTCCAATCGGGCTGTGACTATCGTCGAGACAAGCGCGACTCCCAGTCTCTATATGCATAGTATCTGGCTTAGTTCAACGAGTGATCTTATACTTATTGTACACAATTCTCTGCATACGGCAGCGATGATTGGTTGCTGCATTATCGTGCACATGGACGTGATCAATTTTGCGCGATCGTGAATAAAAAACAACATGCGAAACACATGTTGGCTTTGTTTATTTTTAAAAGTTGGAGCGATCAACATGATTAATCGTCGCTTGAAAGTCAATGATACATGTTGTTACATCTTGCGTTTCGCTTCGCTAAGAGAATGAAAGACAAGAGAATTTAAAAAAATATTATTATTGTTGTGGATGATAACCCAACAAAGCTAGGCAATCCCCTGATATATAAATAGAATGAAAATGAACATGACAAATTTTGATGGAGGAGGCGATGTTCCATATCTGCATCGTATATTATACGACTGAAAATTTATTATTCATTACAGCATATTTTATAATTTTAATTATAATCAGCATATTTAGCAGAAATATGTTTTGTTACGTAAGAAATGATAAATCTTTTTGAGAACTAAAGACAAAAATATAGTATTAACATTGATAGCGACTCATTAAAATTTATCTACAACTTATGTACATAAAATGTTGATTATTAAATTGTAATACATAAACATTTTATTTTTAATTCAAGTCCAATATCTTTTCCTTGAACGCAATAATTATATTATTTTTTATTATCAAACCGTATTTTTTCACAAAAATTACTTTAAATTTATTACTTATAATTTAACGATGATATTGTGGCAAGCCACATCAATATCACAGAGATAAGCAGAGATTAAATTTTTAGTATCAATATTTATTAAACACGGGGTTATGCATCGCACGAACTCGTTTCGTCGAATTAAATTTATCAAACGTTTTAAAGCGGATATCGAGTAAGTTAATACACTAGCGCGATCTAACGAGAGAGAAAGATAGTCATTACGTGTTACAAAAATCATACTTGCAGTCAATGAGTCTTATTACTTTATGAAATAAAGTTCGGCGATTTTGTAAAAATATACTATTATTTATATCACGGATATGTGTAAAATGTAACAATTATCGTCCGCACTCACTTTTTGAATTATATAATGGAAGAATATTGGCCACAAGAAGCAGAGAGAGATGCCAAGGGCTACCAGAAAGAGCCCTAAGATGCCAAAGCCGAGCAACTTGTTCGTCCACGGTCTCATAGCGACGCTCGTGTCTCCGTAAACACTGATCCTCGTCTCTGCAGCATGTGCACTCTGAACTCCCAGTGGCCGTTTTCTTCGTCGATCGCTTCTCTCACTCCCTTGGCTTCCCGGCCAACGATCTACGCGCTTCACGAAGTCTACAAGATAAAACGTATCTAATCTACTGCACAGTCAGGAGAGATGACGAGTTTATGCCTCGTATAATATATATGTAGCACGCGCGTGTTGCCTGTGCGTGGCGCGTTTCTTTCAGCTTGTTATGCTCGGTGACGTTTCTTAGTCAGCCAAGAATGCGTAGGCGGCGACACGAATAGACACATTTCATTTCATGCGTATCAGCTAACCCGCTGGATATTTCTGTGAGTATTCTGAAGATCTTCTGGAAGTGTATGGGAATATTTTGGATAAAGCGAGACTGGACGAAGGAAATTTATAGGTTTAAAACAATGTTTACTCGGTCCTTTGTATAATACGAGGCTCTGCGGGGAAAAAAAATTTTTAACTTTTCTTTTTTATATAAATTATATTAAAATAAAGATAATAGAATAATAACACAGATATAACAATCTATCATACATTTACGGATTTTTCGTGTATCGAAATTTTTGTATGAGTATTTTTTTACTTCTCTCTCTTTTTTTTTTCTTTATTTGTTTATTTAATGACGTAAATACAAATCTAATGAAAACAAATGCGTAGCTCTAATAAAAACCTTTTCATTAAGAAAAATTAATCGTTAATAAAAAATTTATATTAAAGATAAAACAATTAATATTATTTGATAATAATAATACGCATCTGACATTAGTTCAAATTTACATTTAAATGATTTCAGAGGAATAAATATTTGTCTAAAAGTTTCAAGTACAACTTATACCTGTTGAAAAAATGTCATGTCGGTATCATCGCATTTACAACATTCCAATTAGATATTGGATTCGTTATCTAGCACGTTTGTTATTGGAGATGAATCGATATAATATTCGGCTTATCTTCTGTTCGCGATTTTTTTTACATAACCATGACGATACTGAACATTTAAAGTCAACGATAATAATAAAATAAAGTAAATGTATGCAATTTTATTTTAACATGGACGTTTAAATGTAGAAAAATAAAGTTAACTCTATGAGGAAGCAAAATTGATTGATAAGGTCGAAAATGTTTTATGTACGTAATTTATTAAATTGCTATGCAAATTTTATCATTTTCATATTCATTAAATTCATAGAGGTTTTTATAGGAATAACTGCCATACTTACGGCATACAAACATCTTATATAACTTCCAACAATTTAAGATATTTATTTCTTTAATTGAATGTTTCGAGTGTATAGGTTTGATTGTTTTATTTTATTCCTGCTCTATATATATATAAATATAAAAGTAACAAATATATGTGTAAATGTAGAAACGCTATCTCTTTTAAATATATTTTCAATTTTATCGATATATAAGAAAGTTGAAAATAATTTAAGTTAGATTTTGTAAAATACAACTCCTTTTTTTGTAAAGTACAAATATCTTGTTGATTGAATATAAGAAATTGAAACAGCATGATGAATATATAATTCGTCTTCGACGAATAATTAGAATTTAATCTCGTAATACATTTAAATTGGATAAATACATAGCTAAGGTCACATAGCTAACACATTAGATAAGACTATTTTAAATCGAACAACTAAAAGCACTCATTTTTTGACGACGTCGGTGACAACCGTTGTTATAGCGAATGATCTATATTATTAATGCTTTTATGATAATTTCTAACATGTCATTTCCATCGTATATTTGAACGATAATCAGGTAGGGTTATCTAAAGTTCAATTCTTGTCAATTGCAACGATGTCTATATTGCAAATGCAAGTTTTTTTTTTTTTTTGTTAAGAGATTGAAAAATTAGTTTTTATTTATTAGCCCTAAATAAAAGGCGTCATTTAAAAGTTTGATAATTATATATAATCTCCATAAATTTTCATGAAGTTACTAATTTTCATCTAGTATGTGCTTCATTATGTATATTTAATTATTGCACTAATATCAGAGATTTCGAAAATAAACTAATGAGATAAATGATGATTAAAGTATAAAACACTATATGTATTACACTATATATATTGACAGTAACCAGAATAATAATAAATTAAAGTCACTTTCATATTGCAGTTTTTTTATTTGTGCAGGTGATACTATTCAGCTATTCAAACGTTTCATTATGCGAATGACAAAATCATTAATATTTCTGCTTTCACTTATTTGATGACTCCAAAAATCGAGATTCTTTACATTTAGACTCACTTTTCAATGCAAAAACTTGCCCGTCCAAAATTCCAAAGTTATAATTTTTTCTTGTAACGTCGAAAAATATTAATTGAAAAAGACGATGGATAAATAGCTACTCTCGTATCTTTGTGCTCCGATTTGCTGTACGACGCGTTTGTTACTGATGAGTATGGGGATTGCGAATCAACAGGCAGGATCTCGTATCCCCTCCACTTAGGGAGGATTTTTCTCCGAACGTTTCTGTCCTTTGTGCCCTCATGACCGCGCCTCACATACCCTTTAAAATTCCCTTATGATCCCAACAAATTAGCCATTGCGTGGATTAAACGCGACCACGTGGGAAGACTGTCTTGTCCGCTTAAATTCTTCTATAACGACAGACTTACGTTACGTTATTCTTCATTTTCATGGTCTAGCACGAAATGATATATATAAATATTTGCAAGATAAACATATATTTGTACTATCGCGGAAACATTATTTGTATATGAAAAAAGTGTAATCCACAGATGTTCGCGAAACAATGATCAATAAATGCGGTACAAAATTAAATCCTGCTAATAAATAGTTATATAATTATTTATATGATTTACAGTATTATTTTATTGCAAAAGTACGTCGTGAAAAAGCATAAAAAAACACTTATATGTACTAATATATTTATATATTTATTATATTTTTGCCTTTCAATATTTTTCCCAATTTTTTTTTCCTAAATTATGCGGATTATAATAAATATTATCTTGTAGAAAATGTGAATATATGTGAAATGAAATTATAAGCAAGGCATTACTTATAAATATGTACGCTATCATATTTGCTATGCACTTTTAAATTATATATTTTTTAAAAATGAGTTTTTGATTCTAACTTAATATTTTTTGTAACACTATGCTGTATTTTACATTATTAGGAAGCTCGAATTAAAAAATGGTGAATGATTAAAACAACAGATGAACACACACATAGATGTGCGAGTGCGTGTATTGAATAGAACAATTATAATATAAACAATTATATTCTAATCACATCGCACTCGCACAGTCATCTGTTGCCTCGCTCGTTCTGTTGCTTTGGCCATTCTTTGGCAGTTTGTTTTTTTAATTGTTTCGTTCTTGAACTGGTATATAATTTTTTAATTTTAATTTTGTTATTAGAAAAATTGTATATATAGATATGTATATTATTAAAATATGAAAATAAGTAAAATTATTGGATTTTAGATTTTGATACTAATATTTTCAACTTTTGTAGAAAGACGCGATAACTTTCTGTGCATTGGCTCTTATATGACACATTTTATCTTTATTTCCATCAATTAAGCCAATCATGTTAAAGCGAATTTCTCATTTGTTTGTCGACTACCATAAGTATTAATCATATTCGTATTTTAAGAAGAATACGCATTTTTTTATGAAGAATGTCTGTTATGAAGAAAATAATATTTAAAGTTGTTTTAAATTATTATAAAGGTTTAAATTATTTAATATTTATATATGGAAATAAGTATTTTCATACTATGCAAATATGAATTTCTTGAATTGATAATCTTGTGGCTGATTAATTCAAAAATACAGTCTAACGAGAAAGTTTTTGTAACTTTACCACAGATGATGAGAGACAAACAGTTGTTGGCCTCGTTACCATCGCGGTCTTACGTAATTGTGAATAAATTATTTTCGCATGATCGGACCGCGTCAGTGCATCGAATGGAAGTAATTCGACTTTGTACTTTGTACGCCCACTCTCTGTCGGCATTTCCTCGTCTATGTTTAGAATTAATGTGATGAAGGAAGTCGTAACCTAACGATAAAGTAGTTAATGAGGAAATTAATTTAATAGAAATGTGTGTAAATTACACTTGATTTCCTTATTTTATCACGTTATCATAAAACATGTGTTTAAAGAATTATTGTTGGTTGTCAATAAATATTGCGGAAATATTGCCATATATTGCGGAAGAAGTATAATATATACTTTATACGATGAAAGATTGTGTGTAATATATATATAATATTTCAAGCAAAAAATTTACTGTTAATCGAAAAATATAAACGAAAATTTATGCAAATCGAGCAATTAAATCAAAATAATGCAATTCATCTAGACTTCTGAAAGTATATGTATATATTACATGGAAGAATTTTTTTACTTACGATTGCTTATTCTACATTCTCACAACATTTCTAAATAATTATTTTTAATCACTTGCGACCAAGACAATTTCTCGTTTCGATTTTCGGTTCTTAATCTTGACTCCCTTTTCTTAAATTTTGCACAAAAATCAAACGCACTTTTGATGCCTGAAGGAATGTGTCCGCAGAATTTGTAACATGTGTCTCTTCTTGTATATTTCTCTTTTTTTTCTTTTCTCTCTTTCTTTTTCTCTTTTCGATATCAGCCGTTTTAGTTTCACATTCTCCTATGTATCGTATGGGCCCCTCTCCTTTTCTCTTTGTACTTCAAACACTTTCTGATATTTTGGTGAACTCAAAATATGTTCCTTCTCGTTTTACCGGTTATTTCAAGGTCTACCGGTTAGTAGGAGGAGAGAATGAACTGACAAACCGGTGCTGCGGTAATCAACTATTCGTTAACAACGCGCGTTTGAGACTGTCGGTATACAATCCGGGCGAGAGAGAAAGATGATGCTCCCAGCGGGTAGCAAGCCTCTAAAGTGCCACCGCCTCTCCCTGAATCCTTGTCGCGAGTTAGTCGTTTCCCCGTTATCGGCATGCGTCAGAAGCATTTGACGTCCTCGCGAATTTTACAGGGTAGCCCCGAACGTTCCAGCCAAACTTTGAGATCTTATAGGAAATTTAATTCCGAACAAAAAATTTTCTATAAACATGGGTCGAAAAATGCTTCGTTAAGAAGTTATCGCTGAAAAATCTCTGAAATCGTGATTATTTTACATATTTTTCCTAATATCATGGAAAATGTGCTTTTGATCGATTAAAGTTGAATCAGGAGGAAATCCGTAAAGCGACTAGATCGGTCATTACTCAATGCCGAAAGTGTATTGGAACCTAGGAGGGGATATTTTGAGAACAGTTAGTTTTTTACCTACGTCTTTATTCATTTTCTACTATTATGTACTATTTTAGTTTAAAAAAAAATTTATTTTATTTTCATAAAAGAAAAATTTTTATTTTTTATCTTTATCGTTTTTTCAAGAAATTTATTAAGTTTCATTTTCTTTTCACCTTTTGCTCTTCCTTTGCATTAGACGTTTTTGAGCGATAACTTCTTAAGGAAGCATTTTTCGATCCATGTTTATAGGAAATTTTTTGTTCAGAATTAAATTTCCTATAAGATCTCAAAAGTCTGGCTGGAACGTACGGAACCACTCTATATATCGTCACTCCATTGATTGACCCCGTAAATTCGATCCCCACGTAATGCCCACGAACGTTTATTTACTTAACGTAAGTCGGTCGAGTACGTAATCGGTTGTCGGAATCAGTTCCGAAGAAGGAATGCAACTAATTGCCGGCGCCTCATGAATTACAGTGACAATGATGCTGAGACACTGAAGGACTTAAGTGTGGAACCACTTGAGTAAGCGTTAAAAAAATAAGGAATATAGAGGAAGACTCGTTAAAGATACAGTCTGCTAGAATGGAAGCGAGTCAGCCGCAATCATAATCTAATTAATATCCAATATCATCATATGCCATCATAATTTATACGAATTTTGATAAGTGCTTTACGAATTCGATATTCTAATACATTATATAATAATGATACAGTGTTTAGTACATACATATATTTCAAGCTGTTATCGATCGTGAGACGGATATCCATTAATTGCGAACGTTCGCAAACGTTTTCGAAGACTTGGTAAATTAAATAATTTTAGGTGAAGAGCGGTGGTTGAGCAAGCATAAAAAAATGTTTGTAAATATTATTCAGTTGAATATTTCGCTGTTTACAAACATTTACTTAGAGGATGTACATTTAAAGAAAATATTCACAAGCGTTCGTGAACGTTTGTAAACGTTTGTTAAAAATGCTTTTTTGGTAGAAATCCAACTTTACTGCGACAATTTGAATGCGAGGGCTATTCTGACTTCGTTTACATTTAATAGAATCTTACATATTTTTTTGTAATTGTCATTGGCTTTAATTTAATTCACGACTTACAGAAAAGAAGTTTAATTAGAGTAAAAAATTGTTGTTTCTTTTTATATCACCTGTGTCTAATATTATGATTAACGAGTATCTAATTTGCTATCTAAATGTGTTAAAGTTATTTTCACAGGAAATTACAAACAAATATAAAAAAAATGGAATGTTTGTTTTATATATAACAACATGTAGATTTTATGCAATGCATACTGACACGTTATAATGTCAGTAAATATACGTAATACATATCGATATGCGAAAAAAAAGTAACAACTTTGGACTGCTTGTGTATTTTAAATTGATTTGTATATTGCTCTTTTTTCAGATCCGTTTTTATGATAAGTGACAAATAAACAATATTAATTATAATGTGATTATACAATATATTGTTATCAATAATTAAATATATATTATAATGAATTATCGATAATATATATAATAAATAATATATTATCTTTAATTATATATTACCAATAATTAAACTACATTAACATGTAGCTTTTTAAGACCGTTCTCTCAAAAAAAATTTATATGTTTTCGCAACCATAATAATGGCTTTGATTAATAATATTTCTCGCGACGGCCAAGAACGCGTATCGTTCCACCTCGGTAATCGATGATTTTATTACGTCAATAATTTTACGCACGTGGAAATGAAAATTTTGTAAGCGGGCTCATGTTTACATCGCGACAACCGTCACCTTTCCCCAATAGGGTGTTGCTGAAAGAAGCCATTATATTCTGGCAAGCACTACGTCAATCTATCCACTTATGCAGAAACATATTCTTGTGTCATTATCATCAGGTATCAGCCAACCGCTTACGAAGCCCGTCAATGCTCGTGCACTTGCTGGTAATAACACTCGGTATTTCGTCATGCTCGTCTCGTACAGAGACGTGATATAAATGTACATCGATTGCCAAAGCCAATTACGAGATACGATCTTGTATCTAAATAGAATGCTGAAAGACTCTTTCTCGCTAATATAAATGGTCACATGTAGCACAAACAATAGCAACCATACCACTATCGAGTGTCAGTAAACTCACGCGTAAAAGACTATAAAAATATCTTCGACATTTTCGGAAATTACCTTATCTATGGAGAATTGGTCGCAATTACGCGTAAATGTCTCGCCATTTATATATCTAAATGTTTCGATATCTAAAATATATCCGAGTATTGTATATAAATTTGATACAAAAATGAAATTTATTTTAACGAAAAATTTTGACGGATTATAATTTTTTTCTGAATTATTGAGAAAATATATTAATAGAGAGAGCAGTATTATTTTTGATATAACGACGTTTCTTTATGCGATATGGACCTGAATTCTGTCAGTGATGCAAAAATAGTTTATCTATAATAATTGTCTTTATTGACGAATAAAGAATAAACACACACATATATATATAATTTCCAAAAATTTACAAAATATTATATCGATTAAATATACAATATAATGTTTACGAAACAAGCGATATTACTGACTGGCGTAATGATATATTTTTTCAATTTTTTTTATTGTTAACTGCAACTATATTGTGATGTACAGATATACCTATATAATAATGCTGCATCGAAAAAACTCGGTACAAGTAGCAATAAGAAACGAAGAAGATATTTAAGGCAAATGCCTTATGGGCATAATGTATATACAATAAAAAAAAAGAAAAGAAAAACATGTAATATATCATAAACAACGATTCCTCTTGACACACAATCTCGTATTTGACGGTTGATGATCTGTAATATGCATGAAGTCTAGTTATTTAAACGTGCAATTATTTAATAAAGCTGTCAAACGATACATAAAGTATGATTTAATTAGCGATACAAGAACACTCAAGAAACTTATATACTATATTAGAGGTTGGTAAATAAAATCCCTTACACAGGTGATACTCGAGAATCTATATGTCCCTAATATATCAATTCTCTTGATATATTCCGCTCTTCACATTCCGGGACTATATATATAATAATATTTGATACTATTTTTTTATTTATGTATGTCTTTAACGAGCTTTAAAAACTCATATCTTTTTTTTTCAAGGCGCGTAAATTTGTATTGGATAAAATTGTGCGCTCTCTGTTATTTCACGAAAGAAACGTAGCGTTGTGGTTTTTTTTTCTTTTTTTTCCTGTAATGACTCATTTTGCTAGTACGACCGCACGAATGACGTGAATACTTATAATCGATTATGCGCTCGAACAGCTATCTTGCTTGAGTACACCACATGTGTTTTCCACAAGTTCGATCGGTTATTTCTCGTTAGACGATTGACAAAAACGTTTTCTCGCCCACCATACAGCGGCTAGAGCGGCTGCCAAAAAACCTATGCCGGCGACTATTCCCATGGAAATTGCCCTGTTGCGACGATAAGCAGGCACCTCCAAACCGATTCGTTCACTGGTTGCGACGTCGTCTGTAATGGACATCGCTGCCACTTCGAAAGTATAAAAACTTTCCTCCTCCAAAGTTTTCACTAGAATAATATTAATTATAGATTACAATTATTATTATTATTAATTATTATTTCAAACATGGTAGTATGTATATAACTAACTTATTAATTAATAATTATTACATAAGAGAGAAGGGTTTTATATAACAAGTCGTTTACCTAGATAATAAGTATCGGTTGTTTCTGCTCTTCCATACAAATGCTCGGACGGTCCCCTAAACCATCTCACGGTATAAAGCCTAACTTGGTTTTTTCCGTATTCAGGTGGTTCCCAAGTAACCAAGTAACCCTCAACGGTCGCTTGAACTTTTACGTTAATCGGTGGTCCCATGATTTCTTCTGAAATGGTTATGATATATTTATAACTTTCGAAATATTCGACACTGAGATGTAATAAAATCTATTCTCAAACTTTTTTTACTTACCTAGCGGACTGCGATATTCCGATGCCGAGTTTTCATTGATAGAACCTAGAAACGGATATTATGTGTTAATTTATTTCACATATATCTGCTCGTTTAAATACGCCTGAGAGATGACAATCTTACTCTGCAGAAAGTTGATAATCTTACTCGGCTGAGTGAATATTCGCAGCGCTTTACTAAACATTCCGTCGCCGTGCTTATCCTGACTCAACACCATAAACTCGTATTCTCGTCCTGGATAAAGATTGTTGACCGTCGCCTCTGTAATTTTTCTCGAGAGAATTTTCATTGTTCTCCATTCGGACGTGTCCGTTGGTCTGTACCTGTGCGCATACAAGACGCTGATATGTATATATTTAACTGTACATTAATTATAAAAAATTTCTTGCCCCTTCCAGCAAGCGACGATTCAGAATTTAATATTTTATTGTTATTATCGAATAAACGAGATACTTCACCATACTGAATATTCCATCTTGGGTCTCACGTATCCAGGTACCCAAGTCAAAGTGACGGCATTTTTGCTACTGTTGGCGCTTAGATTGTACGGTGCTCTAGGCGGGACGTTCAATACCATTAATTCAGCATCAGCGACGACCGTTGCTGCCTCATTGCTAGCTGCGCATTGATATAATCCTCGATCGTGTTCCTGAATCCTTTCTATCGTCAGATTGCCACCAGTTATGATACTTCTCTCAGGCGATAAAGGCATTCCGTCCTTTCGTCGCAGAAAATTATTCGTTTTATTACAAAATAGAATGTACGCAACATAACATGTAATTAATGTAATTAACAATTACGGCGTCGTACTTTGTACCACACGATGGTAGGTTGACGCGAATCGTCGCCGTCTTTGGCTTGACAAGGAATTTCCAAGACGTCGCCCAGCTTTCGCATATATAAATGTTGCGGCGTAACTGTGAATATCGGCGGTCTTTGAACTATCTGTAATAATTAACAGTATACTCGATATAACAGATATCGAGTGATATACGATCGGTATTTAATTTTGAGAAGCTAGTGTGCTATTAAAAGGAAATATCTGTTTGATTTTGTTATAGAAATCCATCTCTGACCGAAATCTTTCTTTCTTTATTTATTTATTTATTTTTATTTTTTTTTCCTTTTTTCTCGCGATCTGTATCGCTCTTTACGATATCTCGAGCAACGATGATAGGTACTCACTACGGTGATCGAAGGACTGGGCCCTTCGGTGCCTAGTTCATTGTAGGGAGTGCAACTGTAACTTCCCGAATGCGTCTCGTCCACTTTACTAAAATAGAGAGATCCGTTCCTCCTGTAGAAGACCCCTTGCACGTTATAAGGATCAAACAGGAATCCATCCTTCTCCCAACGAAGATTCGTGAGAGGCGGGTTTGCTCTGAAGTGGCAGTCTAAGAGGGCTGGTTTGCCGTACGGAAGATAGACTTCCCGGGGTGCGTAAATTACTTTCGCCTTATCTAGAAAATGGCGATATCAACTATCGATAAAGAGACGATGTGAAATAATTGAACGATTGGCGGTCATTACGATGCTCACATTGAACGTTGAGAAAGGCTGAAGCACTTTGTTGATCTCCGTTTTCCCCGGTTACTACGCAAGTGTATTCCCCAAGGTCGCCCATGACAGCTGAAGTTATAGTCAACGTTCCGTTATCGACAGACATTCGTCTTCTGAGATCCTATTGCGATAATGAGTCCGGTAATTTTTTAGACGTTGAGAAATACATCTTAATGTATTAAAATATATCTTAAAAATTGATTGAATTGAATTGAATTATATATACGAGTTTTAAAAATAAAAATTTTTCTACCTGTATTTCCGTGATCGGTATCCCTTCACGAAACCACGTTACAATCGTACTTTCGCCCTTAGCGACACAGTAAAAGGTGACACTCTCGCCCTCCATGGCAGTTTTATTGACAGGTGGTATCGTTAGTAAGGTATCGCCTGCAACAGGCGTCGGGAACGGCGACGCACCTAGGTTGAACGATTTAACGAGTCTGCTCAGCTTCAGGTTAGTAAGCAGCAGCCGGGTTACATAATATCATTTCGTTCATTATTATGCTTTGTATTAGCGGGATTAAGACATGAGACAATCAATTAATCTCTTGCACTTTTAATTTTGCACTTTGGTAAACGCGTTAAATAATCCGTTAGTATCAAAATTAATTAAATTACATATAAATGCATGATAGTTTTGCATAGTATGAATTATTATTTCAGAGCGATATTTTTACAATATTACGCATGAGAATCATGTAATGCTTAGTTTAAGATCAAATCTCGAATTAATTTTACTACAGAAATAGTCGTTTTCCGCGATACATTAAATAAAACGATAAATAAGCTATTGTTCGAATATATGAGTGACTCGACGTCTTCTTTCGTATCATGCCATAGAATTATATGTGCAAAAAACGAGAATTCTGAGCTGATTACATGAATTTTTTCTGATTGATACAATCGATAGGTTTAACATTAGAGGATATGATAAAAATATAATTTTCTTTTTTTTATTAAACTTTATAATCCAAATCTTTTAAAATTAATTCAAGTTTTCACAAATAATTTAAATCTCCTTAAGAAACTAATACGTAATTTTTTTGCAATATTCCCTCGTAATATTTTATTTAAAATAATTTAAGGAGATATTTTATCTGAATATCGCTGCGTATAACAAATACAATGATACACAAATGAGAAAAAGGAAGCGCGAGTGACCTTTTAATCAAGATGAATTGTTTCTCTTTGTCTCCTGGACTTTATGAGTCAAGAATGTCAGAGGTGTTTAAATGAACGATTAAATTTGAAGACTCGTATTCTACTTGTCAAAAAATTAGGGCACGTATTTCACAGTTATAAGCTTGGTTAGCTTTAGCACATCGGACTAAATTTAATAGTCAGTCTTTGTTAATTGGCATCAAATTGCGTTAACACGTTAGATTTGGTTGCATCGTTGATAGTACTATATATTGGTAGATACTTACAATTAGTAATATTTGATAGATTGTTGTAGTGTTATTTGGTATTTATATGTTAAGGGATGTATTTTTGTATCCCGTAGAAAATTATATAATAATTAGCAATTGATATATACAAATGTGTTAGTATATATATAAATTTTTCTGTTACTTAATTTCACTACACGTTTTTTTTTTATCCTATGCAAATGTAAATAATTGTAAATGATGAAAATTACCATAAATGGCGAGGTGGAACCACGTGCCATTGTTTCTAGAATTCGGCGTTCTATTGGGGAAGATCACCTTGCATTCGTACCACCCTTGATCGCTTTCACGAATATTTGTGAGGTTTATGCTACCCTGGCCGTGGTGTCCGATATTGTCCAACAAGTGTATGCGATCTTTGTAAGCATTGTCCACCGTCACGTGTCCATCGTACCAGGAAAATACTGTACGTTTCTGTAGCATTATAGAATAATATTAAGATCTCTTTGGGATATATATTTTTGATAAATTATACAAAAATTAGTTCTCTCTTCTCAGTTCTGTAAGAATCGTATATTTTATGAGAAATAACATTATTTCGCTCTTGATGTTTTTTTTTTTATTTATTTATTTATTCAAAGAATATTTCTTTTTGAATGACCGATTTTTGAATACAATCGTAAGCGAACCTTGAGGGAATTACAACCGCGTAATCTGATCGTAGCTGCTACGATGATCATTAATTGGATCATCCTTTCGCGGAATGCAAGACTCATGCAACTCAACGAAAAAGTTTAATGTGTATTATTAAACTCAAGTTGTACTCACGCAAGGTCTCGCGTTAATAAAATACGCAGTTTAATGAATAAGGATTCATCGTGTTATTTTCGGCAATTCTCAATTAGTCTATCGGTCAGTCGAATTTTCTCATATTCATCGACAATCCAAAAAAAATCTACGGAATAAGGATACGTCTGAAGGAGAGGAGCGAGAATGGCGCTAATCGGTTCTAATCGTCTGACAATGCATTAACAGTGACCCACTAGTTTGGACCCCTCCGTTGTAGACTGAACGTGACTAAATATAATGCAGCCTTGCGTCCCGTACTCCAATTACCACGACGGACAGACGAAGAGGGAAGAAGCACCTGTTTTACATACGCATCAGGGACCAATCGGGTTAAGTTCCACTTGATTCTATGCGATGGCCACGTGCAATCTGTTTCCGGCGTACGTCGCTCGTACGATGCGACATCCGGATCTTCCATTCGGGCAAATTCGTCTAGCGATTATTGTTTATCGTTTTATGAAAATCGATGCTAGGAAGAATTTTTTTCAAGATTATATAAATTATAGCAAACGACTTTTTTTTTTTTTCCCCGGTTTAAGGACATCGTTTTTTAGGTCACAAATAGAATGATTTTATAAAAATACTTTCCTATCTTTTCGTATATCATAAGATATTCAATGTTACGCTCTCTCGCGTATTATATATCTATTTGAAATCGAGAAGAGAGGAATAGAAATCTATATCCAGATAGATTGTCACATCAACGGAATCAGATATAATTTCGAAGAAATTGAATAACCTACCCTACCTTGAACGCTTTTTCTACGCGTCTCTGCCGGAAGGCGACGAGTACGTCCGTATGTAAATTAACCGAATAACAGCCAGCCTTAACGCTCTTTAATCGTCAATCAGTCAATCGTACGTCGTCGTGTTACCATTGTTACGTGCGGTATGTTATTAAACGCGTACATCGTTAAAATGAATCCCTTTACTTTAACCTCAATTTTAGATTGAATAAAATAAGTGTTTCTCACACATATTTTTCATTTCTGCGTTTCGAGAAAAAAAAAAAAAATATGTATAATATTTCTGTATCTCAAATTTTTAACGTATCTTAATAAATGTATATGTATCTTAATAATATATGTATGTTTAAATGTATCTTATGTTTCCAGATATTAATAAAATTAATTTGTCCAAGCCAATAATATCGCAATTAATGTGTCGCATTGGAAATTAATATCACATTAATTTATGTATCTCTACACTATAATTACTTTAATAAACGCTTATATAATTATTTGTTCGATCCAAGGTAATATTGTCATTAATCGGCGTATTATTTCGATCCCGCAACATGTAATACTGGTTTGCGTTACTATATCCTGTTTTGCAATGGCATGTATTTTAATATGTATCATTTTTAATAGATTATGTATTAATACTAAAGTTTTATTGATTATGTCAATGATATAAAAAGAGTCATTGGAAGTTTAAAACATGCAAAATATTTTTCTCATGAATCTGCATCTCGTAATCGATAAAAAGATTACGAGTTCGTTATTATACTTACGTGGCGGTTCCATTGAAGCACATACGGAATCGGCGTATCGTGTGGAAAGTCAAGATCGCAATTAAATACCGCGTACTCTCCTACCCCGGCATTAAGATAAGTCGGTTCCTTATCCTCTTCTAGGACTAAGCTGTAGCTGCAGGCTAAAAAAACCGGCGATTAAAAAAAAAAAAAAATTCTTATCTCGATTACTCTGACCAATTTTTATTTATCTACGTATTTCGGCGACGGAATATCATGGATAAATGCCTGCGAGAAAACGTCGCGTGTAAAGTGATATTACGCATTGGGACTAATTTCCGGAGATTGCGTAATTTTCCGCCGGATTATGCGTAACAATCGAGCGCGTTAACGGAATGATACACATTGTTGTTATCTTCCCCGCATAAACAGTCAATGATGACTATGCGCGATTATTCGGATAAACAAAATGCTTATTTGAATACTTTTGGGCAGTGGTCTCGAATTTAATTCGCCTTTGCATGGCGCTAAACGCTAATCAGCGAATTTATTGTGATTATAATGTTGGTTTTACGTCTACTTGTTACACCACACACTCCGTTTTCAAGCAATTAAAATTGTTTTTTCCTTTAGAAATGTCTTGTGTAACGCAATTTTAGATAAACGATATGATAAGAAATATATAATATTCTTAATTAAATATATGTTAAATATATTCTCTTATATTGTATTTTTCGAAGATCTTACCTTCGTAGCAGAGTAAGACTGCCAGCAGCTTGTAAACTTTAGCGGCTCGGTTCATCCTTGCGTGTTTCGATCCTATATCTCACCTATTTTCACTTATATCGCATCAACACAACGGTATCGTGAGGACGCGTTGGCAGAAACGACGATAGGTTACACTCCGCAACAACGGCCGATACATCTGTCATTATCCGCACTCATCGAACATCGGGCCACCACCTTTCGGCTCAATTATTAGCACACGTCACTCTCACGCCATAGATGTGTGTCTTGACTATTTTCAATCTCTTTCGTTTTTCTCTTTCCAAATCGGCTTCAAAACTTGAATCTTTCCTTTAAACTCTACACACCTTCTTTTATCTCGGTACCCAGCGATCTTATCCGAACGTTGATTTTACTATTCAAACAATGTTGGGTTGTAATTGATCACCACCTTGTTCGGGCTCAGAGCTTTGTCGAGGATACCGGTGTCACATCGTCGAGGTCGTTAATTCTGGAAAACGCGTCGGAGGAGCACCAGGTATTCTGTTCGCCGGTGTCGTGTTCACTGGAACGACGCACAGTTTGATCCGAGACGAAGATTGGTCCACCATGGAATGCTCCGGAGGCAACACTAAATCGCGTAATCGCGTCGTGCTCTCGCTCAATCCAAGCGGATACGAAGAGCTAGGAGTAATGAGTACCGGGAGGGGGTTGCGAGGGTGGATGGACCGGTGATGTGCGCGGGAGGAATATATACGAGGGATTCATCACGATTCTACGTTTGCGGGCACGGTGTGCGCGCTCCCGTTTGCGTCGCATGCGAACTTCGGCACACCCATGATGACACGAATGAATGACGTTGCACAAAAAAAAAAGTGTAACTATTACGTCCAATTAATTCGATCCCGTAAAAAAAAAAAAGAGAAAAAAAACGTGCGGCCGAGCCCATGCATTTCCTCGAACGAGCGCATCGTTCGATATAGAGGTAGTAACGTTGTAATTAGCGTTAACGTAGATTGAGGAATTTGATGGAAAATATTTAGCGTCTTATAATTTACCTTTGTAAGAATGTATGTTTCACAGAAATTTTATATTTTATTCATTTAATTTGATGGGGAAATAATTACACAAGAAATATTCTTTATTTCTGATAAATGTTTTCAAATAATGTTTGAAATTCAAATATTTTTCAAATAATTATTTGATACAATAATACGATTGTCGAAAATAATCAATGTAATTAATTCCAATACAATAATATAATAATTAAGTTACAGTAACATTTGTTCTGTGTAGAATCTTTTAGGATGTACGATCTTTGATGTCGTTGAAGCGTGTGGAAAGTCATGTTCTCACAACGAGAACGGAAGAATTAACCTGTATTCACAATTTATCTTTGGTCGCCGACTCGCGCTCTTTCATTGCTGTTCCTTCTTGGTCAAAGCATTCAAGAGAATTGAGCCTCACGTGCAACGCAAGTGGAGATTAAAAGTTCACTACACTCGGTTGCATATACAATTCTTTGATCTCTTTAAACGATATGGTTGCGATGTACATATGTAAGTCGTACCTCGCATTGAAAGGCATAATTATTCATTAAAAAATAGAAAACGAAAGATATTATAGGCTTATACAATAGTTATTATAGACTTTTTGGTTGAACATGTCAATGTTATGTAAATGAATAATAATGTGCGAAAAAATAAATTGTAATATTTAAATAAAAAATGTTTAAACATGAGAAAAATAAGAGAGAAAGAATATTAGAACTCTTACGATACACATTTCAGAGAAAGATCTTTGAACCTTTTTATTTATACATCGCGTAATTGCCATTTATGGAGCTCTTTTAGTTCGTTGAAGTGAAATTGACAATTTTTCTTTTTGTCGACGCGTTATCAATTGAGAAAGTAAACTATATTTATTCAATCGTAAAGACGATAAGAGTATAAAGAATTTTGAGACAATAAAAATACTTTCTTTTTTACTTTTAATACATAGAATTTGAACTGAGCTGTTATACTTATACTTACCGTATACAATATTTGTACACATAGTTGTCAAAAGATTTATTTCGACATTTAATGATAAATGTCAAAACGGTCAAATACTTTTTGCGCACGAGAGACCATCGATTTCCGATGAGGTTCCTGCACCGGAGTCGCACGACGAAACTGCATCGGAGCAGTCCGCGCGCGTGGGTGACCTCAGATTACGTCACATCCGTCTCTTGCCGCATTATCAGACTGCCCACAGCCTTGTCATACTGTTGAGATAATGGATCCATTCGCACGGATCACTATCCAGGATTGGACGTGCCCGGGACACTGGAAATAAATGCGTGCATAATGATAGCAACCATATTATTTTATCATCGACGAACAGAAGAGGGAACGGCTCGTTCGTGGTTTACCTGTTCTGTCCGCGGTTCGAGAGAATCGATCGTTTGTCGTTGCAAAATACTCCTTTCACTGATCGCTGATGAGGATAATTTATTTAAACGTATCATCAGTATCTCGTATAGTACGATCTCTTGGTCACAGATCGTTATCGCTTCTATATTCAATTGAAACAAATTCGTATTTATACAAGTTATCGCATTCTACATTGTACAAAGTAAAACTACTTATAATTTATAGACTTTCGTATGTCAATTGAATAATTTTTATTTTTGTGCGGAGCGATACTCTTAATGTAACAATATATTATTTAATTTGGAAATATAATTCTCGTAAAAAACGTATCACTTTTTGGAGAATCATAATGCAGCCCGAAACTATAGAAAGATGGTTTTTTAGTGGATGCGTGTCGAATGGCCAGCGGGGTGATGTATAACGCATCCCATCTCTCCCTTTACGAAAAGAAAGTCTACAGTAGATATATGATGTAAGATGATTTACGAGTATATTTTCGATGGAAGTAATCGAACTTGTCAGAGATTATTCTAGTACTTTATCACAAAAATACGATATATGATTTCTCTTGCGAGGGAAATATCAATACCGAGTAGATATAGGAAGCAGCGGAAGAGAATAATTTATCTCTGCAATACACTCTTTCTTACGAAACGCGATTTATGATACAATACTTCATAAAAATTTGAATTCGTACAGCGTATGAAAATGATATTTGTACAAACGCATCGATAAGCACAGGGGGATCTTTTTGACAAAAGATGCTTTGCGATGGAACATTCCGCTCTAGTTTTTGGTACAACACGGCGAGACATGCCGAGGAGAATAATGGAAATGACGGTAATTTTCAGTAATCAGTGTCGTAGACGCCTTGCGTAAATGCAACTTCTTGTGGCAGTTAACATCCATATAGTTTCTCGAGGAAATTACAGTCGCGTCGTGATTTTACGATTTTATCTATCAGGCGTTAAAATCTATTCTCGCATAAAGACCGTTTACATGTTTTGTACAGACTCTTTTTTTCAATTATCTTACGGTTATTTTAATTATTTGATATTATCTCTTATATATTGTTTATTTCAGCTTAATATTAGATCGCGATATAATTATACTTAATATTTAATATTCATCAATGTATTATAATATTGTCTATACATACCTGTAATGCAATAGCATTTTTACAAAAGGCAATTGCGAACGAATGAGTTGTTTTGTGAAATGTATATTTTTATATTGATATAACAAATATCTCTTTTCTTTTTTTTTTCAATTTTTATAACGCGATATAAAAATATTGAATTGAATATTTTGTTAGTAATAATTGGTGATATTATTTCTTAAACTATTCGTGTCATAATTTGATAAATTGTATCGTGTGTCGTTAATAAATTTTTGGAAATATGTATTCAGAAATATTTAAAAATAAAATTTTTGATATGTCGCGGGGCGCAGTATCGAAATATATGTTTGACGAGGTATATTAATCAACGCAATACAAATGTGCTGGAAACGTTGCTTATTTCGTTTCAAATGTCGATTTATTTTTCATTTTATTTAATAATAAATTGTCTACAATTTGTCCTAAGTTAGTACGTCTTGGAGTTCTCGTGGGGAGTTCGCGAGAAAGCATAGATCATTCAATTAAAATGGGCATGGGGAGGTGAACAACGAGCATTTACAAAAGTGACAACGAAACGATTTAACGCACCGTGTACAAGTTTGACGGCGGATATAGTCGAGATATAAGCGGAAGTGAGGATAGACGGTACAGAAGAACGTTACATGTGTGTATAGAAGCAATTCGATGTAGGGCGTGAGAAGGCTAACGATTACAAGTGCGGAAGTATATTCTGAAACGACTCGACGAGAAATAAAAATATGTAATAGAAAGAATATATATAGGCGAATAAGAAAAAAATCTTCGCTCTATCTATCTTTTTCTTCTCGAATTCAATTCGGCGCAACAAATATTATTACGGTATTAGCGATATTGCCAATGTACGATGATGTGCGAACGCTCGAAATGCCGTGCTTGGAGCTGCGATGATCTTGGAATTTTGCGAGAGAGCGCGAAAAAAAATATCCGACAATATTATATCGCAAGAAAATATTATATTATCTCATAAGATTCTCAAATAAGGGAGTCGAAGCGTGTATAGATAATCGCAGATCCAAGCGAAACGCAGTACCCGAGAGCCATTGGTTGGATTTGACATGAACGTGCGTTTCGCGTCGATCGACGGACGTGATTTTATTCAACCGATATGGTAATTGGTGATGTACGACACTGGCATATTTCACGTCAAATTATCATCTCTTATAAGTCATTCGACGCATACCTCGAAGCAGTATCGTCGCTATACTTTTTTGCAATTTAAATGTGTCATCAAAAACATTGAATATTTATTATTGCGAATGCGCTAGAGTATTTTCAAGGGTTTAAGTATTTTCAAGATTTTATTAGCGATCGTGATTTAAACATGAGTGATCGCGAGAGAGATCTACAAACTATTAATTTTTTACGTACTTATCTAATACAATGTTGCGAGTTATCGCCATCTGTCAAATATTCGCTTCTCGCATATAATAACTGCGCGATTGTATTATGCGGGATGGCATATTTATAACTACCTACAGAATTTCTACACGAACCCATTAATAAGCGAAATAAGCACACGTTTCGGCTGCGAATAGAAGCTGCGCGATTCGCGATGCCAAAATCTCCCGCGAACGTTCTGCTTCGAGGGGTCGCGAATTTCGCTCACGATTTTGAACAATGGATCATACCGCCGACTGGCTTTCAGGTACGTAACGAACAAAACATTTGAATTAATTAATCCACAGATCACGACGTCTCGCTCGCAATCTCGCGCGAGTTATACGCGTGTGTTGGTGATAGCGCGACGAGGATACGACGACGAGTATCGCGAACGCAAACGGGCGCGATGACGACAAACATAAATCTACACGAAACGGTTCGTGAAAAAGGAATTCGAAACGAACGAAATTATTGTGACGGGTGATGATGACGAAGTTCTTTTCTTTTTACACGAACGGATTCACGATTCAACCATATTATCCATAAACACGCCGTCAAGCGAAACTGCCGTATTTCATCCTAATCTTTCTTTCGCAAAACCACGGTATACTTTTATGGTTTCTCTAGAATTATTTCTCCGTCATCGGACATGTTTCGAACATATCCGTACTTATCGTACGAGTCATTTTTTCCCGCCGTGTGATAGGCTCGAGGACAACGCGGAGGATCCCAAGTTTCTCTCCCTGGATCTGTCTCGCTTTTCTTACACTCTTTTTTTTTTCCATTTACTTTTCCTCGCTTACTTTCATTTTCTCCGATGCCTTTCATTCATTCGCACATTTATCGCGATCCACACAGCGTGACCTTTTGAGATCGTTGTGTATCCAACTATGATATATCTACACGTTACTTATACATCTATATATCGGTTGGATTTTCTCTCGCATACACGATTCTTCCTTTTGTCGCATCCATTCATTCGTTGAAGGGGGAGAGGGTGTATCTTTCGTGTACGATTACAAAGCGTTTTATTTTATCACCACTTTACCGAAAGCGTTTCCTCAGTGTCCACGATGCGCGCGGACGTATTGATCTGAGAAAAATTTATTTATTCCCTTATATCTTTCAACATTACATGCATCTCACGCGCCCGATACGTTTATCGCTAATAACGTATTTCGACGATCTTTCGCAATTTAAAGCGCGATGATGTGAGATCCTTCAGTACCACCTCCCCCGCTTTATCGTAATATTTCCCGCGCGAATATAATAATTAATAAATACTCGCCGTGTTCGTCGCTCTCGTTGATTAATACGCTACACGCTACATCGTTTACGATTTACAATATCAATTAATTATCAAATTATTAATTCAACCATTAGAATTACTTTAGAATATTGGTACTCTTTCGCGTCACCTCCGTTATTTCGTAACTTTTTATCGTATTCTTTTTTTTTTTTTTTTTTATTCTTTTGTTATATCTCTGCGTGACCGTGTGTATGTTACATTATGCTTTGTCTTGTTTCAACAACCGCATTTGCTCGCGTTCTAACCCACTGTCGCTCGCATTCCATTCACTCAGCCTCATCATTCTGCAGCATTCATCTTCTCTTTCACGCACGCACGCACGCACGCACGCATACATATATGCGTATTTTAACGAAATTCTACAGAGCGTCCCGCCTCGATGTGACATTCACGCCACTCTTTCTTACTCATCTTCTTCTTCCTTTCGCCATTACGGTTCGTCGAAGTATAGTTGAATCGTGAGAGTGTAGGACCCTTGCTAATATTTATAATAAATATGTATAATATGCGTACGTATATAAATAAGTGTTTGTACTATAAAGAAAGTAAAACGTCTGGGGTCGGGGGCCGGACCGATCGCGATTCCACGTGGGGAGCTTTCACGGTCGCCCGTATATAGAGAGAGTTTAGAAAAAAAGGGAAAGAGGAACGCGAGTGCGCCGCCGGTCCTTCCTCATCGTGTGGACGTGTCCGCAAACACGTGGGACACTTTCTCGCGTTAGGTCGCGCAGCTCGACATTGATTAGCCCGTAGATTCGCCCGAAAACCCCCTCGATCGGCGATCACCGGCCCCCGATTTCACGAGACTCGAGATGATCCGATGCGTTTGGTGAGAATTAGGTGGGTCTCGAAGAACGCCTCTCTCGTATTTTGTGTGTATTTGTGTGTGTGTATGTGTATATGTATATATGTATGTACCATATGTATGAGTGTGTACTGCCACGTATAAGTGCAATATATTTATACGTTGCTGTCGTGTTTGTATTGGTGAATGAGTGTACATTTGCGTATGTTTTATATAACACCTTCTTCTCTCTCTTTAATACACACACGAACTCCGGCGTGACCGGCGCGTGTGTGTGCACGCGCACGCCCCTTCCGGCTGACGATGGTCGCGTGTCTCTCTCTATCGGTCGCTCTTCTCCGCTTAAATATTTTAATTTTACTTATTTATATTCAACATCAATGCTTCGCACGCGAAATGAATCGAACGTACGGTCGGATCTTCTTTATTGGCAGTTCATTGAGAGAAAGATTTTTTTCTTTTTTTCGTATATGATTTTCTTTAATTTTTTTTTTTTTTCTTCGAGTCCGATCGAGATGTCGTTCATCGAACGTGTTCGCATCGCTAATCTAATCGAAAAGATCGACCGATAGATTCCGGAATGCCTGTAGGCGCTAATCAGCGTGTCGCCCAGCGTGACAGCACGCGTGATGTGAGCGTGCGCGTGCAATTGTCGCGCTATACCGGCCGAACGCGCGTAGATTCATAGAACGTTATTCTTATTCTCGTTTTACGTTGCTTAAGAAAAATTATTGTGCCGATAATATGTTGGGTCGCTAGCGAAACCCTAAACAGGCAGTGCAGTACGAGTGAGTCCTTAAGCAATCTCGAGGCAAGCTTCGGCCTAATATCACGTTTCGAGTCCATTGCTCATCGATATAATTATTTATTTTGTGTGTGTGTGTGTGTTGTGTATTTGTGTAGTAATTCTTCGATTATCTTACTTTTTTGTTTTTCTCTTTCGTTTTTAATTATTACTTACAAGTGTACGATTAAATTTAACCTTACATTTTCGTTTAAAAGGTATACGGAGCATGTACAGTGGTACAGTTTCTTTGGAGTATCATGCCGACGCATGTAACTATCCTTTCCCGCTTCTTTTTCCTTTCCTCTCCCGCGTTCATTCCTTCTCTTCGATCTTTCGTCTCGATCGCGATGCGGACGACGTCTCGTTATACATACATATATTAGCATCCCTTTGAGCCAGCCGGGAGTGTATTTTCATCTTCTGCGCACTCTTCCTAGCTCTAGGACAGTTCCACTGAATAAAAATAAAAAGAAAAAAAGAAATGTCCTCCCTTTATTTTCGTCCTTGTGTAAACTTGTCAGTATGTTTCTCTACATTATTATATAGTAACGTTAAAAATCACGGTCCTCTAAACCGGACGTAGGCGCGGTTGGTGTACGCGGGATATGACCAATAATAATCGGATTCGCGAACGTTTTCGCACTTCGTTTATATATTATCGTCCCAGCGCGATCGATGTCGCAGAGCGTCGCTGGGTAAATGATATCGAGATTATTTCCCCCGAAGAATATATATATGCTCGACGATCCTCTTAATCGATAAACGGGCGAGACTCCGAAGGGATTATCGTCTTATAACGTACGATTCTACTACGTCGCTTCTGTCTCGTGGTCGTGCGAAACTTATGTATCCTGAGCTGATGCTTATAACAGCCTTCTTTCGTAGATGGATGTCCAGCTACTAGAATTGACTTAAACTCCTCTCACGCGGAATCACGTGCGATGATGATTCTCGTTGTGCTGCGATGGTTGGTCTTCGGTGATGATCACGTCGTCGTCGTGGTAGATAAAAGCCAGTATCAAAATCTTTGTAATCGTGATTTTAATTTAGCTTTCTCTGTTCATTCTCGATTTTAATCTAGCTTTCTCTCGTTCAGCTTTTAAAGTGTTACCATCGTCTCATATCCATTCTTGTCTCGCATCTCATTCACGTCATGTCTTAGATTGTTTCTTTTTTCGTAGCGACCACTGCTCTGTCACCATCATATCTACCGTATCGTACAGCTTGAATTAAGCTAATGTAACGTCTCCGTCGTGTATTTAACTTTTACGCGAATACTACTATTCTGATCATTTTAGCTCATTTAACAGAACTCGATCATCGATCGATTGATTATGAAAAATCTGTTTCGACTTTTTCACTCAACACGCGCTTTCCAAGTGCGCGCTTTGCTTTCTTCTCGCCTGCCGCTGTCGAAACTGATGAAACTCCGCCTTCATCGCTTGCACTCTGGCCTCAATGTTTTCTCTGCTGTATCTCGGCGCTTGATGATGTACCGTGTGCACCTGATGGATGTGGGGAACGTGAATGGCATGGATCTGATGCATCGGCGGTCTCTCCTCCCGCGTAGGCGTCGAGGCCGATGTTGGCGTCGGCGTACACGAAACTGGATCGAACTCGTAATGGCCGTCGACACTGCCGGCGTCCACGGCGTTTTGTATGTGCGTATGATCCACCTTGGCCTGATCCTGAAGCTCGAGCCAGCGACCCACCAGAGGCGGCGGGGGTGGCCTGTAAGGTGGTGGCCGCCACTCGGCAACCGTGCTGCCGCTCCTCGAGCTCTGGTTCTGCTGCGAGGTGTTCTTACTGCCGAACCCCGAGCTGCTCGACCTGCTCTCGGGCGAAGTCTCCAGGTCGGGCGAAGCCGCGAGCTCCGGCGCTGATCGGGCGTGCCTGGCGTGTCTCGGCGGCAGCCTTGCTCTTGGTCGTCCGGCTGTCTGCGGCGGCGACGATGTCGCTAACGGCTGAACCGGCACGAACCGCCTGGATTCGGCGTGAATCGCCTTAAGCGACGGTAACTCCTGGCTGTATCGCTGGTGCACATTACGGAGCTGTAGATAGCCGGGCGGCGTCGGGAAGGAACGTTCGCCGGAAGATGGTTGCTTGACGGAGCTGAGATCACTGAAATACAGCGGGGTCCAGGGCACCTGGGTTCCGCTCGGTGAACTGGCTAGAAACCTGGGCGACGCGATCGCGCAGGCGGTAACGGGCGGTATCCTCGCCAAAGAGTTGATCGCGCCGTGACGGTAAGTCGACGGCAGGGGACCTATCGACACGCCGCTGCCATCGGATCTCAGGCTGAGCTGGCTGATGCCGACCAGCGGGCGTCGCCACGAAGACTTGAGCCGCTGTTTCGGTAGGAAACCGCCATCGTCGCTGCTGGAGACATCCAGGATGCTGTTATTGGCCGAGCTGAGAACCGAATCCGCAACAACGAAGCGGCCGTCAGCCGCCCGGGAGATCTTGCCCAACGGACGACAGCGGCACGAGTCCGGCGTATCCGGACTCAGGATCTTCTTCAGGAGGCTTAAACCTGGTACTCGGCTTTTTCTAGGTCTACGGATAGGACAGAAGGAGCGTTAGAGCAATCGCGGCGGTGGTGATCGACAAATACGGTCCGATCGAGATCGTCGGAGGAAGTCTCGGCCTAAGATCCGCATAGGATCCGTCGCCTGTTTTATACGGTAGAATACCGAAATTTCTCTCAACGAATATATTATAGTTGTCGCAAATTTAAGCGTGCGTAAAATGGTATCGAAGCAAACAGACACACAGTAGTGATTATTACATGTTATATTATTGCGAACAGCATGTTTCATATAAAAATAGAAACTTTATTCAATTTAATCCAACATATATCCAAGTGTTTTTTGCGACATCCGGAAATTTCAGTACTCCTTTTGTACATGTGGATTATTTATAAAGCTCTTTCATGGAAGCATTCTTGTTTAATTAAATATCTCATCGAGATAAATGCTTTTGAGAATATTCTTCCTCCGACGTGGTCCATCGGCCGCTCGGTACAGCAAATACGTGCAACATGAACGACAAAAAACACGCAATGTTAACGAACAAAAGTTAAATAAAGTATTAGAACAAATGTAACGTAAATGCCAATGTTCAAGTTAAATATATGGCAAGATAATTATCAATATAATTAATTATACTTGTACGTATAATAACGAATAACGGATGCAGGCGGGGAAGGCATGCTCATGCGCATTCCGGTGCACGAGTGGTCGGGCGTGACGTGGGTTGTGGATGGTTTCGGCAGTGAGTGGATCTTGTTTTTCTCTCTTTAACTTTTGCATAAAACGAATCTTATGTATTTTTCTCTCGTATATATATTTTTTTTCTCTTTTTACTCGAACAAAATTTTGTTTCGTTATCATAGATCTCTTTTTTTTTTTTGCACGATTTTCTGTACTTTTTTCAGACTTTGATTAGTGAATATATGTAGCAATTGTGAATTTTGGTGCTCCGAAACTCGTCACCTTTTCTCCTCCTTCGGGTCCGGCAGCAAGGAAAGATGGGGGAGAGAGAATATGTTGTAACACAACGATTACATTCACAAAAAACAATATATCGTGGCGATAATAATAAGAAATATAACGCTAAATAACCGAACGTTACTTCTAGGCGGTGGTGTTAGGGAGCAAATAGATAAATAGTGTCGTATGGGTGTCGGTGAAGACGCGGTTTCACCGTCGTGGCACACATCGATTGATATTAGCCAATTAATCGGATTCAATACCAGAAATAGAAAAAAATTTTTAATGCGATACATATATATTTTTTCTTTCTTTAAAAGGTATATTATAATAAAGATATATTATAATGAAATGTATGGAAAGATATGACACAAGTATATAAATGGCCGAGTCGAGTGCTTCGTAATAAAGAGATTAATATGATTTGTGGAATATTATTTATTTCGATAAAATAATTCTCAAGAGTAACACAGCGCGCTATAAAAATCGATTGAATAAAACGATTAGGCTTTTCTCAAGTTATACGACTTTTGTTTCTCGAGGAAGCATTCGAGCCTGCGAAGAAAATAGAAAGACACAAGAAAAATATATGATATAAAATAAATTTAAAAGTATCGTTGAGAGAAATCAGGTGATAATAAAAGATTAGATTTATGGAAGGGAGGATTTAAAAATGCGTAAATATATCGATTCGAGTTGGACTGAATAGGGCAATGCAAGGAAGTAATCGTGAACGATTAACAGGTAGATACGACAATGGTAAATGTATATATGACGGATGCAAGAGTTTTCGCGTGGCCGCAACGAGCGCGGCTTACCTATCTCCGCCCTGCTTATTGCTGAGTGTTCGCGTGTAAGCGTGAGCGTGTCTGTTTATTGGTCGTCTAGAATCGACAGACTGGAAACAATCAAATAACACAAGAAGCTTGAATTAGAGCTTCGACTGGTCGCAATAATTGTTTCGGCTCTACGCGCTGTTTATGCACCGCTGAAAAACTTGATGTAGCACGAATTTTTATTCGATCCCTCTGACAAATATTCTCCTTCGTAACGACCAATTGTTGTCGGAATACTGCTTTTCGTGTTTGACAGAGAAAAAGTGATACTTGTATCGCATGCGATTTGTGTATGGAAAGAGAGAGAGAGAGAAAGAAAGAAAGAGAGAGCATTGTACTAATACTGTGAAAGTAGCGCGTAAGATTGATTGATATTGTGATATGACGAAATAAGATTATTAATGTGAAGATATAGCATTATGGTAAGCCCGGTATCGATGAAACGTGTACTTTGAAATTTTTCCACAGTTTGTTAATATAGCTTTTGTGTCTTTAATTAAAAAGACATTGCAAACATCATTAAACAACATGCACCAAATCGGGATTAAATAGTTTAAAAATTTTTATAGCAAGCTACTGGATAATTTTGATATTAAATATTGATATTAAACAATAAATGTAACTTCTAAAAATTTTGATAGTTGAATAAAATACAGTTATATATACGAAATTATGCGAATACACCAGTAACTTTCTATTATTTGTTTATGAAATGAATTTTAATGAATGCTAAGAAGAAATATTTATAAGAAAGAGAAATTTTCGCGATATAAGTAAAATAATAAGACAAGTTATTATAAGGAAACTCGATGGTTATTCTAAATAAATACAAATTAATTTTCCTTTTGAGAGGTTATTTCAAGAGAAACAGTAGCTCGAGAGATAAAATTGAATAATATTTATTGAATGTATAACACATCGAGTGGCCGTAAATTCATCTGCCAATTAATAATTAATTGAAAATGTTAAAGCGATAGGTGAAAGCGTTAGTGAAAATCAAGCGATATACTAATGATTTGTAGTGAATGAATAAGAAAACGCATTAACAGAATAGTATACCTTTGAATATCATATTTGTAATAATAATCTGAAAGATAGTAACAATTAAAAAGTATAGAAGAGAAGTTAGAAATTTGTGACATACTCTGAAATATATTATAGTTATATCGAAATTTTATAAAAGCTTTTTATAAAAGCTAAAATATACAAATGAGAGATTTTAGATATTAATGGAAATATAAATTCAAAAATTTGTGATATAGAGAATTGTAGAATGTGTGAATATAAATATGATAAAGATTGATATGATAAAATTGATAGATTGATATGATATGATAAAATGTGATACAATAGCGATATATAAAAAGATATTAAGCAGACATGTGAGATGAGATAAAAAAGTTTAGAAATTTCGCGCGCGTGAAAACGGACGACGATAAATTCTTTGAATTATTTAACAGGCACAACCTATCTGAAAAAGTCAGTATTTGTACAGAAATAATAATAAATGTAAATATTTTTCATTAAAAAAATATTGAGTGCAATATAGGATAATTAGAATTTTTTAGAGATTAAAGTTATTCTCCAGAATGGCCACGTGAATGGCTATTGCGTAACTTCCAAACACATATTGCGCTCAGTACAAATTGGTAATTATCGTTTAATAATGCAAAAGTAAATTAAGCAGTAACACAAAGATAATGAGTTAAACGCTTCATAATTTTCAAAAGGAAAGAAGTTTTTCACAAAGGTATCGTAATATGCGATTCACGGAGAAGCAATAATGCGAAGAATAAAACAGAGGAATAAATTGAGTCAAAGTATAAGTAATGTAATAATTTATGCTCGCAAATGACAATAAATTCTGAATAAAGTGAAGAAATATATATGTACGCAATAAAAGAGAGTGATGAAATGAATAAAGTATAGAGTAAAGGAGAGGCAAATATAACCGCGTTAGAGTTACTCCTGATTCATCTCGAAGCTCACGAAAAACGTAAAAGAAAACGTAAAAGAAACAAAGTAGATTTATAGTCGATAGTGAGTGTATGCGTAGAACGAGGTGTCGCGAGTCTTTTGTGCGGAGAGATCGGCGAAAAAGAAATGAAAAGAAAAAGAAAAAGAAAAAAACAGTATCTACCGCCTTGATCCCTTATCTATGTACTCCCTAAGGCCGCCAAACGAAGATATTAGGGTACTGACTGGATGTTACTAGTGTGAACTCCTAGCTGTTTTGCCTGTATTGCAGATCTCATCTACAGTCATGACAATCATCCTAAGAAGTAGTAGTAGATAGTAGGTGGTATATTAGTAGGTCCTAGCAGGTAACATTGCAGAGCTGTAGTCTCGCATAGTAGTAGGTAGTAGTAGCAGTAGTGGTAGTAGAGTAGCGGTAGTACTAGTAGTAACGGGCATATCCCACCGGCAATTGGCGTTCGCTCGCTCGATCGACCGAGGTGGATCGACGACGATTGATGGAGAATTGTGAAATCGATCTGACAGATTCGTTCGATCGATCGACGGACCGCTCGGTACAACGTGTTTACACACACACTCAAACACATATACGTATACCGTCGGCGGGAGCTTATTTTCGTGGTTTTCGGGAGCAACCGTGGGCTCGGATACGCAGTAGTGATGGTAGTAATAGCGGTAGTAGCGGTAATAGTAGCGGTAATAGGTAGTGGTAGTAGTAGTAGCGGTAGTAGTAGTAGTAGTAATAGTAGTAGTAGTAGTAGTGGTAGTACTTGGTTTCTTTCTGTGTGGCTAGCGGAGGTTAGGCTTACTGTTCCGCCTCTCTATGATAAACACGCTCTCGTAATCTCGATTATCGAGGTGGAGTGCGTGATGGTCACGATCACGATTCGGGGGGGCCTGCTCGTGGACCGGCTCCGAGGTGGCAGTGGCGGGGGTGGTTACTTGCGTAGGAAGTGGTGATTGATGAAGAGGTTGTGGTGGTGGTGGTGGTAGTTGCGGATTCAACGGGCTGCAACGGGTCAGCGTCGAGACTGACTCGCCGCACGCGTTTAGATTTGTCGACCTACAGAAAACACAGAGAGAGAGGAGGACAAGAGACGCCTACGATTTTTCTTATCGTCTTTGTTTTTCTTTTTCTTTTTTTATTCTTTTTGTCGCAATAACTGTCTTGGCTTTGTCCCGTCAGCGTCTCCGCGGTTACCGTCTCGCGCGAGAATTGTTTTAGAATCGGAGACACAAAATGAAAGAAGCAAGGAGAGATAGAGAGAAAGGTAGCGGGGAAAATTTCTTCTTTGACGATGTGACGATCGATTGACTCTACTATCCATTGTACCTTTTCCTTGCAATTCTTTTCTCTCCTCTCTTTTGATCGACGACGTTCGCGAAATGATCCCGCGCCCTTCCTCTCCAGAGTCTCTCGACCCTTGATGCTATTCTCTAGCTTCCGTCGGCTCTCTTCTGATCCTTGCTCTGATCCGCGATCTCGGTGTTTATCATCGAAATTATTTCAAGTCCGTATTCGTGGTCGATATTTCGAACTGGGCAATAAGCTCCGCCGAGATAAGCGCGCGAGTGCAATCATCGCGAGGAAAAACCGGCAGAACCGGCATATGGAACAAAGTTACGTTACTCGTAATCTTTAATTTACTCTAACGTCCTTAAGTTTTTCGTGGTTAAATGAAACCTTCATTATACCGAAGAAGTTGGCGTAATGTCTCGTGTCCGACGCTGTCGAAGCATTAGGAAATTGCAATCGTTGCTTCTACCCTGCGCACAGTCTGGACCACGAATGCGGGCCTTGCAAAGAAAAAAAAAAGAAAAAAAAAAAGAAAAAAAATTCTTGGCAGTGGCTGAACCGTCCAGCCCGTTCTGGATATATACGTGTAGGTATAAAAGTGCAATATCGATCTCTCTCGGGATAAGTCTTGAGAAACGCGTCCGCGCGTTTAGTGAAGAAAAAAAAATTCGACCATTGTTTCAGCTTATCATGAGGGTGATGATGACTGCGAGGAGAATGATGATTGTTACGTGAAATGTTGATACTTCGAAGGATTGTTTGTTGGAGATGATAGAACTGTTACACGCAAGGCAATATTAAAAAAGATTACTGACAGTATAATGTTTCCATAGACACATTTAAATATATATTTATAATAAAACAAAATGGGCTAATAGATGTATAATTGCTGATCGCAATAAAAAAAGAAAAGAAAAAAAAAACAACGATTAATACCCGTCACTTATCAAGTACAAAAGCGCATGCTCGATCGCAAATTAGACGATATGGTATATGGTAGTAGTTGAAAACAACGCCATAACTTTTATTGCATAATTAATATTGGCTTATAATTACATATATGTGCGGTTCATTTTGGAATGGCTTCGCAATCAGCTTCAAACCTACGAGAAAATCTGGATTAGATATTAGATACGATTAAACTCGGCTTCGATAGAATTCGTAGCTTGTGAAGTCCGCGATTTTCTTCGTTAAAGTATAAATGTGATACGTTGCCTGTGCATGTAAGGATGATTTACGGAGTAAAAAAAGGATTGGATTAGCCGATGGAACTTTTGTTAGCACCCTCACGATAAGCGCCACGATATAGATACATATAGAAAGTAGTGTAATTCGGTACACACACATATAACCATTACAGTAATACTCGAGAGAAACTGAACGGTGCGGCTGATAAAATGATGACGATGAAAATGACTGGGTTGCGAATGAATTGTTCTAAAAAGTTGACGCGGATTCTCGGGATCAGCCAAAAGGCGAAAACGAGACGCGTGTAAGTAAAGAGGTAAGTAACAAGATATACCAAAAAATTCCGGGAAATTAAAGGTTTTTATGATCCAGAAGAGGCATCACTGCAGTCGTATTGTGGACTTTTGGATGCCGCGACGAAAATCATAATAGTCACAACTGAGTTTATCCGCTATTACACGTGCAGTCCGTTTTGGCGTGAAATTCGAAAAACGAGCCAAAACACGCTAATGACATGTGGCTCGTTTTTTTTTTTCTTTTCGTACGTCGAAAAAGTACGTTGTAAGCGCGTACCTTACCTTTCGTAAATTTTCTCGATGTGTAGAATATGTATAATAAAATCGTACGATTCGCGATCATGGCGATCCGAATCGAGCCATTCGTGTTTCACATAGAATCAAATTATGCGATTTTTCGATTGTATTAAAAAAATCCGAGATATCCTCCATTCAAAAAAAAAAAAATTTTTTTATACATATTAAGTATTTTTATTAATTAATTTTTTAAATTGAAACCGTAGTAGAAATCGCTTATGAAATCGCGCGACGTTTTCCCTCGTTATTTTTCGTATCGTACATCTCCTGCATCGCTCGAAAAACGAATTTCGATGCAGAAAACGAATTGATTGTCACACGCGCAAACGAATCGTCGCGCGTCAGCTGATTCAAACCACAACGAGATCCGACTCGATCCGAATCGCACGGAACGAGCTCGATTCTTTTGTTCATGCCTAACGGAAACGTGCACGCATGCACGCACGCGCACGCGTGGTGTTACGCGTGAGAGTGTGCGCGTAAATTACTTATCGATTATCGAAAGATCATTTCTTCAACCTCGTCCAAAATACCTCTGCTGCTGCGGTTTAGTCTGCCGGTTTAATTTGCTACGAGTTTGATACATCTAGAAGCTAGTGTTATGTATGGCGCAAGTAGATCAAAAGAGGTCTGTCGTTTCTCGTTTCCTAAATCCCCCTATTTCAGACGATAGTGCTTGTCCTTTGTCAAGGCGGATCGAGTTGACGGCAGGAAAGAGAATGAATTTCTCTTCGTACGTCTGTCTCTCCGTAAGTTTCACGGTCATACATCTTTGTAAATGTGTCGTTGATATACGACGGCACATTATTATTATTTCCAATTGGTTCGTAACATAATTAAATAATTATCATTAATTTTAGAAATAATCGAATTGACAATTTTGAAAAAAAAAAAATCATTATCGTTATCATTCAAAATTAGCTGCAAAGTAGTAGTTGACGTAAGAGTGATACGAAGTAAATGTAAATTTCGATATATCCGGGACACAATTATAAATATATAAATGTATACCAATGCATAATATCGCGTAAATGTTCGAGTATCTGTTGGTTAGAAGAGATTTTACTCGTGAGAGGTTTCATAAATGCTTGCTGTGCTTCGGTCGCCTATTGCTCGTAAGAGGGGGGTGGAGTGGACTTAATCGCTAGCTCTGTCTAAGCCTAAGTGATATATGTTTCTTTGAAATCGCATCTGCACTTTGTGTGACGCATTCGTCGATCTTTGACTTCTGAACGATCTATTGTATCTTAATTAGAGGCGAGGACTCTCGATACTTTATTAAGGCGACACTATGACATCGTTTTCCAATCATATACATTACTTACACCGAAATGTTATCTTTCGAAAAATTACTGATTATCGAATTTTACAATTTTATCATAATAATCTAACTTGTTAAAAAATATTATTATATCTGAAAATGTTTACGTAACCCTTTTGAATATTTCGAATTTTATTTTGAATTTTATATATTTTTGCAAATTTTATGCAATTTAGCGGAAGAAATTTGTAGTGCAGCTGCGATCTCCTCAGTCTACTTGTCTTTTGATCGGAGCATTTAGAGCTCCAAAGTATCGTGAGCCAAGATTCTGTGGAATTTAAGAAGATAATGATGTTTCAGGTGGTAGACACTCACTTTTTCAAAGGCACTGTTCCCTGGGGCCCCTGCCCTGCGCCGTTCCTGACGTCGGTGACCCGGCAGGCCACCATATTATACGCTGAAAGCAGTTCTACAATGTTACATAATTATGTTAAATACGAATGTGTTCAGTTTGACGGGTGCATGCCCGACGCCTGCGTTACCAGATCGTAACCGTCTCGTTGATCAAAACTGGGCGTTAAATGCAAACGATACGTTGGCAATTATAATATGAGCATTTTCGGCAAGACTTAAAGAATAAGCGGGCCCAGAACGGATCAAAAATCTAAGAAATAATTTATGATTCGCACAAAATGACTTACGTGTTTGCGAAAATTCCGTTCCGTTCCGAGAGCGTGTAGCGTGCGAGTTTCAATTTCTCTACACAGTTGAATAAGTTAATACAGTAAAATTATAAACGCGAAACATTTTAATTATATTTCTGTCGTTAATTCTATTAGACTTTGCGTTGTCTCTCGTGCGTTATCAATCGATGCAGAGACGATACAACCAGGAGCACAGGTGCAGGCAAATTGCGGGCAAAATGGTGTCGATACGACGATAACGCCACGGGGCGTTCATACCTTTCTCCTGTTTTCGTCTCTTCCGTTTATTGCATATCTTGACCGCGCATATGCTGAGGATGATGGCGACGAGGAAGAAGAGGATACCGCCTACGACGCCCGCGGTGATCGCTTTGTGCTTGACGCGAGCCGGCACGGGAAACTTCACCTGTTCGCTCGCGCCGTAATTCGTAGCCGAATTGGCGAACACTTGGAAGTAGTAGGTCCTACCACCGACCAGGTTCTTCACTGTGGACGTTCACGTTAAACGGAAAAATCACATGAAAGCCGTATTCTCGAAAATTGACAATTGAAATGTTGGTGTATAAATATTCGGAATTACTCGTATTTGTGTTGTTGATGCCTGTCCGATGCTAGTAAAAAAAACTTTATGCAAAATAATTGCTCTCCGATGAATGAGGAAAAAAAGAGAAAGAAACAGATGGATGGACAGTAATATCTCACCTAAATAACTGGTCTCCTCGGGTCGTATTTGGCCCTTGTTGAGCGTTTTCCAAGGTCCGTCCGTCTTGTACTTGATAGTATAATATTGGATAAGATGGCTACGTTCCATAGGAGGTTGCCAGGTTATCAGGAAACCGTTGCTGATTTCCGTCACCGTGAGATTCCGGGGAGTACCTGGCTTTGGTCCTGACGATATCGATCGGAAACAATACAACATTGTACACGTTTAACTTATTTTCGTTTTTTCCTCGTAATACGACTTTATGATTTTATATCGTTTAATATATATTTTATACTATATCACGATTGACATAATTTCCAACAATGAAACGGATAAATAATTAAAAAATTTATTCTCTGCCATATATGCAAAATAGAAGACCGATATGGAGGAAAAATCTTTTTGGCGTCAATAGATAAATGTTGCTGTCGTAACTCCAAAATAATTCCAATGACGCACCGGGTTGCAACGCCAGCGAAAAGCTTTTTTGATGGAAACGTTAACGCTGTTCCGACCGCAGCGACATTTTCGCATCTATCAAATCTATCGGTATTCGCACTATCGAGTTGTATGTCTGACTTTTTTCATCATCGCGTATCTGGATTAGCTACGAGATATATCGCTTTAAAAAAAATTCTTTCCATTGACTGATACTTGCAAATACGCTGGATATATAAACACGATGAATCATAATTATGTTTATTTTGAGGTAGCAATTATATTAAATATTTCTCACTTTTTGTATGCATCTTCGTAGTATGATGACGGATGTCCTGATAAATTAAAATCGATAGGTTGCTTCGAGATTTCTTGAAATGGATAAGCCAACGTTGCATTTATATTAGTAAAATATGTTTGTATAATATTTTATTCGTAATATACATAAAAAATAAGAGTGAATTTAATAAAATAGTACTGTATACGTATCCGGTGTTCTTTAAATTGAATACGAAGCCAGTAGGCTGGAATGAAACGACTATGCAACTTTTTAATTGGATTAGACCAGACATGAGGTCAGCTTCTTTCATCGCTTCTTACGCATATAATGCTACGATCTAATTGTTTCCGGCGTACGCGCGTTAACCTGATAATATCTACAAGCACGGCACTATTTCTTCTAGGTAGTATAACGTGACTTTGCGTTGTAGATTAAAATAGCTTATTCGTAAAAAAAATGTGGAAATATGAGCAAGGAAACGACTGGCATAGCCCGAAATAATTTGCATGGAGAGGTGCGAATATTTTATTTAACTCTCGCTGTTTTTTTTTTTTTTTTTTTCCCCCTGATGCACCATCATATTCTGATTCAACCAATCATGTGTTTATTTCGACAAAGCAAATATTCCACTTTATTTTCTCGTTTTCCCTTATCGATTTAATAGCCGCAGTTCTGGAAAATATCTCGGTGGAATTTACAAAATTGACGGAGATTGCCTCGGTGTTGTTGCGAATCGCAGTCGAAAAGCGTAAAAACTGTTTCAGGATTGTTTGCTTTGTTGATTACGCAAACCGCACGGGCCGGTAAATTTTCTTGGTTAAAATCAGACGAAATAGCCGCGTATCGAGAGTGGTTTTACGTTCGTTTAAAACACTGGCGGGTTTATCAAAGTCCGTGCGTCCGCGTATTTATCCCTACATCGGCGATTTGAACGAAGCAATTCTTAGCGTCATTCAAATTGATCAACATACCGTGAAGCTGACAAGATTGAACCATGCTTTCGAGATCAAAGGAAAGCGCTCGAAATTCTCGTGGGACATTGTGTATATAGAGTATAGTGAATCGATTTGCGAACGCAGTGACGAAAAAGACAAAGCCGAGACAAAGTTATTTTCGTCGAAAAATCCCTCGTTATTATATTGAATAAATATTGCGAAGTAAACACACCGTTGCGGAGCGTTTAGAAAGTTAAATAGATTTTTTCCTAATGGTTTTTCGCCACGTCACCGCATAGACAATATGAGAAATTGGATATAGCCGGAAAATATAGGCAGCTTGCTGGTTTGCTCACGAGATTGCAAAATTAGCGGCTCTTGTATTGTTTTTATTCCCTTTTCCCCTATTCTTCCACAAACTATCCAATACGAGCGCTTTTCCTCGCTTCTATCGAGCTCTATCACGAAGTTTTTATATTTTATTATTTTTGTGTAAAAATAACATGCGCGCTATTCCTGCGGAGGAATGCGCGTGTACATTTTCAGAGATTTTATTTATAAAAACTTTGTTAAAAATTTCAATACACAAACAAACGCTATGTAATATTAAATAAAGCGATGTTAAAATTCTATTATAAATAAAAATTGAATTACAATATAAAGTTTTACATCACGTCGATATAATTATTTATATATAAATAAAATACAACTATATTTTCAATCAAAATTTTATTTTTTCTCTATCTGATTTATGTCACTATACCTCATCTTTCTCAAGAATTCAAATATGATTGAAACTCGACGCGCAGGTGAGAAGTACAACTAGAACTTTCTTGGGTTTATTCAACTCTAAAGCGGAGTAGATTGTTTGGAACCGTCTGCTACGTGTAAAATGTATGATGTTATTTCCTGCTCTTCCTTCTGGAATACCTCTCTTCGTCATAGCTCTCTCCGATATGGCGCAGCTAAGAGGATTTCATTTTTATTTTCCTCTGTATCTTTCTCGCATCGTTGTACGCCGAACTGGGTATACGCGAGCGTGGGTGCGCGAAAACATACGCGTTTCTTTTTCATTGTCTTCTTTCTCATACGTACCGTTTGACACTTATTTTCACGTCCACCATAGTAGATAATGACGGTTAATCTTCTCGCGCGAGAGGCGAAAGAGCTTCCGCCTTAAAAAGATGGATTTTTGAGCTCTCGCCATCTCTTCGTAGAGCGGAGGATTTTTAATTAAATGTGCGACGAGAGAAGCGATCGCGTGTGTCATCATACGCGCATGCCGAGTGTAAATAATCCGTCGAACGCGTGGGTGGTGAAAGTAAGGATGAACACTTTCGAGTATCTCAACCGAAGAATATGATGGTTGTTTCAACATTGCTATCAATGTGTAAGAATATTAAAAAATTGTTTTTATTTTACCTACGGAAATTTCTTTTTTTTATATATAATTTATTTTATAAAAAAATAAAAATATCTACCTTTCGGTCGAATAATTATCGGAAGTATGGGATTTCCTGTGGAATCAGTTGGTAATACGAGTGTATTATAATCAAGGATGTCTGAAATGGAAAAAAAAAAAACTTAAAGATTAAACGAAACTCGATAAGAAATAAAATTAATTCGCTTAGGAACAATAAGCTGTGGCTTTTATTACGAAGATTCTAAATGGAATATAGGTCAACTCATTGTTAAATACTCTACTAATTATGATAAAGTCAGTCTTATCAATGTCAATTAGTTCTAATTATAGCCGAAATATCTTTCTAAATTGTAGCATAGAATGTACTACGAAGTTTTTCAAAATAATTTTGTATGTTGTATGTAACGAAATTTTTCAACTATGTTCTGCGAATTAAGAGTTTAATTTTTTTTTTCACAAATATATTGAAACAATGAATTTTGACGAATCGAGTTGCACTCTTATTCTGTTAACATTTTATTCTTTAATTAATTTTGGGCTCGACTTATACAAAATTTTAACTCTATAATTAATGATAGAAAAAATTGTAACGATTTACAATTAGTAAATATTCGTTAGAGAAAATTGATTCTAGAAAAATACTTCAGACGATTCCATTACAAAAACATATTTTGACACGTTCTGTATAGAAAATAGTAGAAATATAGAAAGAGGAAATTTAGTTAATCGTGATTAATCAGCATTGGTGAAGCCGGTCCTTTGTCGACGCTTTCAAGACTAAGAAGCGAAACCGATGCGGGCTTGTGGTGGAAGCATAAGAAGCGAAGAAGCGCTACAGCGAGAAAAAGGTATAACGCGAGAAAGAAACGCTTGAAGAGTAACCAGATAGAAATCCCTAGACGCCGGTATCAGGGATGCTCGAGGTACGGTGTGTACAAATGGAAGGCAATGAACCGGTGGATTCGAGGGAAGGAAATAAAAGCGGAAGCACAATGAACGGCTCGATGGGTTTTCCGATACGATAAGTCGCCGCGGAAGTCTCTTCGTTTCTTCTTCGTCTTTTTTTCTCGGTTTTCTCCGCTCACCTTGCCTCATTCCGCATTCGTATTCGTCCCCTTCTTTCCTTTCCTTATCTTATCTTTTTGCCTCCTTCTCACCTTTTTTCCTTCATGCTTGTTTCTTTCTTCCTCCTCTTTTTTTTAACCCTACGGTTCTACTCGAGAAAAAAGTCGCGCGATTTTTCGACTCTCGGATCTATATCCCCGATAAGAGGATCGAGATGAGACGGGAACGACATCCACACGCATGAATTTCCCCTCGACAGTCATCAAGATGCCATTCTCAGCTTGCGAAGTCGCGCAACCCGCAAGATATTCCGAAATATCTACTACAGCGGCTGATGGCGTTTTGCTAGCTTGCAGATTTAAAACAGCAGGAGAAATCGTCGATTTTAACACCTCAAACAGACTGCAACGTTTGCTGCCTCCGATGCAATCAAATTTACGATTTATATATGTAACGCATCACGTTTTCGAATTTCGGTATTTTAGCATTTAATAATTTATCTTGTTCTCTAATGTTACATATTTAGAATATAAACAGTACTAATTTATCATTCGAATCTTACCACTTTCCGGTGAGACAGGTTGATCAGCCGTAGAGGGGGTGGCCGAGTGGGTCAGAGCAACGCCTTGGAAAAGAATGCAGCGAAAGACGTGAACAGTGAGAAAGAAATACGGATGCAAAGATTAGTTTGTTAAATAAGTCAATGGCGCTATTTGTCAGATTAGTCAGATTAGTAAAGATTCATAAGAAGTAGTTTTAATTATACGGTTATATGATTAGTAGTTACTCAATTACATTTGAAATAAATCTATGCTGTTTATCATTAGATTATCAAATTTTGTCTGTTTAAGTCTATATCTTTGACTTATAAAAAATGTATCAAGAACTTTAGTAGAATCGAAATAACTCAGATAGCGTAATGAGATTTTCATTACCGAGCGTCCTGATTGTGATAACTTTGCTCAGCATTCCCTCGCCCAGAGCGTTCTTCCCGATTACCTGGAACTCGTAGAGCGTGCTTGGCGTGAGAGTGTTAATCGTCACCGTCGTGCTGCCCGATGGAGTCACGGGGATTGTCTTCCATTCCGAAGTTCCCGATTCTCTATACCTGAGCGGATAAAGATAAGAAAAAAAAAATGATATCCGAATTGATTTAAAAATTTTTAAATTCTTAGCATAAATAATTATATCAGTCTATTCATAAGTAAAAAATATAATATTGATAGAATTATATGTATATAATGTGTGTATATATATCATATAGATAAAATTATTTTTACGATACAAATATCTTTATAATTCGAGTAAAGCGATTATTGCGTCGATAGGAAGAGCTTTAAGTTGCAATATCTATCAGCCCATCCCTATCTACGTATACCTACCAGATTGTATAATCTTGCTTGTAATCAGGACCACCGGAATAGCCTGGTAACCAAGTTAGCGTTACCGAAAATTGCGTGGCAGTGCCTGACACGTTGTAAGGTGCATGGGGTTGCGTGCCTTCGACTATCAGCTGCGTCGAGGATGAGATAGTGGCGACTTCGTTGGAGGCGATGCACTGATAAAATCCAAAGTCCGCGCGTCGAAGGCTCTCTATAGTTAGATTGCCACCGACGATTTTCGCGCGGCTGCGTTGAATGGGTCCGCCGTCCCTCTAATATAATTTTAGAAACGCTTGCAAAAAGGCGACGAGGCATCTCGTCAACGTGCAAATTTATTACTCAAACAGTACAAAAGTCCGAAAAATGTTTGAAAAATTATATTATTGTTGCGTTGTCTTTCGGCTTCTTGTGCGTTTTTTGAAGAATAGATATATATTAAATATATTATTATAGATAATAAATTTTATATAATAAAAATCGTTATATATGTATAATATAATAATAATGTCGATTATTTTCTACTCTATCTGTTGCAGAGATAATATATATTTTTAAAATAAATAAAATATATATATTTTTTAAAATTTATACCCGATGCCATTGTATTGTTGGTTTCTGCGTTCCCTCGGCCTCTTGAGCGTCACAATGCATCTCGACCGTCTCGCCGACCTTTTTCGTATATACCGATTCCGGCTCAAGGGTGAAGACAGGCGGGTTCCGCACGAGGACTTCCATAGGACCCGAACTGCCCTGCGTGCCCTGGGCGTTGTAAGGCGTGCAGGTATATCTACCTTGGTGATTCTCATTGACCCGTGTAAAGAGCAGGGAGCCGTTGTTCATGATAACGATGTCCTTCGTTTGATAAGGCTCAAGTAGGCGCTTGTCTTTGGTCCAGGTCACGTATTGCAGGGGCGGGTTGGCTTTTATGTAACACTGGACCACACCGGCCAGACGGAACGGCAGGTATTGAACAGTGGGGGTGAATGTCACCTTTGCTGGGTCTGAAAATCCATTTAAAAATTATTTTTAAATATCGATCGCGTTGAGTTTGTCACTTGGATTCTTTTAACATATACTTTTCAACTTTGTATATTTTGGAATTTTAATTTTTCGCCTGATTTTCTAATTATAATTTTTCAAATAAGACTTACACTCGACGTTCAAGTAGGCGCTAGCAGTTTGAGGATCACCGATGCCGTTAGTGACCTCGCATAAATATTGACCGGAGTCATCGGCACTGACGGGATTGATAACCAGACTGCCGTCTATCTTGATGGATACTCGGGTGTCCAGGGCCGAGACTTCTGTTACGGGGGCGCCTTCGCGAAACCAGCGCACCGTTACATTACCCGGAAGAGCCTTTGCTTCGCAGGAGAACTGCACTTTCTCACCTTCTAGTTTCGTTTGATTTGTCGGCGGCAACGTAATAACAGCTCCACCTGCGATGATCAATAACACAATACAATTTTTATTATGTAATTTTATCATAGATTGAGAAAAGATGCGAGATATCGATCATGTGGTTACCAGACCTAACCCGACCGATACTCGTGTAATTTTTCTATTGCGTCCAGAATTTGCGGTGACGATTGACTGCTGATATTGGTTGTCTCGCTGTCAAAGATATTCCGAAAGAGACGACAGCATGTGGTGCATGCTAACCCGTTGTCATATAGAGAACAAGAAGAGAGAAAGAGAGAGAGAAAAATTGAATGCCACAGCGTCGTCTCCATCGATTCTCGATAACATCTCTTTTGCTTGTCAGTAAAAAAACCACGACGGATAGACGAAAGTATGTCGTCCGAGTACGAGTATCTTCGAATTTGCCTTTCGCCACGATTTCTATGCCTTCGACAAAGGTGCTCAACAGGGTGCATTATATCTTCATCGATATCCAACGTCGTCCACACCCATAGCCGTCTCTCGCGTATTCACATTGTGAAAAATTTCAAAACTTGCGGCTTTGCCCGTCGCCTCAGAAATGAATATCTCGCCGTATTATATCGGAAGATCGATTCTCACCGCACAAAAGAGCCAACCCCCGCTTCGCGCGATTTCGCGGCATTTTTACAATCCGATCTAGCATCATTCGTCGGGATTACGATCGCCTTCATTTCTGCCTGTGCTATAGTGGAGCTTAGATTGTGAATGAGATCGAGCGGAATATACGCGGAATTGTCAAGGAATTAGTGAACATGGAACTGGAAATCACGATGAAAGATATTGATTGAACTGCGAGAAGTGCTTTGACGATAGATGCTAAAATCGTCACATAGTGACACGTATCCTTATTTTTATAGCGTCACATAAAAGATTTATATTTATTGACTATTGTATTTTAAAAAAAACATTTATTTGAGACATCAAATTTATATTTTAAATTCTGCAATTACGAATTTTAAGAAACGCATAGTTCTCTTTCATTTTTAATAAATCATAGTTCATTTGTGATCCATATTGCATCTCTGCCTTTGAGTTTTAATTTCATTTCATACGCGATATTCAAAATCCGTGCAAAATATAATCGAATTCGAGATTGTTAGTTGGCAAAGTAAACAGGGGATATAGATATCGCACAAACAATCTGTAAATTTATACGTGAAAACGAACGCTGCGGATGTCATGATGCAAATGTATTGACAAACATGTTTGAGCAATTAACTATTTGGTAGATTGTTGCGGTGTTTGTTGTCCTTGCATATCGACGTAATCAAATTCGAGGTTGCGGAATAGCTTTCTATTGGTGCATTCGGTTAGGAATGCCTGACAGAAAGTTTCGATCTCTCTTTGCGGAAGCGAACCGCCCCGGCCAAGAAAGGGCGACAAGAGAGACGTGGGCTTCGAGCCGCGTAAGAAATATCGCAGTTTCGTTCCGCAGACCCTGAGGAAAATCCCGAGAAACGGGGGCAACGATATTCTAAGCTCTGCCCGATGTCTCAATATATTGCACATCCCAGTCGTACCTCCGAAGATGCGCCACGATACGCGCCGGCGGTGCATGCTGCAGCGCGACAGGAATAAATTTGAATCTACGAGCTTGATAAACGTACGAAGCGCGGAATGAGAACTTGTTGCCCGGAGAAAAGAAAAAAGAAAGAAGAGCGTATTTCCTCGCGTAATCTTGCATCCTCGCTGCATCTAAATCCGAGCACGCGCGCGCAAGGATTTACTCAATCAAACTATCCATCATGTCGATCCGTCGCGTCAATCTTTTTATTACCCGCCGCTTCATTCGAACTTATCCCGAGTATAACTTAAGAATCCCTCGCCTTTTATTATTCGTATTTACGAAACTTTGTGAACGATGCTTATGTTTCATTCTCGCGCGGTTCTCGCGACGCGCGATCGACCAGATACATTTTAATTATTCGCGCCCCGACGATGATATACATTTTACGTCGCGAGCGCGAAAGCTCGAGAGGATACTTTACGAAAGGGGAAGTTGGCAAAGTTTTTCGCGGCGAATGAGGCCAATGGAATTCTGAGTCGCCTATAGAATCATGCGCCGAGCATGCGGTCGCCATAAAGTTATCCCGCGCGGTGCACATTACGCGTCATCGTTAACGACGTTGTTTTTATCAACTTGGAGCAGCAATTTTCTCCACCGATGTCGACGATCGGATATTTACGCGAAAGCTTTTGCGAGACATTGCTCCTTGTTTTACCGCAAATCGCGCTTTCATTCGCGGAAATATTCAAGAGCTTCGTGGAAGATCGTGCGACACCGAAAACACTTTTATAAAGTGATTATTAAGCTACCACCGTCTGCTACATCATCAATCGTGTTGCATTTATGCGCCGCATTCTCGATGCGAAGAGTGTCACGGTGACAAATTTCAACGTTTGTCAACCAGACGAAAATCTTGATAAACCGGGGCAATGAAATTCAGAGAAAGAGAGGGATAGGGAGGGAGAGAGAGGGAGAACGGCGCATGGGCTCTTATGCCAAGTACATAGCTATGACGTGATGCTGCGTCGCGCTGCATCACGTTGTACATTGTGAATACGTGGTGCTACGAGCACCGTCAAGTGTATGGTAGTTGAACAAATAGAGCAGCACAGTCGAGATGCAGAATAAATTCTACAATGATTTATTCCTATAATGTTTACTTTCCAGTGATTTTTCATCTCCTTTAAATGCTCTACTTTGTTTAACGTTGAAACGGCACATTATATCGTGCCATGTAAAATAAGTGCATCTCTCTGCATTTTAAAATACAAGAGATAAACGCGCGTGATCTTTTTTAGAATAAATTTCTTTTCATATTATGCACATACGCGCCCAGAAATTTAGTATAATTATTATTCCTACTTACGCGTGTAATTTTCCACTCTATTTCCTATTTTAATAAAGATACGAAGAAATGAAAAATCAGATAATAATGAAAAATATAAAATTTCAACACACACAGCATGTTCTCTGATTGCTTATCTTTTTTGCGGTAATAACAATAATAATCCCCGTTAACGCTCATCTAATTTTATTCCTCGCGTGCGAGCGAATTTTACGACCTTGCCGTCGTTTCAGGCGGGCGACATTCGCGCCATTTCTCAATCCATTAAATAACCATCTCGCGGCCAAGACCGTAAACGGGCGTGAAAACAAGAGACGAGACGGTAAGACAATACGATGATGAAGACGGATGTCCCGACGGCGGTTTGCCATTGGCGGGGATTACAAATTTGCAGTGGTTATGGGACAGAAAGGGGCGACGATGTTGGGAAAAAAAAAAGAGATAGGATGGGGTGGAAAGCGCAAAAGCGAAATAGAACAAGAAGATGGTTCGGGGACGGAAAGTGGCTGGTGGCTCCGGAAAAACAAGACAAATCGCCTTTTAACCTCTCCCTCCTCCTCTCCCTTCCCGTCGCCCGGAATCCCGGGAAACGGAAATAGCCTTAATTGGTCGGCGGAACGAGCGACGGCCGGAACCCCCGCTGTAACCACTTTGCCTAACGCGAGTTTTATCGCGGCGAGGGTATCGATATGAGTAAATGTATCGGCTCGTAAAATTTACGAAGGCGGAGGGAGGTGCTACTATACGTCCTACGATGTCTCGTGTCCCTACAACCGGAACTTTATGGATGCATCGGCACGCTGGATGCGCCTTCGAGCACGAGAAAACGTTTCCATTCGAGGAAAATGGACGCTAAAACGGTTTATACGATGCGGACGAGATTGCGACATCCCTTATCTTTTCCCGAGCTCGCTCGCAAAGCGATGAGTTAGAACGGTACACACCTGTCGCTACTGCGACATCCATTTGGGAAATAAAGATTATCGAGAAAGTTATATATATAAAATCAAACGTTCCATTATATCCAGTTTCTCTATCGTACGAAGCAGAAATACTATGAAGAATGCTTATTTTTATATCTTTAACTGTACAGTGCAAAGTTATTTCTTTGAGAAAGATCTCATGATTTCTAACACTATTATGAATATTACGGATGAATACTTAATAGTCGAGTATAGCGAGATTTTCGAAGAAAACTAAATTACATTATGTCGCACGATGAAAATCCTTTCGTCTATAATAGACATTAAGAACGCGGCACGAGATGCTCGTGATGGAACGAAAAAGACAAAAGGATTCGAGTTAATTAAATCGGAGGTAATAAGATGTATACGTAAACCTTTAATTAGTTCATCACGCACATTATTATCGAAGGCGAAGGCTTATTTCAGGTACTTGACTTTTACGAACAATAAACAGTCGAATCTCAAACATATTGTTTAGAGTAAATCGCGGGTTACATTCGTCATGACACGATATTTAAAAAAAAAAAAATTAAAGACGGCACTCTAAGCTTACAGCAGCGGTAATAATATTTCAGCTCTCGACGGAATTCCTACTCGAAGAGTTTTTTACGAAATCGCTTGTAAAAGGATCGTTTTTTATTCCGTTTGAAATTCGCGTGTGTAATACGCCAAATCTATCGTATGTATCGTAAGGGCGCGGTGGATCCGGGTTCAGCTGCCCGTGAAAATTCGTTTCCGATTGCACAGCGAGTAAAAGAGCGGGATAGAGACAGAAAAGGAAAGAGAGAAGATGGTTTACTCGTAGGCGATCGATAAATAACAAAATCGACGGAACTAACCCCGCGCGCCTGCTTTAAGATATTTTCTGGCATGCGAGTTATTGGAATCGCATTACCGGTGTTCGGCCGATCGACGCTGATTACCGAGGGATATCTGTTTCTGATAACGGCGCGTTCGATAATTACCACGGCAGTTTGCTGTTTATTAATTATCGGTCTGGCAGGCAACCGTATTTTGCGTTATTCTCTTCGGGTGCCGATCACGGATAATTAATCGCGTTGGCATGTCGGGGCCAATTTTCGAAAGTGTATTAAAGCACGTTTACTATCGCGCGATTCATATTAAATTAGTTTCGGAAAGAGTCTGGGCACAATCTCCCGTTGCCGGCAAATTAATCAATCGACTTCATATTTATGTTCGGCGAAAAAAAGGCTAAAAAGACCTCGCCCTCTTATTACCTTCGGTACAAAGTATCTTCTTCTTTAATTAGTTTACTAGCATTATACTCAAGGCGCTCTCCAGTTTTGCGCTTTTCTCCTTCGTCGGGTAAAGATGGAACTTTTATGAAATATTCCTTAATTATATTTTAATTATGTATCTAACTTAACTATGGAACAGAGGTATTTAATTATCAAGATAAAATAAGTATTAAGTGTGTGTGTGTGTGTGTGTGTATATCATTTATCTTTTTGAACCAATATATTTGCGTAGTGATGAAATAGGCAGCTGTGATAGATAGGTGATTGATTAAGATATTCATAGGGAGATCGATGTCAGGATGCGGACAGTTTAATCCTTTACCATCAACTCCGAGAACAGATAAATGCATCACGAACCGGATGATTGTTTAATTATTTCGATCATCGCCCGACACTGCGGTATCGTTTGTTCCTTCAACGCGAAACTCCGAAACGAAAGTTGTGCTACGACGCTTTTTGTCGCAGCCACGTATGACGCCGCGTACCGAGTGGATTTAAGCGGCCGCACTGCCGCAGTTCCGGCGTTCCTGTCAGACAGTAATACTTAACAGTGCATGTATGCTGACGTTTTCTACGAGATATTGCCGGGGCTGATGGAAAAAAAGGAGTCATTATTCGTTCCGTCGCGGTGAAGTCGTAGAATGGATGCCACTCCGTCATCCGCATTAATAAAATCACGCCGGGAATTTTAAGAGATTTCCGCGAATAAAAAAAGTTTATACTTCTCGACTCTCTCTCTCTCTCTCTCTTTATATATATATATATACGATGAATGCATGTATCTCTCTCTAGCAGAAATATTTTCAGAAAATTTAAAGATAACGAAAAATTATATTATGAAAATACATCATAACTGCGCATTTGCCATTTTATTACATCACATGTTTAGAGCATCTCGAAAGCTTGATAATTCTTATAATCCTGATATTCTTCTCGTCCACTTTTCTATGTCTCTTTGCTCTGTGAATATCTCTGAATGACAGTAAAATTTAAATTAAAAAAGTTTTATCTGGCGCGCGTCCTCCCCCTCTCTCTCTCTCTCTCTCTCTCTCTCTCGATAAGGCCCGATTGCTGCCGAATGTAATCGTATCTTCTTGCTCCGTTAAAGGTGAAGGGATAATTTATCGCTCAACTTTGCGACGAAATTGCGATCCCGACACCAGGATTTCCTTGACACTCCGATAAAAGCTGAAACTGCACTCACCCGCGATAATGACGCGCGCGGTGTGGCTGATCTGGCCCTCCCCATTCCTGGCGATGCAGGTGTAATCGCCAATGTCCTCGGTCTTGATCGTCGAGAGCCTGAGCTCGGTGCCGTCGTTGAATATCCCAACGTCTCGGCCATTGGGCTCGACGGGATTCGCGTCCTTGTACCAAAGAATCTCTGGCGTTGGAGTACCTTCAGCCTGGCAGTTGAGTATTATCGCATCGCCCAGATTCACGTATATCATATCTTCCGGCGTTACGCTGAATCTGGGTGGCGCTGCAAACAACAAAAGCCGATGATTAGATATGATTTAATAAAATTATGATCTTATTTCTAAAGCGAGTATAACGGGCGCGGACTCGTTATTTCGAATTGATCAAACTCGAATATTTATAAACGAAATCATCTCTTGCGTAATAGATTACTTTTGCAACTCGGTAACATTGTCTCTTCAAAGTTTGACGAGAAATGTGAGATGTGTATTTTTTGCGAGAAAAAACGGAGGCGACGCGCCCTTGGCGCTTCGACGACAGAGAATGGCCGCGGGTAAATTGACGTTGGAAGAACAATCGAGTCCGCGAAGAGGCGATGGACGTTTGGAAAACGTTCTTGCGAATAGTTCCATCGTGTTTTTATCGTCCATCTTCTTTCCATCCCGGAAAAATCACAATGGTTTTTTACCGTTCAGCGTTCGCAATCGTGCAAATGATGTAAAGAGTCGACAAGGAGTTCTCTCTTGTCCTAGGATAGCACAGCGTCGTAAGATCAACAATTCAGAGCGACGGAATGAAGGGTAAAATAGCGATAGAGGAAAAGGGAGGAGAAACGAACGATTAAATTTAATGCAAATTCTGCGTCGTAACAGTGGGGAAAAACAGTCCTTCGCGCGATATTCCCTTCGAATCGCGCGTTTCTTTTCCGCGTAGGCAGGGAGACAGAGGCGGGGAGGGGACAGAAAGTTATACCGTTGGAAAAATTTTAATCGACATTGGAGTACGCGCGCGCAAGAAATCCGATTATATTGCGGTAAGGAAAGTAGAAAGGGCGCAATTAAATATTTCTGCAGAAGCTTCGCGCGCAGCCAAGTTTCTTACGAATTCTTGCCATTCGGTTTTTCCGTTTTTCGAGATATCATCCGCTGCGATGCACAGTTTGTTCGTTGTTATTCGAAGACGAGGAATTTTAATTTCGAGAGCGACACCGCGAGAGATACAACGCAGCTATAGGTGTGAGACTTCTGGAAGAAGTACAAGAGAAGAAAAAGAAAAGAAACGGAGTGACGCGAGAAAACGCGGCGGTTTATGATTCTAACGCGCGAGCAAGCGACCGAATGGTGGAGCCGACTACAAAGTATAAAAGGACCTTAAACGCTTTCTGGTGCCTCGAGTATTTTTCCCTTTGACGCTGTTTGTGTCGTGACTCTGTTGTTGTTGTTGTTGTTGGTGAGTGCGACCGAGGGGCTCAATAGAGAACGACGGGGAAATTGGGAATAAGCTGAGCGGAGCGACAGGGAGATGAGGCGTGACGAGGGAACAAGAGGACAACGCAACATTTTCCCTAAACCAAATGTTTCTCTTCCCTCCGGCCCTTCGGTCGTCGTTTATAGCCGAGCAAAATGCGGCAATAAGTTTCTTTCCCCCGTTCTTCCATCACTTTTTTCTTTCTTTCTTTTCCTCTCACCGTGTCTCATTTTTCCCATCCGGCAAACGCGATCTTGTCGCGATCCTCTTTCCCATTTTACTCATCGTAAGCAGGGACGCATTTCTCGGGAGATTTCGTCGAAGCGATGAAGGGCACGACGACAGAATCCTTGAGAAAAGCGTGCTTCGAACTGCGTGCTGAGCAAGCGAGAAACTTAACTTCGTCCCGCGCGAGATTCGCTAAGACGTTAGAGGATGAGAAACACGACGAGACACGGTTTGCAAGCACTGTTTGCTGAATGTACAATTCGCATAGAGACGCATCGAAGAATCGGCGGCGTCTTTTTGAAGCGCCTTTTATGATTCGCGTGCTTTCCTCTTCTCGATAGGAAGTCACGTCGACGGAAAGCTCGAAGACGGTGGGGATGAAAAGAAACGCATGCGACGGGGAATATTTTCGTACGCTATACTTGCCGATGTTTAACCAAGCGCGAAAGGAGAATATCCCGGAATTTCACGAGTCTCCAGCAATGCGCGAACGCGTTTCTTTCCCCTCTACTGGCATATATTTCTCTGACGAGATCTCTATTCTCATTATGAAATATGTTGGTACGCGCATACGGATATTCTTGAAAGAGGACAGATAAATGTGAAAAATGTATTTTCAATGTTCGAGAAGCGCACGATCGAAAAGTTTATTTAATAATAAATAAAAATATAATTTGCGATAACCTTAATAAAAATATGAGAATAAGAACATAATATATTACGAATTATATGAGTACAGATATACAAATTTCTAGAATTATTCAAACACGACTGTAACTTACACGATTAACTTTTTCCGATGTTATAAAACTACATTAGAGAGCTAAAATTGTAAAATCTTCTTAAATTCACAAAGTAATATTAACGGGACTATTCGAAGCAGAAATAACGTAATTTCATCTTATATAAGTTGGATAAAAGCTTGCACTAAGAGCGTTTAGCGCTCAGCGGACGTAACTTTTATTACTAACCGACAACTTTACGCGAAGTAAAGTTTTTTTTTTTTTTTTTCCCCTCTTGCGATACGTTCCATGACATATCCTGAAAGTTACTTTGCGCATTTCGCCGCGATGCAAACTTAAATGTAATGTTTAACAAGAAAGATCAGATGAAAATTCGCTTCATTAATTCTGTATCTTAAAGATACACTGTCGTAAGAATTGCAATTGTCTCCAATTTGACGGGAGTCGCGTGAAAATTTGAGATTACTTACCGTGGACGTCTAGATGAAACCAGGTACCGTTCTTGTGACTGTTGGGTGACCTGTTGAGGAAGACGACCTTGCACTTGTACCATCCTTGATCGCTCTCGCGGATGTTGGTCAGATTGAGGCTGGCCTGGCCGTATGGCGAATTCTCGCCCACTCTCGAGACACGACCTTCGTATCCTTCGCCACTGTGGGTTGGATACGACTCGTACCATATGTATATCGGTGTCTCCTGCCCCTTGCACCAACACCAACACTCAACATAAACGAGGGATCGTAATGAACGCATATAAGCCGGTGCGAGCATTTGTCCGACTTTATCCGGACGCGTGAATTTTTCACGATTTCAAATTCTAATTAAAAAATATTGAACTTATCAGAATTAATAGCTAGTATTATACGTCCGTTTGAAGATACTCGAGATTTATCTTCCCGACAAGACATTCGATCAAAAAAGAAAGGATAGATTATATATAGATATTATATATTATACATGTATTATATATATAAAACTTTCATTCGTAGGGCTTCAAAAAGTTTTTCCCAACGATTTCATTATTTTTGCAAGATGACCGAAATTAAGCTTTAATCTCGCTTAACGGGGCGAGTCCAGACGTGCTCCATTATTCAGAGATCTCTCTCTCCTTCTTTCTACACGCGCGATCAAACCTCGTTACTCACTCGCACCGGCCGTAAATCATGAGATGATAAATGATATGAGACAAGGGATGCAGCGTGTCTGACGAGAGTAAAACGATCTACGGGCGTTATCCGCGCGTACGTCCGGAGATCGCTTGTTTCCCGAGCAAGGAACGCGCGAAACATGACGAGAATAAGGAGGCGATCTACGACGTCTTCACATATTAGCGCGTCTAAAAGTCTATTAATGAAAAAGCAATGGTTCAATGTGGATGACGTCGTAAGTTGGAAGAAACTCTCATGCACTTGACGCATACCGGATACATGCATTATGGCGTAAGATATTCGTGCAATTTACTTAGCGGAGTTGCGTGCTGCGGAGGAAAATGCGGAAGAATGACAATACGTGATACACGAAGTGTCGAAGTTCAACTTTGAGAATAAATATTTAGAATCATTATTTTCACGATATTACATTAACAAGGTTCATATATTTGCAGTGCTTTTGAAGAATATCGGCGGAAAAAGGGTGCAGAGATATGTGCAGGAAAAATTATTCATAGCTTTGCAAGTAAACGCACGGCCATGTGCGACGAGAGATAGTGAAAAATCCGCTCGTGCTTTTGATCTTAAAAAAGGAAATTAAATATGCAACACGTTCATTAAAAACATATAATGACGAGTATATTCATTGAAAATTATAATATTTTATATATGAATGTTATGTATGAATTATATTTGATTGTTCGTATTTCAATGTGTTAGTGACCATCGGCACTTCTCAGGATGAATATGTGCAAGATATATATATAATAAGTTTCAAACATGTTAAGAGAGAGAAATTATGTAGAAATAAAGCGTAATTATTCTACTTAAAGATTTTGCAAAGAATTTTCCATGCATAAATAGATCTTAGTTAACAATATTAATAATAAATCTAGCAAAATGATATAAATTTCATTGGCATTAACGTCGGCTCAAGAGCGACTAATGGCTGTAAATATTAATTTAGATATTTTATTTGAGCCTTAATTAGAACTTAGGTTACGAAGGGACCGAGCATCATCGTTTATTTTTAGCAGCATGAGCTTAGCGATGCTCGCGCTTCATCGTAAAGAAAATATACGAACGAAAATATGATGAACGTACGGGGTTAGCGTCATTTTATATGTACACGTCTCATTACGCCACCATTGCGGAAAATTACGTCCTGTTAAGCCGGATGCTAAAACTGCCGGTAAGCGCGTATATTTGAGCGAGCCCGAGCTAAAACGGCCCGTGTAAACGCCTGCATTAAAATCCGCTGCGTTATCGCTCGTATTAATGCATTTGCTTCAAGACATTTAATCCTTGCAACAACGCGCGGAAGATCCAGCGAGATAAATTCGTTATTCATGTATGCGCGCCTGAAAACGGCCTTCACCACGGATGGATAGCAACGTGAATTCAAATGGTTTTTGTGACTTGATGGAACTATATTTCATATCTCGTTGTCATTACGTTTATTGTGCAGTGATCGATAACAAGAATACAGCGATCATGACGCGACAAAATTCTTTGTTAGATGATTATGATTCGGGAAAATTGCCACTCATCGACGAAGTCGTGGAAATAAAATTTTCAGAAGGAAACGGCGGAACAATATTAATCACTGACAAAGTTCCAATAGAACGCAGCGCGAATCGATTGCGTTTCGCGATTGGCGTGTTGATTGGCAAAATATTCTACGATAATGATTCGATCGTCGAACGGAAAGCATGTGAACCCTCGCAGAATCGATTGGATCTCGAAAATCTCGAAAAGCTCCGCGTATAAATCCCAGCAGTCATGGTGGACGTTTCTCGATACAACGGAAAATCGCTTCGACGAACGTAGATCGCCGTGTTTGGCACGTGGGGCGCAACGTGGCAATATTTCGTGCACGCTTGGCAGACGGCGGTTCGAGTCGCCCAATCTCCCGAGAAAAAAACCGGGAAAGAGAGACGGAAATAAGGAGAGACGAGGGCATAAACGTCGGCTATAACGTAGAAAATACCGCGAACGTGCAACGACGAATGTGTCTTACGTTGGACATTGGCTGCCCCAGTTGACGGTTTCTATTTCGAGCTGCTGGCCTACTTGCGACGGCGACGACCACCGACGACCCGATGACGACGACGTGCAACCCCCGTGATTTCAATATTATTCTCCCCGGGTGGCAGCATATAAGAGCGGGCACGTTCGATATTGCGAAGCCGAGAGTTATTGTGCATCTACCGTACCGGCTGGTGGCGGAATATCGATTTAGATAGATTTACGCCATTTCGTGCTAAAAATATTCAGAAAAGATCATTGGATCTTATTCGCTCCTTCGATCCTCGACGATAACGTTCTTTAAGTGCAAGGACGGTTTTTCGCTGAAAAATCCTTTCGCTGAAAGATTTTCCCTTCGCGTTACTTGCCTTCACGAAGCGCTTTTAGAGCTAGCATAATGCGAATATCATAATACCAATCGCACCTGCGCAACAAGTACTTGCCACTTGAAAGAAACCCATAATGGATAAAATGAAAGTTTGACAAGATAAATTAGAGAGTACTAGCAGAGAAAAGGGGCCAAAGAGAAACGACGAGGGACGGAAAGAGAGATCGAGAAAGAGAGGAAACTCGGATCAATGTAGAGCAGTTCTTGATAAAGAACGGTAGAAGTGAAAGGCAACAGTACTCCGGGGGGGGGGGGGAGGAGGGGTGGCAAAGGAGCCCGGCAAAAGGGGAGATTCGTGTAAAACTGGAATAAATTACCGTACTGAATGGCACTCCGGAGGGGCGCGAAACCTATTTTCTCGCCCCCTTTTCTTAGGGTGGACCGGATCGAGCGAACGACGATAGCGAGGCACAGCGGTGAATGGAGAAAGATAGACAGATTCGGTGGAAAAAAAGAGAGAGGAGGGTTAAAAAAAAAAAACAGAATTTTTCCAACGGGTGGTGCACACGTTCCCGGATTGCCGTTGGGCGAGAGGGGCTTTCAGCGAATAAGTCGTTTCCTTTCGCGTGAGTGCCGGCGCGCCGCGTTTACACGTATACGCGACAGTCATATGGGTCACTCGCCTTCACTTTATTTTTCATTCCCGTACTTTATTCATACGACTCTACCCATACTTTCTTTCTCTCTCTCTCTCTCTCTCTCTCTGTTTCACCCATCGAGTAAACGCGCTGATGAAATTTAATACGGCCGGGCCTTGTACGTGCCCCAAATTTTTTGAATAATGAGAAAGACTGTATTCCTCAATTACATTTTTATGATCCTATTATAAAAATGTAGAGTGTGTCTTTGTAGACTAGGACAGAGATATTACGCGGAGAAAAATACGATACTCTCTTTCGAAGTATTTTTATATCGGAATGATAAACTTTTCGCGTACTATAGAAAGAGAATATAATATTCGGAACAGAGGAGATATCGTGTTTTTGAGAGATCGCAAATAGTAAGAGCGTTTTATACGATATAATACCGAGTATGCTTATTGGCTAATAATATTTATCTGGCCGATAAAGTGATTTTATCGAAAGGAGAATGCGGCGCGCTACCTCCCTCGATTCAACGTGTCAGGCAACGCGTATCGATAATTCAATCTCCGTGGAACGTCCGCATGCGCGAGCAACAAAGTATCGATAAACTTCAAATGCGGCCGTAACTTCATTTGTCTTATTTCCCCAGCACTGTAAACATTCCAACGTCTATTTTCATCCTTGATCAAGGCATTTTACCGAGCGTCGTGTCGGAACTGTTTAACAAAAGCACGCGACTAACTCTTTTGCGAAATATATATCTGTATTGACGATTAGTTACGTAATGCAATATTGCTCAAATTGCGAAAATGCAAATTGTCTCTTTTCTCATAATGAGAAAACAGATCGATTAAGCCGTTGAAGGCTATTTTTTTGCGTAATGAAAAATTTATCTGGTCGAAGTAAGCCTTGGTAAATGGAACTCAATAATTCAGGATATAACGTTTGCTGTGCAACGTAATGGCGCATAACGGGGGGACTAATACAAAATAGTACCGTGACAAGCGTAAACGAGAATCGTGCGTGGGTTGGGTGAACACATCCCCTAATTCCTTATGCATACCACGATACTACCGCTTAGGTCATCGGATGCTCGGTTGCGGAGTTTATTGCGGAAATTTTGATAATTCATCCCCCGAGTGACATCGAGAAGCGGGGCTAGGCGAGCTGTAACAGGGTTGATATTTAAGATGGCTGCTATATCCTCCGGAGATCGAGCCCCAAAACCGAGGCTGGCCGAACTAGTTAAATGTTAATGAAGGGATCGGTATTCTTGAAATAGGCGCAACACGGTTGACGCGCGGCCTGTTCGGGATTGAGAAAAGTACTTTTGACAATTTAATTTATTCTCCCATAGTATAGTCACGTAGACATGTGTGCGTATATATATTAACATTTTCAATATTAAATTTTGTTGATATAATACTAGTTATTATATACGGGGAAACATACCGCGAGTTGGCTTATATGAGGATTAATGTAAGCTTTAGGTAGATTTATATTTAATTGCAGTATTAATATATGCAACGTGTTATTATATTATAAACTACGGTTACACGACCCTTATATTGCAATTCCAGTGATGCTAATTATTATGCAACGTATCGACGTGCCGACTTAAGCCGTCCGCATGAAAATTCATGAATGTTCACCGAGATTATGCTTGAAATGTCCGATTTGATTTTCGTAGAATCAAATTTATCATTTCTATTTCATCGCGGGCTATTATCGATTAATAATAGTTCAGTTAAAGCTACAACAGAATTGCGAGTTCTACATCTTTTACAGCGGTTAATGAATATTTCAGAGGATTACTAAGTAGCAGGTGAGTTTCTCTCTCTCTCTCTCTCTACAGAAATGTTATTAAAGATCGATATCATTTCCGCGAATTGTAACTAGCGCAGAGTTGAAGGAACCTATGGAGAAACACGATGTATATGTGAGTCCATTTACACGAAAAAAACATGTACCAATACAAAAGAAAATATACTAGATATATACTATTTTGGCTAAAATCCAGATTCTATTTAAGATTAAATGCATTAGTTTTTATATTTTTTTTTCGACACTGAGAGAAATTATAATCCCATAAATACGCAATTGTGATATGACATAATGGATGACATTAACAATTCTATTGTTTAAAATGTAAATATATATATTATTTAAAGCATAAAATATAAATTCAAATTTTATTAAAGTTCCATTTATTAATATTCCCCCTTCAAGAAGCGACAACCTAGAGGCAACGACCGCTTTAATCGATAACTTTTTAAAAGTACTATTTTCGCGAGAGTTTGTTTAACGAAAACGTGATAGTAAAAGATAAAGGGCTTACAATAATCTTGTGCCGCGCGATTTATTTCTGTCGCAAGCCGCATTCGATAGAATATCTTTCTAAACACAGGACGCGATGCTGCAATATTTTCTATTGACATGACATAAAACATTTATATTTTATTCGTTATTTACATTGTCCGAAAAAAAGATACCGACTTTATATCTTATTGAATATTTTATCACGGCAATTGAATTTTCTTCCGTAAGTGTTGACTAAAAAAAGGTTATATATTCTAGTAGCAAAATGAAAAGTCCGTGATTATGTATTAACGTCGCTACCGTTATGTATGTATATGTGACGAGTTAATTTACTCAACCTTTTTGGAAGTCCTTAAGGCAGGGATTTATCAAATGCTCGAGAGCAGTAAGGCGAATGTAAGATGGAAGTAATATCAAGTTCTTCGTTGAAACACTCTTGGAAGACGATACTTGTTTTGCTAAATTGTTTTGAGTAAGTGACACTTAGCTACGATACTTTTGCCCAATGTTTGCATCAATATTTAATCGAACTCTTTCAGTTTACGTACAAGTTTCACAGAAACTTTGTTCTGGAAAACTCGTCTACTTTTGGCGTGATCTTAAGGCAAATAGGTTTCACTTCTCCCGCACGATGCCAGTCTGGCTTTGAACCACGCCTTTCCACGAATTTCTCTCGAAGTGATGTGTAATATTACACATTCACGTCTTTCCGTACCATTACCTTCAAGATATTCAGCATATTAAGTTTGTCGTCGTTAAAGCGTTTCTTCACAAAAATCAAAGCTGCAATTGCCACTCTTTCCCACTTTTGTGTACCTATTTATCGATATTGCAATTTTTGTTTTCGGATACCTTCATCGTTTCATCGCTGCTTCATTAAGACAAACAATCAATATTTGCTTTCGCGATCAATTTACATGTCCCGTATCAACGTTCAATTAGATCGATTTATACAACGCGACATTAAAACAATCTGAGGGATTGTGTGCTTTAAAACCGATGACGATTTTATAATATTATGCTGAATCGCTGAAGGTGGTTGTTTCGAATTTTGCTCGGTCGAACGAGTTAGAGTTTATTAATAGGTTCGGAAACGTGTGCGCGAGCTAGCCCTTGAGCTCCTTTAGGACGGCGCGTTGTAAATCGATGCCATTTTCACGAGCTTATTTAGAAGAGGTCTGGAACGGCAGGGGAAGGCGATCGGTACTTTACGAAACTCGCTTGCTTTATACGCGACAAGTTCGGCCGTCCGGTTCGGGAACTTACGAGGGCTGGATATCACTTTTGGGAAATGGCAATCGAGTTCTCGGTGAGAAGTAATTCTCCCGAGGGGGAAGTGGCACCTGCTCCGCGCTGTAAACGCGCTGCCAACGTTTTCGACGTCGTTGCAACGAGCCGTGCTTCTCGGGATCGCAAATTGAGAATTTAAAGGACGATCGGGCAACTTGGCAAAAGTATCGCACGGGGCTTTATGCGCTTTACAATTGACGAAGGGTATTACGGCGTAATGCCATTCTTTAACTGAATCCAATTTCGACGTTGCATTCGTATGAATTATGTATCTTCTTGCGGAACTGCCACCGACTTAGACCGATGGAGATCGGTGGAGTTAAAAGTTCACCTCTCCGGACTTTAACTCTTGTTAACGCGCGATTAACTTAACGCGAGATCGATCGAGCATCTGCTATTCGATTGTAGAGTTTGGAGAGTTTTACGAGTCTCACGCGCGAAAAGAGCCGCATATTTTTCATCCTGTAATATCTATTACGTTCATCTCAACACATCAAGTTGTGTTATGGCAAGTAATCTATCGAGAGTATGCGAAGTACATATTTACATTCTTCATTTTTTTCTTTCAATATTCTCTGCTTAATTCTTCATCAAACGTTCGTCTTCTATTTTACGGATCATTCACGAATGATGACACAGATAGATCTGATATCTCGTATAGATTTCACACGTGTACACATATGTGCGACGAGTTTGCTATTTGCGAGCTTCTTCTTACGACAAACAGCGGAAAGTGTGTCGGTATCGTTCGTAAAATCGCGAGTTCTCGAATGACTCATTGAATTTCCAGAGCGAAAAAGGCGGACTGTAGAAAGAAGGGTAGACATCTCGTGCCACTTTCCATAGTCGCGTCCGTGGCGAGAAAATTGTCTCGGCAGGGCAAACACTCGACGGCTGTTTATCTTCGCCGCGAAATCCTCTCTCGTATATCCGATGAACGAAAATACCACGCGTGGATGTGTGTCTGTGATCGTCTTGCGTGCACGTATGCGCGCGTATGTATATGTGCTCTTATATCGCGACACGATATACAGTTTCGCTTCTCGATCCTGCTGGACCGTTTTCGCCCAGGATAATAAGGATCTTAATTTTGTTGCATCGGCTTGTATCACGAATTGTTTCACTCGAAAATCATAACCGTCTCCGGTCTCGCATGTCTAATTTCACGAAAACACAGAGGGTGGTTTTCACATAACACCCCCATGGAACACTTTCGTGATATTATACGAAATGTACTCGTGAAATGTGCGCAAAATTTAAGCCACTAGAGATGCATGATGCTCTCACGTCGAATTCAAATTTTGTTTTACACGTAGGTAAATGGCATCCCGTCTGCTCTTATCACTTGGCTTTACCACTCATTTTTCGATATACCTAATAAATTATTATATACCGTTGTCTTTCATTGATAAAATTGCTTTAGTTATTGAAATAAAAATAGTTAGCTCGCATCCATCGTATATTCAGAATTATTTTTTCTCATCGGAATTCATCTGTACTCGAGCCGCGAATATTATCCTAAAGCGTTTATATATATCCACGGAAATTATTCCGGATTTTAATCGCGATTTTCACAGACTCTCTCTCTCTCTCTCACTGTCTTGAGCGGGATATTAGGATCTTGCGACCGCTAATTATCTCGTTAGTCGCGCCAAGAGAATTGCATTAATATCAACAATGTAAAAAAGGGAAAGTCGAGACCGCCAATTAACGGGGATAACGAGAGACATATGTCAAAAAGGAAGGAACGAGTTATGACTCGGAAAGTCGTGGCTCGAAACCGCACGTGGGGATCGACCGCAAGTGAGGAACTGTAACCCTGACACAGTCGAGCAGTTCAGCTTGACCTCCATGCATTCTGCATTATGTATGTAGACCTCCTAACCCCGCGCGGATTCGCCTGCATTGGCCGCGGCAAAGTGTCGCCTATGTTGCATGACGATGCCGTTTTGCGTTCCTGTAACGCGACGAGACGCGATTGCAAATTACGGCATTATTCGCTACAGAATAAATTATTAACGCTTAATATCTAACGCGTAGTCTCGAAGGTATTCTCGCGATCGAATACGATATCAAGAAAAGACGTATAATCGATAAAAGTGATTCATTTCTTTTCTAATGAAAATTTCTATAAAATTCTTATTCATAATTAAAGATTGAAATGGTGAAGATTAAAATAATTTAAATAAGGCGCATTAAGACGGAATATAATATTACGGGAGATTAATGTTTTTCACGTGCTTCAACTGTCGGTCAGAGAAATCCCCGTCTAAGAGAACCTCCTTGTTGCTTTGTTTTCATTGCGATCGCGCCGAGAGGGAACAGGAAAATAATTACCTTTGTGGTTTACGTTCGCCGACGGAATGAAAAGAAAAAAGAAATGGATAGTTGGAACGCCAAGAGGTTTCACCTTATTTTCCGCGGGGGAACGACGCCGCTTGTCTATGAGGTGGATAATATTCAGTCGAAACTCGGGAGGGAAACCTGCCAGGTTGCGGGTAACTTTCAGAGACCTCAGAGGGGTTTCTAACAGGAAAAGGGAGGGGAGGGGAGTAAAGTTGGACGCAACGGTAGGACGGGTAAGTCGGTCTCTCTGATGGAGGTGAATGCCTCCCGAGTGGAAGCGCCAGTGAAATTGAATTGCAGCAAGACTCTATTTCTCTTTCTCGCGCGCAAACACGCTCTTATGTCTCGTCCTTCCTTTCTCTCTCTCTCTCTCTCTCTCTCTCTCTCTCTCTCTCTCTCTCTCTCTCTCTCTCTCTCTCTCATAATCTTTCTCTTTCTCTCTCCATCTTTCTCTATATCCCAATCTTGCTTTCGCTCTATCTCAGTTTCCGCTGTCTCGCTCGTGCTTCATCAATTTGCTCCCCCTTCCCTTTCTCTTTACCTTCCATTCATCCCATCTCTCCTTCCAGTGTTTGCGCAGTTGACTCGTGTCTCCATTTGTTTCATTAAATTACGTCGCGCTCCCTTCTACCCCTTTCTATCCCTTCGTCTGTGATGAGATATATATCCACCATCTACTCACCGTCCTCAACCGGCATTCCCCCATCCGATGCCACTCGCGGCACTTTTCTTTCAAAATAAAGGAACGCGGGAAACAAGAAGGAAAGGCCTCCATTACGTTCATCCAACCCTTCAACCCTTTCTTACAAATTTAATGCCACTCGTTGTTTCCATTCTTCTCTCTCTCTCTCTCTCTCTCTCTCTCTCTCTCTCTCTCTCTCGCTCTTTCTTTCGCTTTCTTCTGCGAGAAGCAACTCCCCTGATGTATTAGCGAACGAGCGCATTTACCGGTCGGCTTTATGGAAAAACATACGTCCCTCGTGGAGAGTGCTCGTTAAGAGTAAAAGAAGCAGTGGCTGGCAGGAAAGGCGAGGGTGGTCGGAGAGTGAAACAATGAGAGTTAGCATTCTCGCCGCGAAGTGCGCACATTAATTTGCATTTTCCACTTATATTTACGCGGCGCTTCGCTGTAATTCCATTGGAGAGCGCATGTCTCGATGAATGGTGACGCCGCAAAAATATTTAAAAGCTCGTAGCTATAACTGAGGAATTATTCGTTATTATTACGCGCCTCCGTGACGGAAATAATTGCTCTCTCGCTGGTAACTTCGTTACCCGCGGGGCATCGGAAGCTACAAGAAAGCAGATAGATACTCATCAATAATCAAAATAATTCAATACGAGAATAACGCGTTCTGGAAAGTCGCAATTTTTCATAATTGGATGTAAAAAAATTGAGCTCTACGTGTTATGAAATTATAGTTTTATGCAATTATCGTTCGATCAATTTACGAAATACGTATTTTTCACGCAGTGAGAAATGAGAAATAATGCACAAATAATTCATTCGAAACACAGAAATTAAGTCAATTACAGTATATATTTTTCTTTCGCATCAATTAATGTGGCTACGGGGTGAATAATGGTTTCGTGTAAGCGCTATTATTATTATACACACACAGAATGCTTTTGCGTCAGTCTCAATATAGTATAATCCGGATATTCGTCGGGTGAAACAAGATACAGCCTGCGCAAGACTCCTGTCCTTCCGGCAAGCTCGTAGAGACCAACGTTCCAGCGGGGGCGGCAATGGAACCCCACCTTTCGCTCTGTCGAGAGGGGGGCGCGTTAATTTTCCACGTACGTTGGCGGTGCGCCGCATAATCTCATCACGGGATGCCACCTGGTGTGGATGCCTCGTCGTGAGATAAATGCGTGCGTGCACGTAAGTTTAACTGGTACAGGTGCAATCCGGATTACGAATATACGTACCATCCTCCGCGAAATTTTGTTTCTCCATTTCGCACGGTCTGGAAATTTGCCTTTTTTTTCTTTCCCTTTTGTTTCATCGCGACCGAACCAGTTGGAGGGCGCATAAATGCAAATTGTCGCGTATGCAAATGCATGTTTCTACCAGCACGTACTACTGCTCTCTTACACAATGCCTTTTACAGAGGACGTTCAAAAACTTACCCCATCCTACGACTTTAATGCGAGCGAGAATTATTTTATAACATGGTTTTTCGCTTTTGTTAATAGTTTAAGAGGCACGAGTGACCATCCTTTAGCCGCTTACCGAGCGAAACCAATCGAGAAATATTTAAAGTTAAAGTTCGCGCGTATCCATATTACAAAATCGAATAAACCGTATAACGTTTTCTATTCGTTTTGAATTATATTTTTTTGCGGCGCCTGTGAAAACCGTGCGTTTGAAAAATTCCCACCGCAATTATATATGTAGCTTCTCTTTTGGCTTTAATATAATTCACGTTCCGCGTGTGTGTTTAACGCTGTTTGTCGCAAGGTAATTTAATATCAAGTACCTCATTTCGTACATACGTAAAATAATTGAAAAGAAAGATACACACGCGGATAAAAAGGAGCGACGTAAAATGCAAAGCAAATGAAAACGCGCGAGAGATATTCGATGGAAGCGTTAGTCGCGAATAGCTAGCAATCTGCTTCCTGGTAGTTGCAAAAGGAGCATCGGCGAGTGGGTTCACGCGTTTGCCAAACAAACTCCGGCTTTAATGCGGGTTTGTGTTGCGCAGATTCGTTCACGCGCGACCCAGAGAACTGCCAAAGGATAAATAAAATGCGTTTCGACGTATCGTCTCTCTTCCGCCTATGTGTGTGTATTGGATTCATAAAAAAGTCATCGAAATTACTATCGTGTAGCGTGACTTTTACGCGCACTTTCGCCGTATTTATTTCGCATAAATTTTGAAAGAAAGTTTTTCTTTTTTTTTTCCTCTTTTTCTCTTTCGATCTTTTAGCGGTTTTGGCCGAGAAAACTGAAGGTAATGCATTTTCTCTCTCCCCACGAATACGAATCACAGATACAATATAGGGAAACGCATCTCAGCCGCAATTTACGAGAGTGCTTTTTCTTTATTCATCGAATCAATTAGCGGCGCCCGAGTTAGAAGATATTTGTGTATTTGTTCGTATTCATATCTATGACGAATGTGCGAATCATCCCTCTTCGCGTATTCATTTCGAATATGCATTTCGAGTATTGACAATCGCTCGTATTTCGCAAAGCAAACTATAACACGAGTCGTATAAATAGAATTGTTTGATAAACGATTCTATTTGATTCGCCTTGCAGGAAAAAATTTGTTGGTACAGTGTCAATATAAAAAAAAAAAAAAAAAAAAGAAAGAAAGAAAGAAAAGATTTTACAGGTAAATATCTCTGCATTTTTGCGCTTCTATGATAACAGTAACATTCGCGAGAAGTTTCTTTTACTCAAATATTCGTTAACAGCTTTTTTTCTTTTTTTTGCGAGATAAAATTGGCTCTGCGAACGAAACTCCATGAAAGACATCGTATAACGCGTTCTCTCCGCTTCTTCTCATTAAGAATTTTTTCGAGTCTCTTAATTATGAATCGTAGCCTTTTAATTATCGCCGTTAATTGCAATTGCGGTGCGAGCCATTGCACCTCGCGGTCGCGTCAACCGCGTGCGACGAAAAAATGGTACCCGCGGAGGGAACGCGAGGAAGCCAGTTTCGCGCCATAGACGAGAACGCGGGGGTGCAAAAAAGTCGGACGGGAAGAGAAATTAGTTGTCAGCCGCAGCGCCATAGACAGGGGGGAGAGGGGGCGAAAGCGCGACGGTCTGAGGGAGGGAACGGGTGGTCGGTAACGGGAGCGAAAGGGGAGAAGGGGAAGGTTCGAATCGTGAGAGGGCGAGGTGGTCGAGACGATGAAGGAGAGCGGCTCAAAAGCCCCGGGCTTCTCGCGTGATTTATGCGAGATTCCAGTGATGCTGCGCGTAAAAAAGAAAACAGCTCCTCGCTATGTACCAACCCCCGAACCTCGCGATGCCCCCTCGTTCCCTACCCCTCGTCATTCCCTCCCCCCCCCCTAAGCTGCGAGTCGTCTGGAAATGGAAATGGCCGGGGCGCATCGCGTTCCGCTGCTGGAGATCTCCCCGCTTTCAGAAGCATTTTCCGAGGGACAGGAAAAAGAACGGCCACGAAGAATCGACCTCGGCCGTGCTCGCGCTTCCCGAAGTGATTTGCCGAGACACGGTAATTAATGCTAATAGAAAAATTGCTGAAACAGTTGAATGTGAAGATTGGAAAGCGAGGCGGTACTGAAATTTTTTCGCGATATACACAGAGAACACTTTTTTTCTGCCGTGAAAGTATAGGCACTCGGGGATGAGATGAGATAACCGCGCGTAGAATACTTCTCTTTTAAAGATGCACACACACACACACGTCTTCGTTTTTCTCTCTGTAAATGTGATTCTTATATATTTAATCTTTTTATTTGCTATATCATGGGTATACTTTTTTTTTATTCTATAGTGTATATATTTTAAAATATTATAAAGTATTTTATTATAATGAAGACATTACAATTTCTATTATATTCTCCTATTTGAGTCTTAGTATTTCATATCGATTATATATACGTATCAACTATGGATCAATTGTATTAGAAATTGACATTTGATTTAATCAGGCGCGCGCGATCGAAATTTGATGCGGATACGACAGCGTCGAATAAAATATTCTATTTGCCGCGTTACATGATCTTCGACGCGTAAGATTTGCTTATGGAATTCATGACGTTCCATAACCATCAATGCAACGACGATCATGCTCGCGATTAATTTTTATCATATCGATTCCGCGTGCGAAGTACACTCGGACAGTACCTATTACGAGAAGGATGCTGATCGTTATAAACTCGTATCTATATTCTTGAGGGCGTGTGTGACGAAGCGTGAACGCGGCTTAAGATTATTAACCAGTCGCGAGCGATTTTCGATCGCGGTGATCATGGTGTTGTCCCGCGCGGCCGATCGATCAATTAATTAATTACGGGACGTAGGCAGGTTTGCATAGTCAATATTGAATTCAACGGTTAATATGCGTTTCCGGGCAACGCGATGCAGGCGCTTTCGAGATCCAGTGTCGTTAGAGCCATCCGGTGCTGGACATCTCGACGCTGGATCGTCGATTTCGCCCGCATTTTAATTATACATTTAAAAACCATGAGATCGACGCATTTTTTTTTTCCACGATACGATTTTCATTCGTCGCCCGGTCGTCGATAACGCGAACGCTATAATTCGTTGGATTGCGTCGGCCTCGCGCGCGACCAGCATATCCTATCGTGTTTTAATTTTAATCAATTTATCTTTCCCCGGCAATTACCAGCCGACGAGATGATATCTCGCGCCAGTGGGCTCATCAGATTAGCGGGATATCGTATTATATTGATCGCGAGACACGCCGATAAGCGCAACGCGAGGGTATAAATTCGTGGCGACGCGTTAACGTGCATGCAAGTAACGCGTAATAAGAAATATACGGGAGATAATAACATTACACACTAGCACAATATGCAAGATTATCTACACACGCGCGTTACATATCGTGCGCTCGCAGCGGTAATGTCCGGATTGTGAGGAGGGTGCGTTGCACCATGCATCGGGCGATAACTTTTATATCGTACTTTCGCAACAAGATTGCGATTTACGGCTAGATTCGACGTTGCGATTCGTACAATTACGCGATTTAATTGCGGCCCCGCATCGATGAGATATTTTTACGCGACAACCGCACGTGTTTCGAGCCATACGCGACGCGTATCTCCCTCTCCAATTAAATCCGCCACCATCACCACCACGTACGCAAGCGACATCACATGCAAGGCACCAGAGATTAGAGAGACAGAGACATGATTTTTCAATTTTCCCTCCCCGAAATAGAAGTGGGAAAGTGCACTACTCCGCATTGTTTCGTGATGGACGAGCTCGCCGTTCGCGGGAGAACGTTCCGCGCGAGTAATTCGAAATACTCGTATAGATATCGAAATATTGAAAGAAACCAAGAGTCAAAGTTTGTCAATTCCAACAAGCGGAATGTATTTGTTGACTCTGAGCCAAATATCGTATCGTTTTATCATTATTTATAAAGAGAAGTAATTAAAATGCTAAATATTCCAACGTAATTAAAAATATATAATATATCATTTTTCTTCTTTCTTTTTATCGCAAGATATCACGAGATTCGTTGAGTAAAATTTTTTTTTTTTTTTTTTTTTTTTTTTTAAGAATATCCGTTATAAGACAAAGATTCAATGTAAAATATGGTAAATGCATAACAGCATGTAAAACTCCGATAGTCAAAGTGGATCTCGGGTTCTTCCGCTTTTTTTTTTTATATCGCGGGAATAAAAAAAGATCCGTGAAACGGCGAGCTTGTCGTTCGAAAGAGCCGCGACGAGTCGTGAACGTAGGATACTTATATTTAATCGGGAAGAAAATCTCTCTCTTACGAGACGAGCAACACGAGTCGTGGTGCGACTTTACGAGCGTGTAGGCGAACCGGCGTGGGTTTCCCGGATACCGGGTTACACGCGTCACGACCGGACTGGCTCTTCCGCTCTCTCTCTCGAAACGGTGCAACGAACTCTCCATGAAGAAACTACCACGAGTATCGTCGTCGAGCTCGTGCGGGCGCACGTGAAAAATTGCGAAACACGTCCACGTTGATTCGTAACACGTAGAAAAGAGCTTGTGACTCTACGGTATATCGTATTCTGCGTATAATCGTATTATGAATAAAGAACCAAATATTCTAAATAGATTAATCTCAATTGATAGATTAGGTGTCGCAGATATATTAATAAAGCCGGATATCAATGATCTTAAATTAATAATTTTCATCGCAGGTTTACACTCTAATAAGCTTTTGATACACTGTCAGAAAACATTAACCTTTTTAAAACTGAATCTATAATATTTTTTAGCAGCTTTAAATTTTTTTGTTCCTTAATTACGTCTACGAATCAATGTATCGTTCATTTTCATCGCGCATCCGCATTGATGGCTCCACGTGTACACATGTATATCGCGATGGTATGCGGTTATCACATGAGATGCGTATGAATGAAGAAAGTCTTTTGCATTTGTATGATTCGGAGTTAATTTATAGTTGATATTGATTGAATGATCGGATGATGTCGTTAATTGATCGTACATAATGTGCTCTGCCCTCTCCGGTCCGGATGAGATACATTTGTGACAACGTAAGTATGTTACTTTTACTCTACTGGAGCGAGTAACTTGCGGCGGTGCTCGCTCGTTCGCACGAACGAGAAGGCGTGTCCCGTTCGCCATTATCGATCCCACCAATTTAAATCAAACAAGGTACAAAACGATAAACGGAAAAACGTATAAGCGCGTAAAGCCAACAAATCATTGAAAATATACGGCCAATTTAAAGTCTCTCAACAATAACGTTGCAGTAACAGTTCAAAAACGTGTGCCCTCCGTTGCGCTCTGCCTCACTGGTTCAAGTTCTGGTATAAGCTTACTAGCAGAATCATATGTAACATTCATTGTTAAATAACTTTGTGCGAATATTGGAAAAATTCCTGAGGACATTCCAACGCCATTGATACCACCTAGCTCGGGTCAACGAAAATCTCAATATTTCGTAAATATTCGGTTAATATATAAATGTATTTCTGATTGAGTTGATATTTCGTTAAAACGTTATAAAATCTATATTATTATCATTGAAATGAAAGATAAGCGACGGTAGTTTTGGCGCGATTAAATACAATATGTAAAATTCCAAAAATATAACTTCACACTTTAATACAGAAATCGATCAAAATTTTTTCATTTTAATCCGAATCGATTCGAGTAATATATTTTGTAATAAAGTTAATTACAGAAAAATTCTTGGGAACTTTATTACAAAATATATTACTCGAAACGTATTAGGAAAACTTTGAAATCTTTTGTGAGAAAAGGATAATTGCAATTCTATTATTTATATTTTGAAAATGAGATTTTAATATTGATAGAAATCAAAGAGAAAAGTTAGCTCGCAGAATTCATGGAAAATAGCTATTTATTCGAACATACGACAAGCTGAATTGCGTCCGTGTTCTCTCTCTCTCTCTCTCTCTCTCTCTCTTTCCCATATTGCCTCTTCACGCCCCAGTTCACGATTATGCAACGTTAAATCGGAGAATTAAAAAAGAAGTCTCGGAAGTGCAAATTTCTTTCCACGGGAGTGAGCGCGCGCCGGGTGAACTGCGATAATTTCCAGTGGATTTCCATCCGAAGAAATTTAAGATACCTCGGCGGAGTATGTCTCTCGATTAAGCGTCGATTGAAACGTCGATTTTTCCATTACTCTTGCCGACGATTATTATATTTATATTCCATTACTCACGCTGTCTTCATTATTTCGTATCTTACCGTATCGGTATTAATCATGCGAAATTATATCGTGCTATTGCAATAATTCTCGACAAACGTGTTAATGGCGTTGGAAGGCGTGCTTGTGATTTTATATGCATCAATTGCCCGGAAGAAGCGAAGTGAAAGAAGACTTTTCGCTCGATATAACGTTGAGCGATTCTCTTCGTACATTGTTTAAAATCGTGTCGTGATGGTATACTAGCAGCTTGCTTGATACCAGAAGCGTGGCGCACTCGAGGAGTGCCCCCGTCTTTTTTAACTCACGGATATAGAGAGCAGAGGCGATATCGTCCGATATCGTACCGTGTCGCCTACCTTCTTCTCCCATTGGAGAACGTAGGGCACTGGGTGCTCACCGGGGAACTCTACGTGACAGTTGAAGACAACGCTCTCCCCGAGGATAGCGGTGATGTGCACCGCGTCTTGTTGACAGAGTCCTGAAACAAAAATCGTCATCTCGTTAATAATATAATAATGAGTATTCCGAAATTAATTATCAAGAATTTTAAAAGAGGAAAAAGAGATTATTCTCTATTTCTATAGATTTTTTTTCATTATAATATTATTACTATTAATAATGTCAATGCGATAAGCAAGCAAACATCAGCTGTCAAATTGCGCTATAAAAATGAAAGCTATAGGATAAAAATAGGATGAAACACTCGTTTCAAATGCCATTCAAAATTTTCCGCATTTTCACATTTCGCATCCGCAAAAAAACGTGCGGAAACTCATGATTTTTGCCACAAGAGTTTTGTCGTGGAAAGAAAACTGCGAGAGACCTAATGCCGCTCGTACTTGAACGGGAAGGCATTCAAAAGTCATTAAAGGTAAATCAGGGGCAATGGTTGTCGTACGCTCTCTTTTCCGCGAACCTGGGAAATCCGATGCCGCACGCGAGTAACGTCGTCGAGGCCGCGTAAGATTAACTTCGCATTAACCTCTATGCGATGTCGTAAGATCGAGTGCGACCTCGATTTCGTATGCTCGAGATAACGCGCTTGGTCAGAAATCCCTTCGCGTGTCGCGCGTGATAACGACGATGTTCCGCTCGCGGAACCCTTTCTAGAGCGACATCGATACGTTCGTTTTTTGCCGGTCTTATAACCTGTTTACGAATGGGGAGATATCGCTATAAATTATATATCGGGGAATGTCGGGACCGATAGGGAAAAAAAGTAGCCGGTACACGGTGACGCGGTGAAACGACGATGGTAAACACGTCGGGGAGAATAATGCGGGCGAGCCTGAGGGAAGAAACTCCTTTGGGATAATTAATGTTCTTAACGCAAACGAGGAACACAATGAATTAAAGGGCATTACTGTCGCGGATAAATTGATACTCGAAATTCGAAGCACTTTTGATTTTTAATACGAAAATTATCTATGTATCCTATGATTAAACATGAATATTCTAATCACAAATGATATTTGGATAAATATCTACAAGATCTTCTTTATTTCGAGAATAAATTTACTTTATGCAATAAATTTTTCAACGATGTATGTTATAAGCTTTTTGTAGCGCACGGACACTTTTGCTTAATAGCTTATATTGGCTTCGGCATAATCATCTTTAAAAAAAAAAAAAAAAAAAAAAAAAAAAAAAAAAAAAAAAAAAAAAAAAAATCTTATAAGAGATTTCTATTATTTTCAAATAATCGCTCGAGAAATAAATACCATAGAATAGAAAACGTGGATAGAGTTTGTCAGATGTATAAAACATACAGAGGGAAGTCTATTGTGGCGAGAACTAAAAAGTCCAAATACTTAAATTAATTCGTAGAAATATATTTGCCAGCGTAGTCTCTGCTATATTCGCGCAAAGTAATCGCAAAGTTTTATGTCGCAAGAAGCTCTATCGGTCGAGGAAACAGAAAATCGGGAATGACAGCCGATCTACTTTGCGTCCGGGAGAAAAGTTCGCGACTAGGAAATATCGATTTGACTGCTGACGAGCAAACTTGGGGACGAATCTATCACGGATCTTCCATTTTCGTTTTATCCTGGCCTTTCGCTGCTGCGTCACGATCGTCGCGATTAACGTTTCACTGCGGTAAACAGCTGCCGCATTTTCATGGACTTTTTACTACTTCGCGAACTACTGTTCTCTTCGAGTTGCCATTACGATCTAAATTTTGTCACGAAACGCCTGTTACCTTTGATTGACGTGTATCCTACAATTATTCAAGATTTAAAATCCAAAATGTTAACAATAGTTATATAATAATGAATTATTATATTAATTAGCATACGCGAGCTTTTTTCAATTTTTACGAGCATGCAACTATATAGGTCGCTCAAAATGCAACTTCCTATTGCATACCGTTTTGCAACTGCGACTATGCGAGGGGGTTTCACCTTTGCATAGATTGTGCATCTATAGAAGCGACGTCGCTTAATGCCCAGCTAACTTTAGGAACAGTCAAGCTTGCGTCAAAGCAGCTCCGCTACAACGTCGGTTGCTCGGAAAAGCTGACGATTGAAACCACAGAAAATCGCTAACATCAAGGGAGAGAGAATCGCGCGAAAGGCGGCAGCGGTCCCGAAGCACAATGGCATCCATTTCAAATAATGGACGCGACTTTGACAACTGTCCCCTTTGAGATCTCCCCCATGTTGCGAATACGACACATTTTTGGCGCTCGTATGCGCGGGCGACAAAGGGGACCGTAATAAATCTCTCCTCGGGCGTACGCAAACCTACGAAACGCGTTTCACAATGACAAACCTACGGCGTCAGATGAGTTCTAAATCGGAGATATTTTCATCGTTCAGAAAAAGTACGAGGGGATTTCAGAATGAAATTGGGTTACATTGAATGCGCCGTCTCGTTTATGACACGTGTCGATATTTATCGCGGTATGTTTATTATTATATAAAAATCGTTATACTGTAATAATGTATGTGTCATGCATTTTATATAGTTACACAATAAAAATCTAGGATGCGACATAATATTGAATGAAAAATTGTAAGAAATTTTTTTCCAACAAATTTAGTAAATGAGTGAAAATTTTAATTTAATCATATTTAACATGAAATACACGATTTTCTAATTTTCTTATTTTCAAATATAAATCAGAATTGGAACATTTATATTCCTGAATAATTCTGTCGCGTTGTAACATTAATATTCTTAAATTAACAAGTATATCTCTGTCGTGAACAATATGTCGCGATGCACATCCATATTTATATAGACAGATATGGACACGCTACTTCAAAGCCGTATCCATTGCGTAATATCATGGATGCTGGCTTCTTCCGGTGAACCATTGAAAGTTCGACACTTTGCCACAGGCATTTTTCTCGATAAAAAATGTGCGTCTCGCGACCTGAGAACATTCGACGCCATGAAGGAGAAAAGTCGCGCTAACTCGTACATCAGACTCGACGTTTTCGATCGTTTAAATGTAATAAATCGAAATAACGAGGCCGATACTCCGAGAACTTTTGGAGGATCGAAAATTGCTTCGGAACGTTCAAGTGTCGCGATACATAATCTCTCGAGATTTTTTTCAACTAATATCTTGATTCGAGATTCTCTCTGATTCCGTGATCCTCTTGCATTTATTAAAAATTCTTTTCGCGTATCTAATTTAATCTACAATTAAATTTTTATCTCGCGTTGCTCTCTCGTCGCAATATCCGAATATGATCGACATCTGCATCGCGGGCGATGTGTTATTAATGTAACGGGGAGAGAATCGTGACGATATTATTGATATTGTGCGACGAAACCGGCCTAACACCCTCCGATCGTGCAATAACCCGTTTTAGTCCGCCCTCCCGGTGTATGCGATGCGAATAATAATTTCAACTTGGACACGCAACTGACGCAGCATTTGTGCGGCCATTATCGCCATTCCCTGGATTCTCTTGGGATAACGCTGCATCCAAATAACCGTTTTTATTGTTACTTGTTATTAAATTTTCAACGGTCTGTCTGCAGCGTGTGCGGGCGCGTGTACACGACGGGAACACCTCGTTATCTCCGGAAAGTGAGCTCGTAAAATAAAGCCCCCCCGCGTTTCGTCTCTATACAGTACCCCGGTAATTATAATCATCATTATATGCGCTAATTTGTCCGTTGAATGAACCAACAGCCTGGAAAGAGATTTATGTACCGTGAAATCCAACATTTAACATAATCTTCATCTATAAATACGGATATTAAAATATTGGAATATTAAAACGTAGCAGAGAGATGCAGTTATTTGTTCAGTATTTATACAACATGTTGCCGTGCGAGATCAGCGAAATGACACACGCGAGTGTCTGTGGTCGCGTTTCGTAATGATGTAAAATTGTCAATCCCATCTAATTGCGATGATGATCGAGCTTTCTTACGTTTCTCATGGCAGCATTGATATATATCGCATACGATTTACAGAATCCATCGATCTGATGCGTGTGATAAATTTTGCTGCGCCCTAATAATTGATGCGTGAGAACGAACGCGCTACGAATTATTTGTTTTTCAACTTTATAGCCGAATGAAACCCGGTTGAGTCGTATTACCCGATCATCGAAAATCTGAAAGAGGTGCGAGCAACCGGCGCGGAAATTCTCTTTAAAAGACTTTTCCGTTTCACAGCCCGTTAACTCAACAGGAGAGGGGGAGGGATGGAGGGTTAGACAGGCAGAATCACTTCCACGTCGTTTTGGCAAACCGCCTTTTACTTCGCGGTTGTTTTTCCGGCGAGATAAACAGATTGTGCAATTCATTTGAATGTTTCGTGGGCAATATATGGCAGCTGGACGTATGGATGAAACACGAAAAATTTTGCTTATCTCCACTCGCTACAAAAACGAAATATTTTACTTCTGTTATTTTCTTATTGTGTTTTGGAATAAAATATTTGATTCCTGTTTTTGCAAACTGAAAAAAAAAAATTGAATTAAAACCATTTTCGATTTCTTTTTCCTCGGTGGAAAATGATAAAAATTTTATACGTATAAAAAATTTCTAATTATTTATTATATATGCTTTATTCCTCTTTAATTTAATTTTATATATATAATTTATTTAAATCTGAAATAATTTATTAAAGGATATATGGAGATTTATTGTATTTTCAAGTACATTGTAACAAACCGCATTCACGAGTATACATGAGAATATTAAAACAAGCTCACGAAATAGCTTCTCATCTTTGCCAACGAATTTTTAAATACCACCGAAGCGTGAAATTAGCGAGCCGTTCCATCAGCTCGCCATGCTTCGTGTAAGCTAAATAACCAGATATATGTTGAGACGGCATCGCACGCGAGGCACCCAACTGGATGAAGCGAAAGGTAGAGCAATTAAGCGGGGCTAACGAGTATACTATTATCTTAACGAGTTCAGGATTCAAAGATAGGTTTTAATTATTTCGAATAAACGAAACCGGCAAATGTAGCTTGGGCCCGACGTGAAACACGAAAATGCTTTTTCGTGAAACCAACCGTCGCCTCGAGGGCTTCGCCCCATCAATATCGACTTTACCCGCATTATTACGAGGTATGTACGTGCGTTTGCCACGAGAGCCCTATTTGTTGGAAATAGGCGGAGAAAAAAAAAGGTCGTATTTATCTTTCCTTAAGTCTTAACGACTGCGCGCTGTAACGCTTGCTGAGTCAATGATGAAACTTGTTCGCGATCGGCGAAGAAAACGGAATTTCTCATGACGATGCAACTCTCCGTGTAACGCCATATGCATTCGAGGATCTTGAACTTTCCCGACAACAACATCGCGAAAAGTCGGCTATCGCGGATCGGATAGTCGTCGCGTGTTATCTCGAGATTCGTCAGGGGGGTATGCAATCGTATTTATCAAGGACAACGTACCCTAGAGGTCCGCGCATCACGTCATTTGCAACTTGTCCGCCATCTGCGACGCTTTGATAGCCGCTATGAGGAAGAAACTCATAATCATCCGTCACGTGCAGTCGCAAAGCATGTGGAATTTATGGAGCTATGCATGACTCTTGAACATTGAATTTATTGCGATTGGCAAATCTTTTGAAAAAAAGGCAGCTCTTCCCGTATTCGCGTTTCCTGTTTCTTCCGGCAATGTTTCTCTTGCAAGCTCTTTGTAATGTGTTATTTTTAAATAATGAAACATATACATGTACATCTCTCCGTGTATATCATCTGCCGGAGATTATATAACGTTGGAACTCAATTAAATATCGAAACGTTAACGTGATATACATGAGCGCGAAAGCGGAGTAGAATTTAATTAAAAGAATCCATATATATACGAAAATACGTATTCTATTTCCTCCCCAGAGGCTATGTGTATTTTTTTCGTTTTACATATTTTAAATTATTTACTACAGTATTATGTACTTCTCTCCTTTGCGTGTATTTTATTTTACCTACGTAAATATATTATACCACGATTGCGAAAATTAATGAACCCCACTGTGGAATAACCGCAGCAACATTATTAATTGGAACGTTTGATCGTTATGATTTTGATTAAGAACAGCACTTTGCAGGTACAACAGTCCCAATATTTACTTCATTTGTGATAAGCATTTCCAACTACGTCCAGTATTTTGGTATGTATTTATATGAAATATATCTTTTGTCGTCTCCCGCGTATGTAGTATTTCATTCAAAATAAACCGCCGCAAAGTTATACAACGACAAATATTCGACATCGCAAAAACGAAAGAGATATTATACTTATTGTTAGAGTAAACAATCATATATATATATATATATATATATATTGTATATATTACAAAGTTGCTGCGATTAATTGTATTTTCTATCTCTGTGGAAGAGAGAAAGAGAGAAGCGAGACAATGCGTATTTTAATTGCGGGATAATGCGAGTTTTCGTATTTATTATCAACGCATGCGCGTGCCGTTAACGCAGTTGTGCATATATTTTGAATGAGACTTCGCGAGAGAGGCCGGAGTTTTAATGAAATTGTTTGCGCTGAGTAACGAGCATCATAAGGATCCTCGTATAACGTCCATGTAAAAAAAAAAGAAACCCTTAAAACACGAGCATGTCATACGCGTTTTTATTTTTTCTTTCTCTCTCTCTCTTTTTTTTTTTTATTCTTTGTCCGTAATCTCGTTGCGACGGCGTGATTAAGGTTCTCGTGGTTTAGAGTGTCACTTCACCCGGAATAATTGTAAAAACAGAACGTGATACGAAGTGTAAAACTACCTGTCCTACGTTGCAATTGAGAAACCCTACTCCTTTTATTTAAATCAATTATAAGTTTTGTATGAAAAAAATCGTCGCACAAAATTATATTTATACAATACAATTCTTCAATCTGCAATGTTGTAATTCTTTTCGAAATTCGAATTCAATCAATGAATCATAAACGTTGCGTATATCTTGTGTAATAATATAAAATAATGCGAACGTTGCAAAAAAGTATATAAATATTATTATTTCGTATAACGTTGGTAGAGAAATTGATGTCGCGTTTATCCTCGTATATTTCTCGCATTGCGGATATGACAATGTCCCGCATTTGACAGAAGACCATTTTTCGAATTGTCAAACAGCCGAGCTGTCGCATATCGAAACGAATTCAAAGCATTGATAAAAGGCTCGGTCTCTTTTCACGGTGCGGCCATTCACGCCGCTTTGGTTCGTGACGGAAAATTCTTTCAGATTGAAACTCGCGCACGGTACCGAAAGAGAATATTTTGCGATCGCCAAGTTTGAACGAGGCTCATACAATCCAGCCTGTCGTAGATAAAAATTATGACAAATTCGACCGTGTAATTACGCATTTGCACAAACGCGCGACAATAGCGGCGTTATGTCAGTCGTTAATAATGGGACGAGGCATATATTAACTTTACATTTTGAACAGATAAATCCTTTTACAATGAATGTTTATGCAAAATATAAATTCTTCCCGCGGTGAAAATACGACTGCGATTAAGGTATACGAGCTTCTTTTGCAATTGTATCTTTCAAAGTTTCACAAGTTGCGACAATCGCAAAAATCAAGCTTATCTCGTCGCCGTCCGTTTCATCTTCCCTTACTTAAGCACGCTTGGCATTCTCGCCCGATACTCCATTATCTGATCGCGCCGGACCAGCTTATTTCGCTTCATTTGTCGATCTCAGTCGACGTCCCATTACACGCCACAAGCTCTCTATCCCGGTGTTCGCCCATGGTACGTCGGATTTGAGAAGCAACGACCCGTTTCGTGAGATACGGTGCCACGGCATTAGCGATCATTCGGACGTCCCGCCAACTAGCGAACTCTAATTTGCGGTTCCCGCTAATTGAGGAACGAATACGGGATTGCATCGGCGAACAAATGAAGAGATTCTCGGATGCGACAGGGTGTCGCGTTATCATAGTTTCGAGAATGTAACAAGATAATAGTTCACGACGACATATTGGCGCGAACTAAATTATTAAATAAAAACGACTGGACTCTAAACTCCGATTATACATATATGTATATGTATATGTATATACACGGGTCTTATAAAATACCTGAATTTTCCGAAGTGAGTTTCACGCATTAAAAAAATAAAGTTTATTTCAAAATATTTTCTATCGCTTTTGAAATAAAGATTTTTTGTCTACGAGATAACAATATTCTGTAGCAAAATAATAATAATACCTGGTGTGACGAGGAGCGCGATACCAAGGAGTAGAGCTCTCGTCGTCACTTCCACGATTCGTCGAAAGTCCCTGCGACACCACCGTAATCGATGCGTCTTTTCTTCGTCGTCCTCTTCCACTTCATCGTTTCTACTCGCATGCTCGAAAAGGCCCAGACAAAGCCGCAGCTTCCGGTAACCGAAAACCGAACCGATCCCATTCGACTCGGGCATGCGTCGCTTCAGAGTTTCCTTTTTTTCAACCGCTTCGTTCTCCTGACGCCTATACGGTCGACAGCCTGTGCAGGTGGGCTGACCGGAAGCGAGGATCGCCTCGTGGTCAGTCCTCCTAAGAAAAGATCTTTTTTTTACTGTAAGCGATTTTACCTCGTCACTTATGTAATCTTGTTGATTAGCAAAACAATTCAAATCATATTTATGAAGAATTTTTTACGCTCTTTTATTATTTTTTCTATATATATAATTTATACACAGAATGTCTTGTCAACGCTATTAAAGGGATAGATTATTTGAGCCTTAAAGTTTAGAATTTTTTTCTTTTTATCTCGCGCACATTTCATGTTGCACTAAGATAAGTGTGCAGAAAATATATGCAAAGCTGACATGATGCAAAGTTATATGTAAAGCTATACAAATAAATTGTATCTTCCCGACGTGACATCCACGATCGCTTACCTGTCCTCGTGGTCGTCACACGCGGCCTTCTCCTCGGTGGCATGGTAGCTGTCGTGCCTTAGGGACCGAAGACCCTGCGAACAAGTTCCTCCGGTACACTGGAACTCGAGCCGTCGCCGGAGGTCCGTGGCTTGTAGCCCTCCTCCGCCCCCCATACCCCCACTCCCATAGTACCTGCGGACATAAAGCGGTCGAGTCCTGTTACAACTATAGTACGCGCAGTAACAATCGTTGGTCGAGGTGAGATACGACCGGTAAATGACACGGCGCTCAATATGTCACATAAACCAGAAATACTGACGGTGAATAAGGAGTCATAAAGAACATGGTACACATACCGCGGATCTTAGGATATGACACAAAGTGACAATAAGTAATAGTTGCGAATTTATTCAATGCGCGCTAGATGTCTTATTACATATCGTGACTGATAATTTTTTAAGAGAATTTGCGTATATTTTTGTATGGGGAAACAAAAAAAAAAAAAAAGATAATTGCAAATATTTTTCTTTTCTATATAAAATCTGACTTGCGTACCTTGATTCATCTGCGTGACACGATTATTAAACATGATTCTCGTGCAGATTTGACGTTATCAAATCTATGTAAAAATTTTCAGCATCCAAGCATTATCTTTAAATTAATAGAGAAAAAAGTCGAGTATGAAAATAAGAAATTAGATCAACGTATTATTTTACGAAAACAGGGACAAAACTGGATAATTAATGTTTTAAGCGAACTTTAAACGAGATTTACTTATTCATGTTTATCTCCTACTTCGTTTTTATTAAATATAAATTGAGATTCTCTCTCGCTCACCCCTTCCGCTCCGCCACTACTACCGCTGCCCGGATCGTACGTCCCCGGTGCCGATTTTCACGAACCTCGCCACTTCCTCGCCCTACTCGCCAGCCGCTTCAACCCCCGCAACGTGTCGCTCTCATCACCTGTAACAGAAAGGAACAATATTGATCAGCAGGGCACTATTTTGGGAACAAAGTAAAAAATCTTTACTCGCTTCCTTCGATAATAAAAATACTATCGCAATAAGTTTATTGCATAATATCAATCGTGCATTAATACGCTTGCGTAATCGCTTTTCATTCGAGATATGACTTTGTACAACAAACATATACATCTATATCCGTATGTGTGTGTACGTATAGACGAACGTATCCTTTGGTAGATAGTTGAAATTCCGTATAGGCGAAACATGAATCGATTCGATTAGGAACATACGTGCTCAGATACTAGCTTGATTGATTCAATTTGGGTTCCAGCCCCTACGAGCGATGCTTAGATGGAGGTAGACGCTCCGACGATGAACTGGTAATTATATCACGTTCGGAAACTGCCACGTGATCTGGCAGGAGCTAAGATAGAATAATATTAAATGATCTCGAAAGGAAGAAATTAAATATTTCTAATCCTTGAAGCACATAATATCACGTGAATTCCATAACATCGATCAGACTCAATTTAAAATCTTTAATATTTCAATCTTACGGACGATTGTAAATGCTTACTTTATCCAATATGCTGAATTAGCATTTATTTTTATACAATATTTATTTAATATCGATTTTTCTTTGAAATTATTCAATAAAATCACGCTTTTCAAGTATCCAAATTTTTAATATCGTTTCAACAATTGAAAAATGTCTCGATGTAATATAATCCCATATAAATACATATCTTATATCACTGATTATGAGAGTAACGTAATGGAATTGTAAACAAACAGCAATTGCATTTAATATTGTAGCGCCTAACTTTCACATAAAAAAAAACGATCATGATTTAACGCAAATTATATTACGACGTGTGCATATACAATATATGTATTACGATCGCGGAATAATAATTCCCCCCCTCCCCTCGCGCGCGGGGGGGGGAAGGAGAGTCCGCGGCTTATTTATCGTATGTCAATACGCGTGAAGATTTCATCCCATTCGAAGCACGTTTGTGTAATACTAACCCTGATGGGAATTACGACTATTCTGCGTTAGTAATGATCGTTCTCTCTGCAGAGATGTAGAGAACAGGTGCGTATTATTGTAGATCGAAGTATTGTACTTTCACGCTCGCCGATCGCCGACGAGTCTGTGTGAAATGAATGGAAGACGTGCTCGATGCAACGAATTAATGGAATCTTAATATGTTATAATAATTAATTAATTAATTGATGAAACGAAGCGCCTGCATATTACATACTCTTGATTTAATAAACAGCGCATTCTCCACTGCGGAAAAATCTGTAAAATTAACTCTTGTACATTAAATGTATAAATAATGTAGTAGTATTCTGTGGAGCGAATGCCGCGGTAAAGTTACACGATACCGTAAGTTTACAGCGCTCTTATTTATGATCACCGTCGGCTACTAATGCTGTAGCATCAATCAAGTGTTGTTACTCATTCTGGTGCTAAGCCAGATGGCAGATTAGACGCTTGCACTTGTCTCAAGAATTTACGTACGAGCGGGGTGGAATTTAAATTCTTGCACGTGCATCATCGCAACTGTCGACTGCAAATAACGTTCTTTTCATACACTATGTTCTACATGTTACGCATACGAATAATATTAAATCTTAGAGTCTGAGAAAGTCATCGTATATATTATTATTTATGATTGATAATATGTAAGAGTTACGGCGTTTTCTTGGATTTCAACAATGTTGTTTTATAGAAATAAATAGTTAATTATACTTTATACAAGGGCAGAGAGCGTTGTGTAACTTTATAGTTTAAGCACTTTTGTGTTTCACACAAATGTCGCAAGTATTTTCTGTCAAATAAACGTATAAAATTGACTTTTCGAACATATCATTGGTGTGTTACCTTACTATCCCTGACTTTATAGCCGATATTATTCTCAGAGTAAAGTCACGTTTTATTATCTAGCGTCAAACTACCCCAACTCTCGAATAACAGTGGATTCTTCTTTCATGACCGAAGGAGGTTGAAGTAACCGTGAAAACTGTAATTCCGAGTCAGTTTGCAAATTTAATTGTTGGTAGTTCGATGAAGAATATAATAACGAAGAAATTCTGTTTCTTTCGTTATTATCTTGTAATTAAAGCTGAATTCTTTTTCTTTTTCATTTTTCTCCAACATGTTACATATGTGAATGTTGACTCTCTGGATATATTATGTATTTTATCGATTGGACGATAGTATAAAATAGAGCAGCTTGCTTGCGAGGGAATATTTATCGCCTTTCTTATAAATATGGATTTAAATAGCTCAGAACGCGACTGCAAAATCGATTTAATAATCGTACGATTAGTACTAATAAAAGGCGCAGGGCTGTACTGTTTGAACAATGGTACGTGTCATCCACGCAATTGCGTCCCACCAAAGGACTACGACACCGGCTGTCATAACTCGTCTTCGTGTTTTCCGATTATTAGTACCGAGCCGATGGGACTGGCTAGTTTGTCTCTCTCTCTCTCACCGATTCCAACATGTTATCCCTTTCCCACTCATACAATCTAACTACTCCTCGACTCCCGTATATAATATCTAGACTCGGTTAGACTATAAATCGAATCGACGGTGAGAAGTTTATCACTGGACGTGTCGACAGCTGAAATTCCAAGCGGGTAAACATAAGAAATCAGCTGGATAAAATCGCATCCGTTTCATTTCTAGAACAAATATTTTTTACATCAAGTTTTTTCGAGACGGATTATTTGTGCCTTTGATCATAAAATTGACGCCGTTCTTATTTTTATAAATTAACAAGCATTTTATAATATCATATTTACGATGAATAGGCGACACGAAGTCCATCGAATCTTTCGGTGAACGAGTTATTTCATAATTCTACTTTTATATAACGCAATTTGCCTATTCTATCTGCTGGACTGTCATTTCGGGATAAAACGAAACAGTCGCTAATTGGCTCGTGTCAGGACTACATGTCCCATGTGACTTCATTCATTATCGGTGTCGGTCGACGTAACCGGAAGCGGGGGAAAGTATTGGTCCGCATCGCGCACCGATGTATCGCGGCGATTTTTCAGCCTTGTTTTGTACGCCCGTTGGGCAATGCGTTTCAACGTCGACATCGTTGCATTTTGCGACGTATGCGATACTGGACATACGTTTCCCGAAGTCGATACAGACCGGACGCGAGTGAATTACTCGTACGCGTACGCTAAATTGCCGAAAGTTTTCGCCCAATTTCACTGACGACGCGCGCGAACTTCCGTTGTGCAGCCGGAACAACTATGCATGCGCTCGGAAGTTCGACTATAGATCTTCGTTTGCTTTGCGCATACATGTGCATGTACCATCTACGTATCCATGATATATATATGTAGATCTGTGCCTTACATTTAACATATTCCGGGTGCAAAGTTCCGAGCATTCGTATTCGCGCCAAGCTTTGTTGAAATTGTAAATGTCATAGAAATTATATTGATGCGAGATAAAATGATATGAAAAGATGAGAAGAATTTAATTAAATCATCGCTTGTACGTGCGCGTGTTCATTCGTAACAAAATTCTAATGCATAAAACGTTCTTCCCTCTCTCTCTCTCTCTCTTTTTTTTTGTGCATTTAAAATGACGCAAATATTCTCGACCGTGTAAATCGCGTTTGAAAAATTATCACGTCGAATATTCACGGCCAATTTCGCTGTGCGGTCGTCGAGTTGAACAATTCGATTTCAACGACAATTCAAATGGACCCGGTCAATTGCAAAGTTCCTTTGTCAATGCTTTTTTTTTCCTTTCTAAAGCATTTCGACAAGCATTTAAATTAAAATTCGTGAAATAAAAACATATCAACTTTACATCGCGCGGATATCTCGGATTCGTATAACAATTACATTGATTATTATCCACGCTAACTTTCCAAAAGAGTTTGTCATGTACCATGACAAACGACCAAGCTCTTTAAAAAGTTCCTTTACACGGTTGTCCAACTTCAGCGGATTGTCGTCTCTTTTGACAGGAAACATAACTTTCTAAATTGGTTTGGGACAGAGGGGGCCAACTTTGTCATTAACCGTTTTTGCGAGCTTTCGGCCATTCGCTATTTTCGCGTTGCATTACGAAATCGCGACTATTCTTTTTATTTTTAGCTCCATTAGCTTGAACAACTTTGATAGCAATCGCAGACGTAATTCTTTCGAACGATCAATGTGACTGATGATTCCGCACGAAGACGCGATTATCGAATACCGAATCGAGTAATTAACGACGCAAAGATACGCATGACACGACTAATTTCGCAGATGCTTGATAAATCTATATCGCTCAACATATAGCAACAGCATATTCCACAAACTTCTCCCGGATCTCTATGAATTCAGCGTGCATATCCGCCGCAAGGCATTTACGAATGATCTTGTATACGCATGTGTATATCTGACACGGTCTCGAGGCTTTTCAGGGTATATCAGCTACAGTATATCTATCTGTCGCGGAATCTATTTGAACGTCCTCCTGCACCAATGATGAAGATGTTAATTATTACCGCCAAGGTTTGCCCGAGACTAAGAAGATCCCTGTCGGCGCTAGAATTTCGGGATGAAAGCGAGAAACCCGAGGTCACTCGCTGGCAATAAACCATCGTGTCTTCGTTATTATAAGCGAATAATATAGTTTATCTGGCAAGGCCAGAGTTTTGGCGAAACTATTCCCGGTTTTGCGGAAATTGCGCAATTGTCGACGTTTGTCAGCGGTTAAGAGGAAAATGTATCATGAAGACACAATGTATTTATAGCCTCTAGCGCAGCATTTTTACATATCTACATTATAAACCACGTTGTAAATCGATATTTCAGTTGCAGCCAAGCCTTACCAGCAGAAACAACAGATGCAATGCGAGCTATGTCGTGATTTAATATCGATCGGAAATTTAATGTGCGTCGATCAACATTGCAAATCGGTGTAGCTGAAATTTTTACGCTTGCGCTTGACCATCACTCTCGGAAGAGTAATCAATCCCCGAGAAAACTTTGTTAGGGGAAGGTGCTTAATCTCGTGAACCGTGTAATCCAGACTTGCGTAATACGCTATCCGAGCATAGTGCACGTAAATCGTTCACCTCAATCGGGAATCGATGGCACGGTTTCGGAAATTCTGTTACAAGAGTTTACGGTTTCGAATTAGAGTCCAAGGTTAAACAACGACCGATAAAATATTGCAATAGTTATAAGATGCAGCGCCATATATGTATATAATTTTTCTGAAATTCGTAGAGTTTGAAAAAAGCCTGATTTATACTCGTTTCAATATAAAAATTAATGTATACAAATTCAATATAATTATTTATGATTATTGTGTGATCTTGTCTTTCCTTCCTCTCTGATATTCTCGAACATTATTTCATCTCGCTTTTTATTTATCGTTCATCGAAGCTGCCAGTAAAATTTACCAAACTCACATTCGGCAGCAGTGAAATATATCCGTTATTTCCGTTGTCCCACGCTTTCGACTAGATTTTTGTATCATCTTTTAGGAACCTTCGGGGAATCATTGACCGTACTATTCGCGCGGTTAAGAATCGCAGAAATTTTCCAGCACAAAACTTTGAGAGTCTCTTATGGTGCGTAGAAATGCGAAATGTAAGTATATGGGGAATAAGGATCATAAGGGGAATAGGGTTAGCAACAGTGGTACGTTCTGGAAGGGGGTGTTGTTGGTGATAATATCAAGAATAAGAAAAGAAAATTTCTATTTGAAGCGAGTTGACGAACAAAGCCAAATAAATAAAGGAAAAGTCATATAATGAGAAAAAATTAATGGATGAGCAGGCAATAAAAATGTTGCTGATATATGAAAGTGGATATATAATAGGACATAAAAGATAAAGGGAGACAAAAATAATAATAGCAAACGGAAGTGTAAGAGCTACCATATACAGAAAAATAAAGAGAAAGTCGGTAACAAATACAGGCATTAATGAGAAACAATAAAAGTGTTGAATAACGGCGAGAAAAACGCCACGAAGAAAAACGGCGAGGTAAAATAGTAAAATAGTAAGAACAAAGTTAAGAGTGTAGAAGAAGCATTTGAGTTCCTTGAAAAAAACACAGAGAGAAGATAAGCAGTGTATGGCGAAAAGAACGGGAGGAGGGAGGAGGAGGAAGGGTTGAAAGTTACAATGGAGATTAGGTTAGAAGGATATATAAAAGCGAAACTCGAATACTTGGTGCTGAGCCGAGAATAGAGGGAAAGGAACAGAAAGTGGAAGTACTTTCAGATAGCGGGTAAGAAGGAAACGGGCGAGAAACAGACAGCAGTTGGTGAAAGAAAAGGGTAAAGGGCGAGGGAAGCAACATAAAAATGGGAGGGCAAAAAATTTTCGCTTTATGTAAATGAATGTCCGAAATATTCTCAGTGGAGCTTCCTGTATCGGCATTCCGTGCCATCTCAGGAAGATCCTGTAGCTTCGCGGTACCGCTGCCTTTTACCCTCTTTCAAATATCTCTACCAAAATGAGCGGAATTTTTTCTCCCTCCATCTTCTGCGTCGCGACGTTTAAAGACACTTAGAATACAATTTTTATGATTTTTCTGTTTAATATTTTCGTTGTCATAAGAAATTAAAAAGACATTGTTCAATGTCATAAATTTCGAATGCATGAATGATTGCTTACATCATTATTCTCTCTCGGAGTAGTTCTTCACTATAATTTCTTATACGTACTCATCTATGATATATGTACATGTGTAACGATAAAGTATGACAAAGATAATAACATAAATATATATATATATATATATATACACAAAAATAGATGCAAACGAGTAAATAGAGCAAACAACAACTCGCGTTAATCAGAGAACAATACAAGCCTGTCGGCCGCGAACAAACAAGGTGCGACATGTTCTATGCAAATCCTACCTCGTTGGCTGGAATTGACGTAGGAAGACGTCGATAACTCCTCGGCAAGTCAAATCGACGTGCCTTAATACTGCGTCGGGACGCTTAACTCGATTGTAGTTAACGGCCAAGTTTATCCAGACAGCGTGACGATAGTTGGAAACTACGCGACTTCGTTGCGCGCCTACGATGGATGAGAATGAGAAATGTAAACTAGAGGTATAGTTCTATTTAGATACGAGTCTCTGTAGTAGAGAGAGAGTAAAAGAATCTTTCTAGTATATATAAGATTAGCACAAAATTCGTATAATTCAGTAGCACAGTATAGGACTCTAATAGTACCGTACAAATATATTGCATCATGTTTCACAAAAGTATTCTGGTTAAAGCGTTTTCGTTTTATCAAATACACCCAACGTGTATATATATATTGTATGTTTCAAAGTATTTTTATTTTTAGATTATACGTACCACATGATGCCAGATTATATATTTTATGAAAAACATACGATCGTATTTTATTGGGCTTCAAAGTGTTTTTGCTTTTAATTTCACGCGCGTAAACGTATTTTATTGCACTTTAAATCTGAAGCTTTTTTCGGCCGAACAATATGCGTCAATTGTATATTACATAACATGTAAAATTTTTACCATTGAATTGCGTGCAAAAAAAGGCAATCTCTTTTAAAACACGATAAAGCCGAAACAATTTTTTATTTATAAACAGTTTCGATCTTTTTATTATCGCGATGCGTGGTCACTCGTCAGACCGATCAGAGCAATCGCGAATTGTGCTTTGCGAATCTTAGATTATCCTTCGTGTCGAGTCCGCGGAAGCGTATAATATTTCTGCGTGCGTGCGAGAAAGAGACATGCAAAATATCGCGGTCTTTCCCGCGCGATAAAGAGCGATTTTCTCAGGGCTCATATCGAGGTAAGTGCACCGCCCTTTCGCGAACCCTAGAAAATTACGTAGCTACGCTCTGGGGAGGGGGGGGGGGAGGGGGGGGGAGTGGAACTGACGGTAAAAGCATCGTGATACACGCAACGACCGTCACTTGTCGATCATGAAACGCAACGTATCGCGAAGAGAGGGAGAGGGGAGGGGGGGGGGGGTCTTCGAGTTTTTATTCGCGCGATGATGTACGACTCTATTCTGTAAGAGAAGAAACGGAAAGAGCTTTCGACAAGATCCGCGCGATTTTTGCTCAAGGTGGGCGGGGTGATAGTGACAGAGGGGATCAAGGAAATAAACGTGCACCCCGTTTTCATACGTATGTATACATCTATTGTTGCGTGATGTGAGCGTCTCGCATGCGCGATATTGTAACGCGGAATTTCATATCACTCCGATAAAATACGCCTCTCCGCCTTTATTATCGTGCGGAATGGTCTTAACACAGTTCGCCATGCGATTGGGTTTAACAGACTTATTTCTGTAATACCTTGCATTGGAGGAAAGGAAACGTACGTATAATATTTGAATATCCAGCTGCCAGGTATATTTTAAAATATAAAGTAATAATAAAATAAAATACACACACACACACATGAAACATAATTCATTTAATCAGTGCGTGCGTAAATCTCCGTAAAAATAAACTTCAATTTATTCGTTTCGTTCCATCAGACATAAAATATATAAACGATAATTTATTTCTAACAAATTGCCAGCAGCTATATCTTCACATCGACGAAAAATTCATAAATAAAAGCCTATTAAACTGTCTGATCACGCATTTAATTCTTTATTATTTAAAATTTCACTAAAACGCGTCCTCGTTTTCTGTTTGTAAATTGATAAAACTGATAAAATAAATCGCATTATTTATCAACCCATAATAATTTTAAATTGCTCTCAATTCTTTAATTTGTGAATACGTTTATTATGTACATATAATAAATTCTGTATCGTGGTTGCGAATTCGCCATAATTTGTGCTTTTTTTTCACGAGGAAAAAATTTAACAGAAAAAATACATGGCAAAGTCCTGCGCAAGCAAAATAATTGTATATTCGTGAAAAAGCTATAACGAATATTTGCGGATGCGCGCATACTATAAACATCAAAATATTTGTCGGACTAACGTCGATTTATACTACTGCATGCAGCCACAAAACTCGCTGCCGCCTTACTGGCCGCAGCAACGTAAATTACTTTTTCGCTCGATTATCGATCCAACGTCTAAACATACCGCCCTGTGCAATTTTGCTGCGTGCAGATTACAATCGCTCAAATGTATGGCCTTATTACGACAAATTTATTTTAAGTACCGTTTTCTCTTGCGTTGCATCTTTCGGAATAAATAATTTCAAAGATACAATACAGTTTTGAGAAAAATATATATAAGTAAAGGAGCTTTAATTATTCACGATACAATTATAAACTTTTTCGTTTTAAAACTTTTTATGGACAGTCTTTAACCAAGTTATTGTGGATTATGCGAATTATCAATTTCTTTGTATCTTAATAATTATAAAATACTATATTAAACAAGTAGTAAACTCAACGGATAGAGAGCCGGTTTTGTAGCAAACTTTTATTTCTATAGCGGATTTCATTTTGCTTCTATCATATTGTAAATCCAAAGCACTTAGGCCGATTTGCAGCATAATAATATAATTACTATAAAACATGTCATTATAATTCGCAATGTTGACCTGCAATTTTGTATTCAGAGCTACATCTCTGCTCTGTCTGATAATAAAGGAGAAATACTTTTTCTATTATCTCGACTTAATTTTTCAGAAAAGAATCATATTAAAGTCCGTAGTTCGTTTTGCATAAAACTTATGACGCTATATATCACGCGATGTACTATCTTTTTAATTACAAATTTTTTAATGCGACATATATGAATTATATGAAGATTAGATGTAATACTAAAAAAGTCTGTCATTAATAACCAGTAATTGCACACAATTCATATGTATCATATGTGTTTGTGTTTTGTATTATGTAATATATAATTTTTTAATATCTCTCTTGACAATATTTTCCTCAATTTTATTCAGATATCGATTTTGATGTCTGAAACTGTAATATTCCGCCCACGCGAACGTATGTCGTCATCGCGGTGCGTTTACGAAAAGGTGGCGCCGATATTTGCGGTGCGTCTCGTGGTATCGTGAACCCCGTGAGGTATTTGTCGCGGGGGGACGGTGGTGCTTCGGCGACGATTCGCATTACGGCATAACGACCGCTTCTGCCGCAAAACGCGTCGTCGACCGACGAGCCGCACGACCGGCCGCAGCTGCAACTGCACCGCCACCTCGCCGACCGCAAAACTGCAGGTGGAAACGGCGCGGCATACCGATTCGCGCCTCTCGCAGGCGGCACAAACCCTTTAACCCAGCCGGGATTTATACATTGTTAGATAGATAGAACGGCGGAGGAACGCGCGCAACTATGTTGGGAAACAACAGCGAGAGGAGAAAGGGCCAAGGATCTGCAAACGATTGAAATTTCCGCGCTTTTCCGCAAGCTTGTGGGACCTGCCGAAAGGACGGCGGCGCATTCCAAGGATTCCCGATAAAGCGAGCGCCGAGGCGGACGTCGTTGTCTGTAAACGACGATTTCGCGGCGATCCTTTGACGGCGAGATGCTCGAAAATCCCGAGGCTGTCCCGAAGGAAACGCCGGTGCTCGAAAGACCGGAATGGCGATTGATTGAAACTTTGGAGAACGGGAATTCGAGAGTTTCCTCGATAATCTTTGAATATCGAATTTTCTAATATTACGTAGCGATTATGAAAAGCGTTAAATCATTTGATTTAAATACTTTTAAATTCTAATTTGAATATTTATGTATATTATATATTCTTGTATAATAAATGCAATCAGAACTTTACAGTATATACGGAGAAAAGATCTGTATTTCTCTCAGACATTTCGCAAAAAAACATTTCTGGTTGGCGAAGAGGTATTCCAGAAAAGTAACGATGCCACGGACGCGATTAAAGCTGCGATTTACACGAGTAGGCGAGAAGTTGGAAAAGCCGGCAAGTCTCGACGGATGCGTCGTATTCTCGCTCGGTGATCGCGCTCTTCTTTTCGCTAGAGAGAACCGAGATGGTTAGGGAGGCGAACCGGAAAGGTGAATAAGACGAGGGGAAATCTTCCCTGAACAGAGCTTGAGAGGTGGGAGGACGGACGGGGATTCTCTATTGAGTCGGTCAGCAGCCCGCAGATGCAATTGAATCGAACGTGCTAGAGGGAAGTGCACTTAGCCATTTTGCTTGTCTCGTCTCGCTTCCGCCGAGTCGACTATACTCGAGGAGGGAAACGAGGGGTGGGCTATACAATAACCGCGAATTTCGCGAGACGAGAAAGGAGGATTTAGGAGGAAGAGAGAAGGGAATTTGATTTCCTCTATACGCGTATATATTTCTCTCGCCGTGAAAACCAATATAACGGCGTCCAGTTGAGTAGGGTAGGTCAGCTGATCAGCTCGCGGTTCGCTTACTATGAGCAAGATCAAGTTACGAGCCCGTTCAGATGCTCTAATATCGTGTGCGTGTCCCGCGTTATCTTTGAATATAATTTGGAAAATTTTCGCCTGCCCTGTCCTATTTCCCTCGCATCCTTTGGTTGTTACCATTCATGATTCGTCTGTGTTTAATCCTTTTCGCGATCGATGTTTTCTCTAACCGGTTTTAACGGCGTTTTTTTTTTAAAACGTTCGGGGCACTTTCCAACTTTTTCACGTAACTCGCAACGTCACTATTGATTACTACCGTTTAAACGTCGCTCGTTTCCCCACGCGCGGCGCATGACTAGTAATTTCATTTGGCTGCAATCTGCATAATAAAGGCCGACGTTTAGCTAGATTCGGATGTTGAATTACACTCGTTGCGTGCCGGGCGAAAATCGTTAAAGTGTCCGCTCGGCTCGACTGTTAAACGCGCACAGACGTATCCGTTGTTTTCGTCGACTATGAATTATTATTGCGCCGCTTCTTTCGACGGAATACCACCAAAAAAAAAAAATTTCGACGGGAGGAGGGAGAAAAAAAGACGGAAATATATGAATTTCGGATACGTTATATGAAGCAGGACGTTTCACGAGAGATTCGCGATGCACACCCGATGGTGAAAATAAAATATCGCTAATTAAGATTCAAATAGAAGAATTTTCCTTAAATCGAACGCATTCCTGCTCATCTCAACGAAATCTGAACTGTGTCATAGCTGCGACTTAATGATGCGCGCCGAGAATCGCGGTCTTCGAGAACGAACCAACGAGAGCGAGAGAGTTCGCTCGTAAATATATAACTTACTAACGCCTCGGTGACGTGCGACGATTTAACGGGATTTAAATGTTTCGAGATGTTTCCGAGAATAGTCGAACGTGCGCCGTTGTTTTTGCCCCGGTCACCGATGAATATTCATGGGTCCCGCGCGACGACGTTAAATAGTATCAAGATGCTAATTAATCGCGAGTTTGATCGCGGTGAATTACTTCTTCTCTGCGCTACGTATACCTGAATAATTTATAGCGGTTCTCGCGCATCTATCGAGAGAATAAGAGATGCCATTGTATATATCGGCTGTTCAGAAAAGAATATGTTCTGTTCTCATCTCGTCCGAGCCGGTCGGTTGCATTCTCGTGTTAAATATTACATACGAATGAGTTCGATAAATACGATAGAACGAATAGAAATATTTTAGCGATATTCGCTTGCTTCGTCAGAAAATTTCGAATAAATGTCAAATTAGAGACATCCATCACTATTACTTGCAGCGGCGGATGATGCACCGTGCAATCGACGCGGAAATTACAGGAACACGAATAGCCATGCTTAAGCCTACGAGCTGCTTAAAACGGGCGTCGCAAATTTACTTTTTTTTTTTTAACCATGTATTAAGTCTCGAACGACCTAGCTTGAATAATACCGGGATAGGATAAGTAGGCCAATGTGAGTGCAACGGTGAGGACTGACGGCGAGAGCATAAAGGGACGCATAAAGGGAAGTGGGAAACGAGGGACAGTGAGAATGCTTATTCTGATAGTCCTACTATGAAGTAACATCGTCACTTTAATGAGAATGTCATGCAACGATATCTTTCTAAATTATACAGATGACGCGTGAGCAATTCAGGTATAATAACAAACGCGTCGCACGTGTCTTTCAAATGCGTATATTACTGAACGAGGCTATTATTCGGAAAATCGCTCAAGAGATGACATGAAATGTTATTAGTTCTGCAGATACACGGAGAACGACTTTGAATGTATTTGAGGGTGCTTCAGTTTTAGGGGACGATCGTCTCATAGCGAGTACGAGAGTCGACGATGGGGTTGCGCTTGAATTACGTCGGATACGCGAACGCGTTTAAATTCCGTTTAAAGGGTCATTAAAGCCGAATTAAAGCGCTACCGTCCCGGGATCACCGACGATCCGAGAGCGACGTGAAGTGTACGACTGCTGCATCGTCGTAACTTTCGAATAATATGCCACCGAGGGAGGATCTCTGTCTCTTTCTCTCTCTCTCTCTCGCTCTCTTTCCCTTTCCCCGAAAGGAAGGACGCGGCAGAATCGCAGACTCCTTTCGGAGATTCCGATCCGTGCTCTGAAATATTATATCCGAGATACGCCGGCTTTCGACGACAACGCGACCCGCCCCGTCGAGATCAGTCGAGTTTCAGAGTGCACTCGAGTTCGGCACTCGCGTGTAGGCGGAGAAATTCGAGATTGATACCGTACTCAAAAGCCAGCTAGCTCGCGAGACGCAATTTTGGCTCGTCGTCGCGCCACTTCGCTGAGGATCTTGAATCTCGATATATCGCGCGCAGCTTGGGAAACCCGAGGTAGAAAGAGTTGTAAGCGCCGTATTCTGAAAGTTACGACGTCATTGAAAGAGGATCCTTGTGATAAACACTCTATAATGCATGTGCCATAAAGAAGAGAGAGGTGTACAAAAATGCGTATGTTTTATAAAATAAATATGAGAGAGGATATCGATTATTTTTTTATATTACATTCTTTCTCTTCTATCGAAGTGTCCGAAAAGATATATTTAAATGGGTAATGTTATACAGCTCAAGAAATGGAAAACAGATATAATATGAAAAATATGTATGAATATTATATAACATAATATGATATGAGTACACGACAAATCTGTTATAAATGTAATTACGATTGAGAGATAAACGATCATATTTATTTTCAAATATTTGAATAAAAAGTACGGGGGAATATTATACATATAATCGCGAACACAGAAGAGCGAATATATTACAGCAATTCTGATAAAATATGTACTTTTGAATTCGATATCATTTTAATAGCATTTATAATAATATATACGTTCGTTTCACATTCGTTATACTTTCGTTACATTTATAATATAAAGATTTTAATAAATCCCTATCACGATTATTGTCTGTACGGTCCTATTTGTATAAAATAAAAAGAGATTCGTGGAAAATATTGCAGAAACTGAGAACAGATTGTATATTACGTCTGATAATATAGACTTGTAGTCTAGTCGCGACTTTTACAGGGCCACGTCATCCTGTATCACCATCTCGATATCTAAGCACGCTAGACGGCGACCCGGTTGAATGGAGCTCGGCATCGATACAGCGCCGCGGAGACGAGACGTCGGGGACCTCGGCGGATATTTTTATCCTAAATCGATTTTTTCCTCTTTCGCGCAGCGTCGCCATCGAATCGATCAGTCGACGCTAAAATTGTCCGCGTAACATCTACGTAATACGCGCCGTTTTATCACAATATCGCCATTGCAACATCCGCGTCGATTTTTACCAAATTTTCATACTGATATTAACGCGCGTTTATAGGGGAGAGAGGCAAATAGCGCAAAGCGATGTAATCGGATTACAAGCTTACGTATGGATGAGTGAATGAGAGAGAGAGAGAGAGGGGGGGGGGGATAAGAGAGACGAAGATAAAGAGGAAAAGGCGGAATCGATGCCTGCTATTTGTCACGGTATAAAAAGTACGGGAGTTCATAGAGGTGAATAAAGGAAAAATTGAGCACCGATGAATAGGACCCTGTTGGGTCATCGGCGAGGCTCTCTGCGTAACATTGCCGACATTTCACGATGCCAGTTGCAGCGCGCAAGGCAAAAGCGAATCAATTGCGACTGAACAATCAGCGACGTGACATTTTTCAAAGAAAAGCTCCCCGTTGCGTCAACATGCAACGTGGTTACGATTATCCAAACAAAAATCATAGAAATATCGCCGATGGATCAAGAGACACACACCAGCGATGCGGGGCTGGTTTTTTAATTTACCTCACATGCGTCGTCCCCGAGTGTCGATTACAGAAGAGCTCGGACGGTTACAAGGCAGTCGCTTTAATTACACCTGACAGAGCTCGGTTCGGTTTTGCCGTGCGGCGGTTTCAATTACAGTGTTCATGATCGTAAAGTATAAACGCAATAGACGCCAGCGACTCGTTGCACCGATACATACACATAAACATATATGCGCATATATATATACAGGGTATCCGACAAGTAAGTGACCAAACGAAAGGTGGATTGGAGGTAGATTGGGTCAAATTGAGTCGAAAAATCCTGAACCATTTTTTTATAACGCTTAATAAAGGAGTTATTATTGAGTAAAATCTGGTCAATCAGCGCCGATCTTTAACTGGGCGATTTTTAGCACGTCGGTGAATCGCGCGTCTGATAATATGCGGAGGGGCACACTTCACGGTGCGCGTTACTTACTTTTCGGACACCCTGTATATTATATATATATATAATTGAGGATTTTATGGGAATTGATTTTCCATAAAGCGTTACGTTGTCGTACTGCATTAGTTCGGCTAAATCTGTAGTCGATGCGCCGCAGCTATTAAAGTAACGCTCGATTGTTGTATGGCCTGCGCCATCGATTTTTCTTCCATTTTTTGATCGGAGAGAGAGGATTGAAAAAATATGTACGCCGTAGGAGCCAAAAATCATGTTTCGCAATGTTGTGGTTTTCCGTACATATCTCATTGTATCGCGTCGCTATTTATGGCAAATCACGCGTTATAAATACGGGATGCCGCGATGGCAATGCTGATTGGCTTTGCTTCGCGCATAATCTGATTGAAATTTTATTTATTCATCATTTTTTTTTGTTATATCGACGGCTCTTTATGAACACGATGCCTCGTACGAGTTGAAGATTTTTCGATTGTGGTTCGCGCATTTCATGTGCGATTATAAAAATACCGGCGTGTAAATATTAATCATGCGACTAGTGAGACGACTGATTTTACATATATCATTTTTATCAAGATAATACAATTAAATTGTTTCGTATCGTAACCGCAAGTAAAGTGAATAGCGCAAACTCAATCTTACTAACGGTTAATTATCAACCTCGGGAGCTAAAGATACTTCCAGTTCATAAATTCAGTACGTCGATATTTCTTTTCGCTGCACAAAGCAGCAGTTATAAAGCTGACATTCCTTCGTACCATCCTTCTGACCTATTGCTGGATAAAAAAGGTTTGATATCGAAAAGATCGATAACTCAACACAGATCATCTTGATTTTTATCGAAGCTTTTTATTCTTGCATGAGAAGAATCCGTCTAGTCGTGAGCTTAATTGCGGCCCCTACTGACTGGGAATCGGTTTTCGTTTTCGAACGATTAGAGAGATCCCAGTGCGACTAGATCGTTCGATGTCGGTGAGTGAGGCCGCGACGACCAATCGCGAGGATTAGCTGTGAAAATGTAGTTTTAACGACGTCGCGGCACGAAAGCTCAACGAGAAACGAAGTTATGTTGCGCGATTGAGTTCTTTTATATAAGGTGCACCAGAATTATATACGATTTTTACATACAATCAAATTCGATCAAAATTATAAGCTGATTGACAGACGAGACGCTCTTGTGAAACAGTAAATCGACACCACATTTGCCATGAAATCTTCGATTGGAAAAATATTCCACAATTTTAGGGCATCGTGTTACGATCGTAACCCGAGCGATACGGATTTGTCTGCTTAAATATGGAGGTCAAAGTTGCACGTTTCGCGGAAACCACCACACCGTGGAGGGCGGCGGGAGACCTTCAACCCTCGACCTACGAAAACCGCCGTGGAAAGCTATCGCGTGTCGGCGCAATCGGCGCTGGGTGCGTCGACACTCGAAGGATAGATTATGTCGAAGCATGTGGCGGACTCTGACATTTCGGGCTGGGAAGGCGGCGAACAGAGTTCGCGGACACGATCGGATTAAATTAATGTACCTACCCGCCGTGACACTTGACGCTTGAAAAATAGCGTCACCTCGCGCGTCGTCGAAAATTCCTATTTTACGGACTCTCGGGCGCCGAAATTAATTCGTAGCTGATACGCGATCGTTCTACGCCTTCCATAACTCGCGATTTTAATGTCAACGGTTCGCGACTTATAAAGCGAATTCGCGTTTTATAAATGTGCGATTTATACTGCATTAATCTCTCCGAAGAGCGTTAAATAATCTTTAAAGATATTTTATATATCATTATCTTTTTTATTATTGCCGTCTATTGTCGATTATTATCGTGCGGATCTTGTCGTCTGTACTTTGACGCGTCGCTCTCGCATTTAAACAGCACGCGACAACTCAGCCGATGCAATTGCGCAGGCGGATAAAGGTAAACTGCATTCGTTATTCCGTGTTGGTTTCGCGCGCGAGCCACGTTGCAGAAATTTTACCGCTTTCGCAATTTAACGAGCTGGGGCCTGCCCGAACGAACGAACGAATGAAACCATGAACGAGCGACGCATCTCGCGCTACCGCAATTTCGGCAGCCGGTGTCGATCAACCCTCTCTGAGAGCTTATCCTCTCTAAAACAGCAAGGCGTTCTCTCTCTCTCGAAAAAAAAATATCAAAAATGTTCTCGTTAGTAACAATCGAGTTCGCCATCTCTATTGGCTCGATAATACTTCGTTGTCGCATCTGCTATCCTATTGCTTTGACAGCGACGATACACCGACAATGATGCACTACGACGACGCAACCCCTCGCTCGATCGTCCCGCTGCTAAACTCGTGCATTGTCCCGTGATGGAAAAAAAAGGGGTAGAGAAAGAGGGGAAAAAAACAACAAAAACTCGTCGATAAAAATGACGCTACATCGGAGACGCGATTAAATATCGCGCTCGATGTTCAAAGCGGCGGTGATAGTCATTAATAGGAGACGCGCGCGCGACATGCGTTACCGGGCTGCCACTCTCGTTAATACAGAGATCTAGCTCGTCGGACGGCGGCTCCCGGTGAAAAAGCGCTTTAATCCGAGCCGCGCTCACGCTCTCGCAGCGCTCATCGACCGTTCCCTTTTTGCACCTTTTTCATTTGTCCGACAATAAAGCAGCTTAATTGCTCCGCCGAGATCGGATGTATTTGAACGAGACGCGGACGTGTTCCGGCACGCGATCCTTCGTGTTCGAAAGGATACGTACTATGTACAAATACCCTTTCTCTCTATATGTGGATACGACGGATTATATATGGTATACCTAAACGCGAAACCCCGAAAGCAAGCGAACTCCGAATGCAAATCGCACCCTTTAAGATTAAACTCGAGAAATGCTATAATTGAACGTAGCGTGTAAAAGGGAGAAATATATTGTATATACTTCGCGGAGTTTATAAATATTTACAAAGCATATCTGCGATCTTATGATCAATTTAGCATTTTTAACGACGTTGGATTTCATTACTGCTTATGAATAAATATAAATAATAATTTATGTATTTCGTATAAAAAGCGTGAAAATCATTTTTGCAACTTCACAAAGCGTTGATCTCGAGAGAGAATCCAATGTCATTCTACGATATCATCGCGAGTGAATATTACCCGCGTAAAACGATCTAAAACTGATTGCATAGAGTACTGTATGGCGGAGTAACAACAGTATTAGTATCCGTTAACGTCGAGAATTTCGATAGTTCCAGCGGGTCAAGTGAGATTAAACGAGAATTCGGTCGAGAGGGTGAGGAGGGAGGATCGCGATAAAACGGAGGACTATTCGCGGCCGCTGCGAGCAATACAATGTATTTTCCCATTCAACGAGAGACTCTGTAAATATGTTTAGTTATGATATAACTGATGATAGAAAGCCTCCTTGAATAATGGACAGAATGTCCGAAAAATGTTGTGTTATACTACTAGATTTCGAAATAGCGTTTCGATATAAAACAATGCTTTTTTTTTTTCTTTCGCTAATACGGTTTTATCTCAAAATTTTCTAGTCGGTAAATGATTTTCAAGCTTAACGATATGTCCTGTATTCGTATTATATATTTTATAAAGCACTGGACAAGAGAGGAAACTTTCCGAGAGTCCAGTCGTTAATTGGATAAATTCGTCGAACAAAGAGACTCGTCATCATCGTCGTCGTGATTTCTTCGTTCGTCTTGAAAGTACACCGTAAAAATCTCATCAGATTCCCGATACTTCTGATCACGTGCTCCGCAAAAATTATTACGCCCAGCCGGCGTATAAGAACGGACGAACGGAAACAATAACCGGACGAGGGTCGCAGATTTAATTATAAGAAATCGCCGAACTTCCATCCGCGACACGTGCCCGGTTCTCTCCTTCGTGCCCAATCCCCCCGTCCAATGTCTTAACCTAATTCCACTTAAGTTTTGCTGGCCGACCGAGCGAAGACTAATGCTCGTCTAACTGATCGTTTTCTCCGCAACACTGACTCATTTCTGGCGAGAACGAGTCTCGGAGGGATTTTTCTTCCTGAATTCGCGACGCGACGCTTTTACCTGCTTACATCGGCAGAAAATTAGCTTGGCCAGCTTCCGGCGAATATGGTCGTCGGTCATCTCGTCTCGCGTCGTAAAACTCGAATTGCCGCGATAAACTGCATCTACCGGACTTAAAGTTGGCATCACTCACATCATATCACATTATCCTTAGGATTTTATTATAATTCTGGTTGTAAAAAGAGTTGTCAGAAGTTGTAATCAAAATCGTGCGATAAAGTTTATAGTTGTAAGCGCACGGCATAATTGAACCGACGAACATTGTGCGCTCCGATATTCTTTAGGATGCAGAGCTCGTAAATTATTGCAAGAAAGAGTGAGTTCAGATTTCTCTCTCTCTCTCTCTCTCTCTCTCTCTCTCTCTCTCTCTCTCTCTCTCTCTCTATATATATATATATATATATATATATATATATATATATATATGTATATACAGCTTATAAATTATATTTTAGACTAGACGAGCTTTTACTATGCGTGCGATTGATTCCGTCGGGCACCGAATCTGTCCTTCGTACATTTCCTGGGTTACATGCAAGCGATAGTAGTAAAATCGCTCAAGAGACAGTTCTTGGTCGGCTATTCCGTCGATTACGATCAATATAGGATCGTGCAAATCTGCATAAGATTCAAGAATCGCGATCAAAATATCTATTGGGAATAAGAATTTTATGCAAACTCTCGATCTGACTGCAATGTTCATAGTAACACGTTTTAATTCATGTTTCTGAAAAGTATAGAAATTTACTAAATAAGTATAAAAATGATTATAAAATTGATGAATGTAGAATAATTTATTTGTTTCCAACCGAAGCGCGCATAGCTTTCCTGTCAATAATTGTTGCAAATAATTCATTTCAATGAAGAGCGTTTTTAAAGCGTCTATTTGTATTGCACAATTTTTCAATATTCTTGTATAAAAGAGAGCAGTCATTTAATATATATTTTTCTAGAATATGTACACGTTATATTTGAATATTATTTGCTTTTGAATATCAAGTGATATTACGTCAACATATCACCTACTTCTCGTTATTTTTTAAACTTGTTATAAATTTTTTTTTTTGTTTTTTTCATTTTAATCGATTTTTCTCTCAATATTTCTCTTCAATATTTCTATACATATGCGACATTTTTACAAAGTACAACAATTAAATTGATAAACATTTATTTACCAGCGCAATATTGCGAGCGCAATTTCTATTTTTGCTTCAATATGTGTCCATAATTCTCCCATAAAAATCCATTTTTCATGAATTACATACACATTCGATATTTACAAAATATTCTGGCAAATCAACGAAATGTTTATTCATCGCGAATAATTTTTATCGTTGTCGAAACCGATTGCAATGATGTCAGAAATCACGAATGGATCGCAACATTGTCGAAATACACAAATCAATCCGAAATTACCTCTGCTAATTAGCAAAAGTTTGCATGCGTATGTGTTGTCACGTATACGAATTCCAAGTTCGAATTCATATTTCTATTAATTTTGCGAATCTAATTGCACGAGACTTTTCGTTCGTGAAATAAAATATAAGCGCGTAGATTTCAGGATCATTGAGGTAATTAATAATTATATTCAACGATTAAATCGTGATATTATTTTTTTTTCTTTCCATATATATAAGTCACACCAAAAAAAATGTCTTTATTAAATAAAAATACTAATTAAATGATAATAATCACGTATGTTTTATTATATCTTTATCTTATATTTCTAATCTTTGGTTTTTCATTATTTCGATGAGTAGCGTAAGTAATTAGTAATTATCTTCGCAACTAACACACGATCATTATCGTGAGGATCGGCATATTTACGCGGAATAAAAAAATTAGCTGCCATAGCTAAAAACTGTGTGTGGTAACTAGATTTCAGTCGTAATATATGGACAGCGAACATCTTAGCTGTGATACCTATTTATTAGGTGCAACAGCGAACATCTTAGCTGTGATATCTATTTATTAGGCGCAACAGTAAATCGTTTTGCTGCAGTTTAGAAATTTATTTTTCAAACTATGATTAGCTATGGTAGCGAAAATTTTTTTTTCCGTGTTGGGCGACTTTTACGCGTAATTAATATTAATTACTCGCAAGAATCATTGGATCGCACGGGCGAATGCGTACATCACATCTTTCTCTCTCTTTCTCTCTTTGATTGCCCTTATCGGCCACCCTTCGTGTCGCAAACGGACCTAACCTGTCCGACACGAGCGCGTTGCAACCTGCATCCAGCATGGAACGAGGCCATGTGCACTGTCTGGTCAGATAGTGTCGGCAAAGCGAGGGGCACGAGAGGGAGCGAGGGATACGTGAGCCGAGGTCGAGGAGACCGATATCCACCCACCCCCTCGCCTCTCGGCCACCCTTCCCACCTTCCCTCGTGCCGCGACCAAGGTTACTCCTCGGAGTCGCGTCGTCAAGAGCGAAAAAAAAGAGAAGAGATGGGAGAAGACGCGCGGAAAAGGAATCGACTGCTGATGCCGGGAGCTTACCGGGGAGCCTGCTAAATCCGGATCCTGAATTCGCCACCACCTCTCTCACTCTCTCGCTGGGGTGTGGTTCCTTCGCGTACGGGCGGGGCCAGAATCACCCCACGGGATTAAGGACTTTGGACTTGGCTGGTTTCGGGAGACTCGCGCGCACCGTTCCTATACGTGTCGCTTCCGGTGTGCGTCCGCGCGTGTTTGTGTCGTCCTAGGTGTACAGGTTGCGGGTGCGCGATGACGGATCTTGCCACGGGATCGACGATAAAGAACGAGAGGTAGAGAAAGAGCAGGGGCGTCGAAAGCGCGCGCGCGTATGTGTGTCTGTATATACTTTTGCATACGTCTCTTTCTTTTATTCCTTTCTCGCGTGTACACGAATGTATATCTTTATATGCGTATACCCTGCATGTATGTACGTATATGTATGTACGTGCGCGCGGCCGATTATATGTGTGCGACGATATCTGTATCAACGCGAACGCGCGTGTAACGGTGGGACGCGGTGACGATGTAAATGGATGTACGTTGGTGATCGGGACCGACGGGGTGTATGCCTGTGTGTTGCGTGTATAGGTTCCTTGGAAGAGAAGTGGATCAGGATGAGGGGGATCGGCCTAGAGACGAGGTCCTGCCTTCGCTAGGACATTGTTATTCCTAGTATAGCGTCGCAACGAAACCAAGTCGCTGCCAGCTCGATTCTCCCGCGACGGTCACCCCCGCCTATCTTCGCCGATGTTGATTCCCCGGTTAGGACTCGCAAAGGTCCTCGCCGCAGAAGGTCTCCTCGCCGCCTCAGTCACGTGTCTGGTCGCGCCGCGACATTGTGCGTCGACGAACGTCGTTGATGATTATCGCGATTCTCCTCTTTTCGTTCGTCATCGATTCACTCCGGATATGTTACACCGGCAGAGCGCGTTGACGAGACTCTCGACATCGTGCACCCCCGTGATCTTGTTTCGAGGGAAAAACGCGCGCTCCGTCGACGCGCGATGACGTCGGGATAACAAATGTCGGATCACTGAGTTTTGATGCGTTGGATTTCGTAGATGAATCTCCGAAGGTGGCGAAATCTCCCCGAGACTCGCGACCTTCGGTCTCGACCTTCGCGATCGATGGCGGCGCGGGCGAGCCAGCCAAGTGTGTGTCGTTCTCCGACGATGCGATAGATCTCCGCATCGGCGATCACTGTGGATCGTTGCTGTCACTCGCGTCACTGCTGTTCGAATCGCGTACACACAATCCACACATCGATACTCGCACTTAATAAATAAGAGAGACGTCGCGTTCTGTCGTGACGCGGTTCGATACCGTAGTAGGTTTCTTTTATCGTGGATAGTTTCACGATTCCTCCCGAACTGCGTCTTCGCGGAGGCTGTCGGCCGTCAGAGTATCAGAATATTCCGAGTCTCGAAGAAAGCGCGAAAAGTGGAACACCGTGCGTTTGATGCGACGCTCGGACGTTCGAGCGGGCGACGCGACGCGACGCGACGCGACGCGCGACACGACGAGCGGCTCCGTGGCGCGCGGACGAGACGACGCGGTACGGACGCACGCGACTTTTGCTAGGTCGCTCGTCGCTGCCGATCGCGATATCCCGAAGTACGCGTAACGCGTCGCGAGGGAGTACACCGAGGTGCCGCTTGCCTGGCGATGCTGCGCGGCGCCATGACAGCGCGTTAGCTTCTCCACCATCGTCCCCACCTAAACAACCCCCCACTGCCGTCTCTCGCGCCCTTCTACCCTCGTGCCGTCAGCAACCCCCTGCTGTCTCTCGCGTTTACTCCTTTTATCCGCCGCCACCGTCGCCACCACCGCGACGGCGTACCCCTCGTTCCCCCTCCGCCTCGTTTCAACCCTCCACGGCTCCGCGATCCCCTATCGCCCCTCGCAGCGAACCGTCCTGCTTCGACCCCACCAACGCAATATTGATCGGGCGGAAGGGCGGCATCCAGGACTGTAAGGATTTACCGAGGGCACCCCGGGGCAAACGTTCTTCCTCGCCCCGCCTTTGACTCTTTTCTGTTTTCTCGGATTTTCTTTCGCGGCTTTTTCAGCTCCCTCTACGGTGACATCATCCTACAGGATTGTTTTTTCGCGGAACACTCTTTGGTTAATATTTTTCCTTCCCCGAGGACGCTCGTTCTACGGAAAGAAGACGATAGGAATCACGATAAGACGCGGGAGGATGACTCGGAAGCTGCACGTGGAGCACTGCGTGCGGATGAGACTAGAAATTTTCTAATTGCGAATTTGTGCGAAATGAAAATACAGTCGGAAGATCGAGGTTTAACTTTCAGAATATTTATTTCGATTGCGTATGAACATTAAAAAATAATCGGCTGATAAGTTTGATTGAAAACTGAGAAATATAAATATCACGTCTAGGCAAAGTACGAATCTTACGCAAAGCATTAATTTAACATAGATTAAGTCTACAGCACTTTATGTATAGAAAATAATATTTGATAAATAACGTAATATAAAAAATTTTTTTAATATCAGCTAATTATTTCAAGCCATTTCACGAATAGCTTTAAATGACTGTGTTTGATAACTTCATTTCGATTTACGTCAATTTGGTTAGAGAGAAAACTCGTTACGGAGTTCAGTTTGCTTAGACCGCCGCGGATAGAAAAACTTTAGGTTTGTCTTTTAAAACTAACGGATCGCCAAAAGAGGAAAACTACGTTTTGTTTCGGGATGGCGCTCAGCTTTATGGGAACCCCTCCTGTCATCGACCGTCGTGATTAAAGGACGGAATTAAATCACGTTTCAGCTCAACTATGGGTAAACTCGTGGACCGTAAAAAACATATTATTTTCCTCTTTTGCACGGTGATAAAAATAATCGGCATTTTGAGAGCGAGCTTATCGTCATATTATTCTCGTCATATGTAACTTTTCAGAAGCGACGTACGCTCGGAAAATGTAAGCTAAGATTATATTCAAATGTCGTCTCCTGCAGCTGTTTTCCGATACCGCAATTGTATCGACCGAGACTGCGATAATCAAGCGTCGAAAGGACGAGATTTAGGCCGACTGCTTTATATCCGAGCGATTCGCTCTCGTCGAAAAATAGCGAGAGAGAAAAAGAAAAAAAGAGGGAGGAAGAATTTTTAAATTTCAATTTAAATATTATACATCTGCAGCGCGCCGTCGTATGTACAATATAATACGAGAAGTAAACAAACATTTGCATAATTTCTTCCCCGAATGTATATTATTTTCTGCGGCTCTCCACCCTCGCGTTGAATATCGAAGGGAGAAGAACCGAAGGCGAGTTCGCGCCAAGTGTGGCGCTAAATTTAATTAAGCACGCACGAGACTTTGCCCGTCGAAAGAGCCAAGTATATAGCTTCTTTTCTTAATTTATTCATCCTCGGCGGGGGCTGCCGTCGACGCCGGCGGACGTAATTTAGCGAATCTTTCCCTGAAGGTTTCCAATTTAGGCAGCTGTGGCTACGATAACGTCATCGTCCGAGTGTTCGAGTCGCTTTTGCAAATAGAATGCTGTAAAATTTTTGCATGACCGTGCACACTTTAATTTCGCGTTTACGCTCCGTTTATCGAGAGCACGCTCAGTACCTCTGTTGAACGATACTTGTTTTTAATTTAACGTTACGTCTTTTTAATAGCAGGTATAATCTTTAACTTGGTAAAACGTTCGTTTGGAATTTATATATATATATATATATATATGTATGGAGTACATATAGGCGAGCACAATTACGTGATATGTTATATGATCAAAGAAATTATTAAATTATTTCTAAAATTATTATCAAAAAATTCACGATCCGATCTCGCAAAAATATTAATAGGCGCTTTTCATCAAAACCATTAAAGTTGGCGCCCGAAGCAATAATTCTGCACGTTCTCGGAAGAACTCGATTTACATAAAAGTACCACCCTTATTGGAGCTCGCACCCATACATACGCAAGTTTTTTTTTTTTTTTTTTTTTTTAAGGAAAACTGCAATTTTTTAATTTTTTTGATAGAAATTGCGATTAAAAATATTGTAAATATGTTTGTAAAAAGTATATATTGTAATTGTATACATGCATATCAAAAAAAAAAAATTACGACTATTAAAAAAAGAAAAAGATTATCATTTCGAAGTAATTGCTATCAATTTACTTAATAATATTATATCAAGTTCTTTGCATTATATAAAAAAAAACATTTCCGTCTAATTTTATTTTATACTTTATATGCAATCTGAAAAGTTTTTACGATCGGCGGAACATAGACATCATAGACATTGCGCATAAATATTGTCGCATAATCCGAGCGTGGGATAAATCGCGGCTCGTGACAAGAGAATGCAAAAACTTTCTCTGTCCTGGCATTCTCGATACAAAAGCGATGTCACCGACGTCGACATTGTTTCGAGCGCTTTACAAGAACGGGGAACTTTTCAAGGAGATGATACTCTGTGCCATCGCGCTGCCTGTTGTTACCTCGATAAATTTCAAATACGGTTGAGGGCTTGAATGAGAGGCTCGCAGCCGCTAAACGGACGAAACAATTGCGGTTTTCTCCGCGCTTTTACTCGTCAATTTTTCGAATCTCAAATTAACTGAATCGTTCGATATCGCCTCAATGGTCTGGCTAAAATGATTTCTAACCGAATTCCGGACAAAAATCAACATATTACGGTGAACATTGGAAAATTTCGAGGGCGCTCGGAACACTCTCTTTCCACGTTTCTACGGTTTTCACGCGAATCGGAATCAGCGAGTAATTGCCGAAAGATTTATTAATATACCTAGTATACAACATTGTATAATATCCCATATATTATAAGATAAAATCGAATTTATATCTAAAGAGAGTAATACTGTATATATCTTAATAATTACATTCTTGCAAAAAAAAATCACTATATTATTAACTAACACTTACCCTCAGAGCCCGTTGAATCTCGAATCCTTAAAAACCGTCTCAGGATCTAAAACAAAAAGAAACATTGGCTGAGCTTAAAGGCGTGATACCGTGGGAGTCGTGTTAGAACTTTCGCAATTTACAGTCTGAAAAATCCTACCGTAAGAACGATCGCGTGACTAGAGAGAAGGTGTAAGGCTGGAGTAAAGAGAGTAGATGTGAGGCTGGCGGAAGTAACCGAACACAAAGGCAAGAGTGCGCTATGGCCGAAGAAGGCGAGAGAAAAGGTGGGAAACGTCGTGGTACGAGAGGAAAGATAAAAAAAAAAGAAGAATTTCTGGCACGAGAGTTCTCGGACTTTCATCGATTTGCCAATCTGGTTATATTGAGACTTAATCAAAAGAGATCGCTGACTTTTCTCCTCTTCAAGCGATCGAGGGGAGATTGCAAGTAGAAGGTAGAGAATGGATAATCCGCACTCGACGATCCGTAATCGACTTTAGTCGATCAACTACATTGAGATCGATCGATTACATTGATTTGAGATCTGTTTATGGATAGTTTTTTGTAAGGGTAAATTAAACTCTTAGATTCCGGAATTCTTCCAGCTTAACGCTGCGAGAACTTTCAAAGCTTCAATATTAACTTTTTTATGACTGGAAAGGCGCAAACGCGAGATATGCGTATTCTACTATTGATACTGAGATCGTAGCTATGAAAAACTTGGCGCATCAGTTTCGACGCCATTTCAGAAATAATAACGCGCGTTAACGGCATTTCTTTCGGCAGAATGGAGCGCGTAGGATAAGAGAAAGATGGCGAGAACGCGGTCGATATACTTGTCACGGCCAGACTATTCAGTCGTTAGAAGGAAAAAAAAAAAGTGAAGAGAACGAGACTGCGGGAGCAAAGCTCTGGATATTTGGACGAAAACTGTGTCGAGAAGGGATAGACTGGCAGTAAGAGTGGAAAATGGACTTAAAAAGTAGAAATCTTGCCTTTCGTTCGTTTCTTTTTTTTTTTTTTTTGCTTCTTTTTCAAAGATCCGATAATGCATCTAGTATTTTATTATTTCAAAATGTCGGAACATTACGTGCGCGCGTCTCCCAGTATTAATGTATACTTCCTCGGCAGAGAAAAATGCCTTTACAAAGAGAGCCGATAATAAAATAATTCACGTCGCCGCCATTCGCGAGTATCGATCTGTTTAGGGAGGAGAACTCGGTCACGAAAGTCCGTAAATCGCATCGCGTCGTAGATTATTCGCTCGGAATCGCCGCAGAATATTTGGTCGCTGGAAATAAATGCAACGTTCGCGGCACAACAGAACCCCCGAGTACGGCGGGCAGTTCCATCGGGTACGGAAGCGTTTCCGGCAGGGAAACGCTGACTGTAAATTGTTAAATAGCTACGCTTAACGAACCTGTCGGGTGGATCTAAAGAAAACCAAATATAGTTTAAGAGTATGTAAAATTCGTGCTCGAGTTTGTTGAAATGAGAGTGCCTGCGTGTAAAGTCCGTCAATTATGTTGATGATCTCGCGAATATTGCGATACATCGTATAGAGTACAAGACACTATACAAAAGTACATATACACATTTTCCTGCGATCTCTGCCAAATGTTTAAACTGTACCAAATGGCAATGTTCTATGATTGCTAAAGTAACATACGTATTCTGTATTTATTTTGACTCTTAACAAAAATTTAATTAAATGCTTAATTATCAAGATATGATAGAAATTAAGGAAGATGCGCCAAAAACAGAAATTCTATTAAAATTTTACCGTGGAAACATAAACTATAACTTTATACTTGAGAGCTACGATATAGCGCTGAACCATATCCTGCATAAAAAAAAAAAAAAAAAAAAAAAACAGTGACGAAACTCTCGAACTTCACGGAGAATACACAGTATTCGTGAATAATTTACGATTGATGAATAATAAATTGTTAAGCCTCACAATACACGATCGTCAAGTAGTAGTTTGCGAGGCAATGTTACGTTATAGCAGAAACTTTAAAAGTGAGAGGAGGAAAAACTTTTGCATGCGACATTGTTAAAAATAGTTGCATCGAAACGCTAATGTGATTGCACAAAATGTTTGAAATAGCTCACATAATTTATCATAAATGTCACATCTGTATTTTATGAATGCGTTTGCGAGCCGAGGCGACGAGCCCGCGGACGTGACTCTAGTTTAGAATTCCGCGAACTTCATCCAACTCTCATTTGCACCGAGAGTATACCGAAACTGAAACGAGGCGCGAGTGCTTTCTTTTGAAATTCGGAGCCCGGTTAATCGAACGCAAATTACGATGCCGCTGGCTATTAAATTTTATAAGATTGCTACTTGCTCGCGCCGTTGTTACAAAGCAAATATTCGCCATAATTCAAACAAGAATTGGCAAGAAAGAAGATATCCATTTACTCTTTCCTATTAAAAATAAACGGATTTCATCCTCTTATCATTAATCTATTCTCGACAGCTCTTTTTCGTAATCCGTATCAAGTCTAGTGAGGGACTCTCGTTTGCATCCTCTTACTGTCAACATGATCCTCCCCGAGCTCTTTCATCTCTTCCGCATTTTCCTCTCCTCTAGCACGATCTCGCGTGTAATGTCGCGAGAAAAGGGGCGAAAAAAAGAAACCGTCCTCTTCGGTCTACGCTTTTCCGTTGCGACACGTCGAAATTGGCCTAAGCTCCTAGGCGGAAGGGATCCAAGGACAGAAGTGATCTGCCTCAAGGGTGTAATGCCCTCCGCGTCTCGCTTCTCTCATCCCTCAGAATCGGCGAAAAATCTAGGAAACTGCAGGTCCAAATCTAATCGTTCGCTCGCCCGTCCCGTGAAGAAATGTCTCCGAGGAGCTACAAGACTCTCGACGAGAACTTCTGGTCGTGCCTCCTCCTCTTTATTGATCGAACAGGTGAGTCTTTTGTCATTGCTATTGTCTGTCGAATCCCATAGTTCGAATTTTCTGATGATGGAATACACGAGACTTCTTCACGGAGATTCTAATATCTAATCAACTGTGGCGACAAACGACTTAATCATCTATAAAATTAAATTACGGGGTGTCGTTAAATCATTTCTATCTCGGATAGATGAGGCGGAACGTACCGTATTCACGGCATGGATTTAAATGGCTCGCTCTCGATATCGTGTCAAAGTTAGAAAACATCTCTCGGCTGGCGTCGACAAAAGTAGGTTCTAATTTTGACGCGGATTGTGTTACGCTTGTATCGTCGTGCAGACGCGTCGACGTATCGTAAGTCTGTGTGATACTCCGATATAGCGACTCTAATTTTAGATAGATCCAATCGGAGCCAATATCAATATAAACTCATTCGTGGTGTAAGAAAATCCGCGCGACTGTGTGCGAACTGGTGAAGCATAATGTTCTTCTCGTCTATCTAAAATTTCACATATACATGCGTGCGCGCGCGCGCGCACACACACACACACACATTGCTTCGTGTTTACACCAATAATCTTTATACGGACGGTCGACTATGAACATCGAATCGCTCGGTGGAAAATCGATGTCCTTCTCGGTACCAAGTATCGGTCTGGAGATCCGCGAGGAAATTTGGACGGCTAGAAATAGGTAGTAGGTACGAATAGCTATGCACACATTAATGCATACACTTGGACTGCGTGCGTACAGGTGTACGTAATTTCATTTGATAATCACCGCTCGCCCATAAACAGGTGGTCGGAATTTGCGACCGAAGTTCGAACTGAAATCGATTAGTTCGCTGCAAGTTTCGTATGTATATCGCACTATTAACATTGCATCTGTCGTTGAATAATGATATACGCATATTTTTATCTCCATACAATTATCCGCGACGAATCTGTATTGATGACACAGCCTGGGTGTGTTAATTTAATAAAATGTATTAATTTAAAATCACACACTTTTAATCTTGTACACGTGAATATATTCACGTGAACTCTCTCGAGAATTATATTATTTTTATCTAGAGCGTAAGACTATAATAATTCATTTAACATTCCGAGAGATTTCATAATCGCTCTAACATTCTAACAGCAGCTGACTTTCCCGCCTTCCGCATGCGCGTACTAAGTTTTAAGGAAATATTACAGGGATGAAGTCAGAGAGAATCATCTCGTAAATGAGCGATTCAGTTCGACGAGAAAGGGAAACGGAGCATCAGAGCTCGGACCGACGAAAGCATTGAAATGCAAATGGACGGTAGCTACACACACTTGTCTCGCGCTGTTCATGCACGAACGGTGGATCGGAGACGGCGCGGCGGACGTGCGTCTAGCTGCCCGTCTCACGTGCAACTGGGCAAAGCTCGTTCACCGCGCAGACCCGGGGCGCAGCCGAGTGTGTAGCATGCATGAAACTCTAACACATTAAGCTATTTCTGACGTTATCATCGCACGAATGCGCGCGTATATGTGAATTAATAATACGCCTTCTATTAATAAACAATATTTCCGTCGACACTTTGCACGAATGCAATATCAGATACTAATACGAGAAATTCTTTCCATCAACGAGTTCAATCGCCGCGCGATTAGTGCCGTGCATTTATGATGCATTTTATTAAAGCTGACTGCCCATTAATTAATCATTATCCACCGTCCTTCCTATGCCACCTGCGGTGCAAATGAAAGCTGACGCAATCGTGGTCAGTCCGTTAACATCGATGACATATAATTACGTCTATCGCCACTCTGTCTATACACGATATATATTCAACACTATCTCGTGGAGATATATCGTTGCTGCAGCTATATATATATATATCAGATATATTCCTCCAATGACTTTTTCGCATCGCTTTCATTTATTTATCTATTTATCAGCGTATACATACATAGAGCAAATGTAATAGCGGGTTGTCACGAACTAAAGATAACTACGTTGTCGTCGACCGACCTTAGGATGATTGCTGATCGAATTACCGGACGAACCGACGTCCGACGAAGGATTCCTCGAATTCCGTAAGACCGGAAATTTAATTCCGAAGTCTGCCACAAAGGACGACCAGGCAACGGAATTAACGAATTCGACGAAAAGATTCCCCTTCGGATTCCACCCCGCATCGCTAACCAAGGGCTCTCTCTTGCTTTTTTTCTCTCTCTTTTTTTTTAAAATTCTTTTTCTTCTTAACGTCTTTCGCGCAGTCACCGGATGGAAGACACGATTTGTCGATTCCCGAGAAGTACGAGAAGACCATCCTAGACTTCGACTACTTGACTCAGTTAATTATGGACTAATAGAAGCAAAAGTTCCCCCGATAAACGAACTTGAGGAGAGGCAGAGAGAAAGATCCAGGACATTATGGTCGAAGGACTAGGTAGGTGGTCGTTGGCGTTAGAATCTTCAAGAAATATCTTTTAGCGACTAACCTTCTAATTATGCCAAGTATTCTACGAATTAGCGGTGGAAATGCGAGTGTGGAGGGCAGCTTGGTTTCAGTAAAGCGATTCGATTGTCATTATTATTGCTTAATGGAACAGTGAAATGTCGAATAATAGTAATCAATTTTTTATTTTATATATCTGCTTAGCGTATTTTATATTCAATATATACTTTACTATTCACTTTCCTTGGATGCGCGAAAGAAAATAGCCCATTAGCGGCTGTTTGGATCCAAATATTTATGCAATGCGAGAACTCGCGTATACGTCGCATCGATTTCTGATAAAAAAGAAAACGATTCCGTTAACGGATATTTTATAAGAATACACAATGCGCGCTCGTGCCCGATGGAATTCGTTTGGACTTGATGTATCGGAAAGGTGAGATTTATAACCCGCGAAAGGTCAATTAAAAGCGAGACTAAAATTGGAGACGACGCGTGGAAATATAAGCGCGAAAAGCGAGAAATCAGAGAAGTATAACGCGTCCTGGTCCGGGAATACGGGAGAGTTTGTTTTCAACTCTTCGAAATTCCGTAGTATTAATTTATCTTCGTCCCTTTAACTTCTATCGCGGGCCTCGGATCAGCTCACAGGTTCATCGATCAATGTGTCCGATGTATGATGCGCCTTTCAGGTACTTCATCCCTCTTAACACGTATGCCGGCGCGTTACCGGAGCATTTTCTCTCGCTCTCCCCATCTTTCTTTCTCACGCAGAACTTCTCTTACACACCCGCGCAATCCCTGCGTGAGCCTTTCGGAGTCAATACATTCGTCTTTATGTTCCTTCTCGTTCCACGGCATAAGTTACGGTCTCTTATCCAACCATGCTGCCAGCAGTAAATATTCCTTTGCAACCAATTTCCATTTGCACGTATTTTCACTCTTCGGCTCGCTTAGTTTGCACGACCGTCGTCCTTTTCTCGCTTTCGCCGCAAGTACGAGCAAGGGGTGAATGCGGTCAAATTAAAAGGATTTCGAGGTTTTCTGAATTTTAGCCTTACAATTGCGAAAACGGGAAGGTGAAACGAGAAACATACTTTATCGACGATGGCGTTATCCGAAACACAATGAACGTGAAACTCGAAATCGTGAAAGCATGTGGTATGCGTTATAAACACAAAAAATAAGCTGTTTCAATAACTCTCCGCCTCAAAATCCGCAACGCGCAAATCGCGCCAACGAGAGAGAGAGAGAGAGAGAGAGAGCCTGCATCGATTTTTATTCGTTGATACATTTTATTTCATCGTTTATATATATATACACACGCATACATATACTCGTGTTCATTGCCATAAATGTTTCAAGCAATTTTATTTCCGACCAGGGCGCTTTCTCTCACCTTTTTTCCACGATTTTTCACACACCGGCGCGGAATCATTCTCGTTTCGTCGGGCGTTTCGATCCAAGCTCGTCTATTTATGTTTCTTCTACATAGCTCCGCTGCATAAGTTACGACTCGCCACCCTCGCGCAGTAAATATTCCTTTCTGCTTTCGTCATGCAGCCAATTTCCATTTGCGAATCCTCTCACTTGCATAAACCTTTTTTTCAGTTTGCCAACGAGAAAAGGGAATTTCGCTCAACAAATACGGAAAGCTCATATTGCAATGCAGGTATTTATTTATTTATTATTCAGAACGTGTGCTCGGTCTTATATATTTTTCATATTTTATATTTTATATTATTATATACATATGCGCACACTAAAAAAAAATATAAAGAGAATAAATATGTTTATATATAATATTTTAATTATGCAGCCTTCGTTTGCGCGATTATACATTCGCACAAAAGCTGATGAATATGTTAAAACACTCCGAATAAATTTTAGAAAAACATTTGTGTAGATGAAGAGAGAGAAAAAAAACTTTTTAATTTTTTTATAATATTATTAAATTTCAGAATTAAAATTTTTTGGTTAGAAAATTTAAATATTATTATATTTTCTTTTTCAAGCAAATCAACAATATATTTTATTAAAAAATATGATTCTTCTCTTTCTTTTTATAAACAGTTTTTAAATGTGCTGAATTTCATTATCGCCGTACATTGCGAAAATCTTCGTTCATACGCGAACTCATCTATCGATTTTCTTGTTAAAATATGTCAACATTGAAAATATTCAGGCGAAGCTTCGTACTGATGATGGTATCCGTTTTGGCTCGAGGCAGAACTTTATGAACAATAGAATCAAGGAGAAAAAATATTATTAAAATCTCGTACGAGCAATCTTTGGAAAAAAGAAACCGAATAAAATACGCGTACGTATTTGTTGTCCGGGAATTTAGCCAAGTACGCGACAATCTCCTTTTTTTTTTTTATTATTCATAATTTATATCCCGATGTAAATACTTTAATCTTTTCTGTCTGACGTGAAATGGGATAGTGGAATTGGAACATACATGCGTCGCGAGGAACGTCGGAAAGAATCTCCCATGCAAATGTATCCTTTTGCCGCATGGCGGGAAATGGTAAATAAACGGAAAGAAGATATGCGAAAGAATACTCGGATCCGGCTGACTCTTATTTTCCCTTCTATTTTTTTTTTCGCGAGCACGAGAAACATATTACATTACGCTTGATTGTTCCATTTTTTTTTTTTTTTTTTTTGTTCTTATCTCTCCTCGTAAATTGCGAGTAAATAGAAAACGTTAGACTTCTGAAACTCGTACGCGTTCGGTTATAATTGGAAGTGCAACATTTTCCCAAACACACTCTACTGTTTATTCGATGTATTTGCAGAAGTGTTAACCACGAGGTAAACTTTGTCGACTTATTGCAAAAGTTTTATTTTATTTCATTTCCGATTGTGGGACTACGGGATGTATAGATTTTATCGCGCACTTAAAATCCGATATATCCTCAATGAAACATTCGACTCCTAATGAGATTATCAGGGCAGATTATGAAGCGATATTGTTTGCAAATCATACATAACAATAATAAATATTCGCTATTTGTCACACGCAAAACCCAATACGATTGTCATCAAACGCTCTAATACAGTCGTAATCGCGAGTATAATCTAGATTCATGGTTGCATCTATATCTAGAAATCATGACGGTGTCGCTCGTCTCGAAGACAAGGTAATTTATCCTTCTCCCTTTCGCTTCCCCGCCAACGCTCGCAGATATTCCCGGACGCATAATCCTCCTTCGAGCCTCGGCGATTCGAGACACGTTCGCGGATCAGCGTCAGCGATATCATCGCGGATTAAGACGGGAAGCTACGACGAGGGAGGCGAGAGAAAGGGAAGACGTTGGCAGAACCCTAAAGAAACTACCGAAAAACGGACGAGGAGAAAACAGAAGCTGCAGGTGAGATGGAACGAGATAGTAGCCGGCTATAGCTTGAGAGAGACACGACCTCATAGTATCTCGCTTAGAACTCACCCAGAGAAACCCCGCCGAGTAAACGGGGGTGCGGGTAAGCGGGGATGTAGCCCGGCTTGAGCACGTTTGCGCGAGTTTTATCTGTCGGGTCGACCTGCCCACCTTACTTCTTAATTACCGAGCCAGCTCCATACATTCGTTTCGCAGCTCGGAATTTGCTCTCGAAACGCTTCTACCTTTCTTTTTTTGCCATTCCCGTTCTAACCGTTTTTCGTACTCTCCTTGCTAAGAAGCTCCCCGAAACTCTGATATCATAATTTAATTTCAAATAATGAGGTTAATCATTTTCTTCTCTTCACGGTATCAATTAAATGGATCACCCTTTAAGAATTTCTAATAATCATCACAGTTTCATGATGTTAACTCATTTATCTAACGTAACGATTATTCTACTCTAATAACTTCTTCTATTTTATTACTTTTCTTCAATCTATTTCATTTCTTTGCCTCATCTTTCTATCCCGTCCGGAAGTCTCGCAGCAAGCTGTACTCTACTCCTTGCTCTATTTCTCTTTCTTCAGTCGTCCAACATGTATTTCTCGCGGTTCCTGGTTATCCCCGTGAGGCAGAAGCATCTAAGGGTGGTTGCGGCTACTTCGCGCGCGTGAAAACTCTCCGTCTCACTTCCGGCGTGCCACGCCTTCGCTTTCACGTTTGCGCGAAAGCGATGGCCCTGAATTATCGCGGGTCCATGGTGCCGCGATCGGTATAATTTATCAGTGGAAAGTTACTCGGGAGGAAAATTCGCTACTGATCACCTGTATAACTGATCACCGCAGCCAACCGTCGCGCGCTGGTAAACGGAGATGGATCGGGATGTGTTTATTTACGCGGTGCTTCTGTAACTACTAACTCTACTAATGCGTTACACGCGCATCAATGATGCATTAAGAGGTTGAAGCGTGGAAGGGGAAAAACATGCGACGTAGAGAGAATGAGAGATCGATGCAATACGAGATTTGACACTCTAGTGCTCTCTTGGATAAAATAAATTATACATTGGAAAATATTATCACAGGGTGTAACAGAGTATCCGCATCAGTAGTTTTTTGAGGAAATAACGCATTTTCGTGAAAAATGTTTCATGCAAAAGTTGTAGAGCTCTAAGTGACGCATTATATAATAATATTAGTATGACCTTGAATAGCACCGTCAAGATCATATAAGAATCATTTTGAACTTTTTAAATGGAACCCCCTATTTTTCATTACATATTCCTGTTTTTTTTTTTGCGCTAATTGATTTGTCTCATTATTCTGTACATAAAAATATTACGGTAAGATTATCGAAAACTGAATATTTTACGAAATATTTTAATTTTTATATCAAAATATGTCAGATTAAAATACAAAATAATTCAAAAAGTACTTAATGGAAAAATACTTTATTATAGTGTTTTGGAAAGCTCTCGAGGTAAGCTACAAGAATGTGTAATGAAAAATAGGGAGTTCCATTCAAGGTCATACTAATATTATTATATAATGCGCCACTTAGAGCTCTGCAACTTTTGCATGAAACATTTTTCACGAGAATGCGTTGTTTCTTCAAAAAACTGCTGATACGGACGCTCTGTTACACCCTGTACATCGAGAGAATTCTCTGTGGATTATTAAATAAACACGTCAGCGAATGCTCGAATGGAACATTAAAGATACGCGTCAACGAAAGATTATTAATTTTATCTTATTAAAATGCAATCGCGGCATTCAGTTTTGATAAAATTGAAAACAAATTTTTTATAAAATCGGATATTGCATTTAGCGTAATCGCATGTCCGGTCTCTTTAGATTTCTAACTAATACAAAAATGCATTATCGGTTTAATTTATATGCAGAACGGTCAAATAATTCGGCATAACACGCGATCTCCACCGAGAGAGCAAATCCTACTTGAAACTAAATTCGGAATGACCGTCGATGCGGACGAATCCGAGCGGGATAGGTCATTGCGAGCCACATTTGCGCGCTTTTAATCCGTGCGCGTCCCCACTCGATTACCTATTTACGGAAATAACCACCGATTTTAATTCTAATCGGCCAAAAGCTCTATTTGCTCGATTCGATCGTATCGTGCGTATCGTTCCGTTTATCGGCGCAAGAGATCGAAAATTTCATCTTATGTACACGCACGCTCCTCTGAAATTTTATTTCAAAATACGACGCCGCGAGAGATACGACTCGCGATTTGAGAGTGTCCGATGTTTATATCTCGTAAGCATCGCGCGAAAATTTTTTGGGATAGCATCCGTGGCTTACGAGAAATTGTAATGCACCCAGAATGGCCCATTCGGTGAGTCGCAACGATTATCTCGGCGACATTGTCAACGCATACGACGATCCAGAATGAATCGCAATGTGCGTGCGACACGAATGTAAATATCAATCGTTTTTCGCGCGATGTCGTATCGGTATTGTTTCGTTCATCGCGATGAATTAACGCGAGGAGCTTCGTACGCGATTCAACGTTCGTTTTATCGCGAGATCCTCCGGTTAAGCGGAATACGACAATTTTAGTCCCATTCGTAGCGGCTTGGAATACGCGGCACAAGGACGATTAATAAATCTCCAATTTCTTTTATGGGTTCCTGCATCTGAAACTTTTAGCGCGTGTCCTTGAAACTCGACTCAAAACGCGAATTTGAGGATTTATTACGTGCGAAGTTTTAAAGACACGAGCTCCGTTCGAATTTCAAAATATTCTATACGCCAAGTTTCTGGGACATGGGCGCTGAAGAATATAAAAATTATATTATCATGCATCTACACAAGGTTAAAGATAAAGTTTTTGCGGATTTTATTTTAGAATAATTGATGATGACGATTGTAAAGAATTTACGCGGTTTAAAAAAATTTGTTTTTCTTTGATTCGCGGATTAATAAAAAAAGATCATTTCTCTCTCTCTCTGATATATTTCCCGTGTTTTCAGTCCCTGATTACGAATAAATGACGATTCAGGAGATAAAGGCACATCTCGACATCCGAGGAGAATCGTAACGAGCGGCATCGAAACACCTCTATTGTCAACGCCCGGCGCGTTTCCGACAGCAGGGGCGCTCTAGGCACGTAGGAAATTACGTTGCACGTTAGAACGCGGTTTTCGAGTTGTAGAAAACGGTCGGCATGTGAACGCGACGATCAGCGCGAGAAACCGAGGGCGCACAACATGCCTAGAGAGATATCTCGACTGGAAGAGGCACGTCGAACTCTCAACGGCATTCGCAAGAGGAATAAGCGACACTGATTGTTGCGATGAAATTGCGCTCGGTATGTTTTGACTGCGTGTATATATACATACATATTGAAAATACACGAGCGAGTATTGGACAGAGAAAGGAAGATGCAAAAGAGGAGGAGAGAGAGAGAGAGAGAGAGAAGAGGAGGAGAAAAGTTAGAGGGACAAATAGGGAAAAACCCTTAAACAACTACTCGTAAAGCTTGGATAGCCTACTCTCTCGCATTGTTCATCAAGTTTATAAAAGCTACGATGGATGTTGAAATAGCTGGATAAGCCATTTGAAAGCTTGGACGAGAGAGAAAGAGAGAGATGGTTCTATTGCGATAAGACGTAAGGCAAGAAGCGCGAAAAAATTTACGTTAGTACTCGTGTTAATCTTTCGTAATTATTCCGTTGGAATAAATAAACGAGAAACGGAAATGGCATTTATATGTGACGTCGCGAAAAACAGATGTTGCAATACGACGAGACGGACACCAGGTAAATCGCAAGGTACTTTGTCGCATTTAGAAAATACGACATGTTACTGGTAATAATTGACTGAAAATATGTCTCGAGAAATATTTATCTGACATCATAAAATCAATAAATCTTTATATTTTTGATGCAGTAAAAAAAAAAAAATAACGAAATACTATGCGAATTATCTAAAAAGTATTTATCGAAGATCTTGAAGATCATGGAATCGTAAAATCAATATTTTTCTCTAAAATATTGTTTTATTAATTATTAAAAAGATTTACGAACTTAAATTTTCTCTTTTTAAAAATTGTAAATTAAATTTATACATATAGAAATGAAATACGATATAAAATCTAGGACTTTTGTGAAGCGCGACATATCAATTTCAGCGTGTTAAAACGACGGCGTTAAACGGCATTGTGTTTAAAGCGACAGAGATCTCCGTATTTATTTGCGGGACAAAATCGATGTAATTTACAATTTGCACGAGAAGTTTGCCGTTTTTGCTAGGAATTAAGCATTAACCTGTGTGGAGGTTTTCGATAGCCACGATCGATGCGTTTAATTTGCGCGCGCTCGCTATAAATTGTTAATAGCATTTTATATGACGATGTTCCGCGCCCGCGCACCATTGCGTATCGAATGTACGATTTATTACCGAAAAAGCCGGCAACCGCTCGCAGTCAACATTACACGATGCGGTTCGAACTGTTGCTGATTACATGCGCGGCACAGTCTACAAACAAAATTTAATGAAATTTGATTGCGTCAGTCGAATGTTTTAGTCAATTAATACGCATCGATAAATGTGTATTATATCCGTATCTCCTAATCGTGTCGGTGTACAGCGTTCGTTATTGCTTCGCCACAGTTTTACCATTAATTTATACCCGGATTAATATCGAGAGATAATATTGAGATAGTAACAGTAACTATCATTATTTACGCGGCATAAACGCGAGTGGGTGGCTCAAATTCCATCTAGGACGGAGACGAAGATTGCGAGAGGAGGAGAGAGCCCGTATTCTCTTCCCGTACATTTAGCGAGACCCCCGATACCGAGCGTTGTTTGCTCAGCACGAAGATCGGCCTCCAATGTCAACACGAGACGTGAAATCGGACAGGCACATTTATGCGATAAATGCGCGGCGAGAATACGGGACCGAAGATATAGATCATCGTACCCTTCGTTCGCGGACACCCGGTCCGTGATAAACTGGAGACGGAAGCAGGATTTATGTTGCACATCGCTCGAGAGACAAGAGTCCGCGCGCGCGCGTTAGAAATCGTAAGCACTTTGTGCCCGACCGTACACGAAATGACACGGATCGCAATCGTGATAGCGAGACCGAGAGCCTCGTGATACCCTGGTGGACATCTGGCATGTAAGTGCCAATAAATCTATACGTCGCTATAGGAGACACGCACGAATCTCGAAGGTATATGTGCTTGGAGAAAGTGAGCATCGAGATGTCGCGTACGGAATTCATGTTTCGACATGGGCTTAAAAAAAATATAGCGGGACGAATGATTATTGATGCTAAAAGCAGACAGAAAGGAGAAGCTTTGTCTCTCTATCGCAAATAAAATTCGATGGAACTGGATTTCGCGAGACGAACGCTCTCGACGAGAAAGAGGCAGAAGGAGAGAAAGATACTTTTATAATGCAAGTGGCCGACGTGCATCCGCCGCCAAAAAAAAAAAAGGAAATTTTTAATTCATTTTTATTAATGCACAATGTGAGAAAGTAGTGGAACGCGGCGCGGATTATCTATATATATTGTAAAACGCTCGGCAATAGCCGACGCGGATTGACGCCGATAGGAAACGAAAATCCGCCCGGTAAATAAACAACGAATATATGCGAATGAAAGCTGTATACAAATCACGCGTTTCCATACATTCTGTAGTGAAAAAAGCCGCGAGATATTTGTAAATCCCCTAAAAATACGGTGGATTGACGCGCGATTCATTCGTTTTACAAGAAGGAAATGGTTTGAGATTTCGACGTTTGTGAAATTCCGACGTACGAATTCTGGGAGAAACTTTCGACTCGACCCGAGAGTAAAATTTTCTCGTTAGACATTCTATCATTCTACCATACGACCATATTTTGAACTTAAGAAAGTAAAGTCGCCATTAAGACAATTCGTCTGATAATTGATCGAATAATAGAGGGAGTCGTTAAATTAAAAGCTATACTACTGAAAAAGAATGAAGGAGGCGCGTTTTAAAGTTGTGTTACTTGTAAGTATTTTTCGATAAAATAACAGCAGAATTATAGTCTAAAATCTAAAATTTGTATATAGCTAATATTAATACGAAAAATATGTTTATAACATTATCATTTTTGTCATTTTAAAGATATAAAAGTGACATCCCCAATTTATATATATATATATAAATTAGCAAATAATTTTTTTCACACGGGTAATCTTTGATTAATCGGACGCAGTCGAATCTGTTCATGTATCTCGTATGATTTCACCGCGCAAAATTTAAATATTCACACGATCGAATTTGATAACGCATTCGCAAATTATCGAATCTCGTATTCGCTAACGTGTCCGAAACGCGTAAAGTGTCGAACGTTTCGCGCGCATTTTGGCCCGTATTTATCGACGCGATTTGAAAGGTAATAATTCACGATAGCGTTGTACATTCATTACCATAATGGAAACACGGCCAAACGTTTAGAACAGATGATACTAGGATATCGTCGAACCGCTCCCCTTCTTCTCCCATTGATATCAGTTTACTGCCGATGATAGACGATACGAAATTTACGAGTATAAAATTGCACACCACACACGACGAATCGCGCGTCGTTTGGACAGAGGTCGATTTTTGTTTTGCATTATTATCGTTTGATGTGAATTAATCATTAATGATGGATAGACGGTCGATAATTACTGGGAAGAGAATTGCATTCGATTATAACTAGACTATTGTTCTCGTTGCGAGCACGGATATAAACGAGATACGCTAATAAGAGCACGAATTCACAGAGCACGATACTTGGCAAAAATAATAATTTATTCAAATGATGATGTTAAAGCTAAAATATACGAGCCATTAGCCATAGGTTATAAATTACTTACAGTACACATCTCGTAGTATCCATGTTACTCTCTATGACAAGTTGCTCTCCGTTATAATAGCACTAATTCTTCTTTCATTAGTGATGCGTGTCAGTCAAAAGTCGACAATGAACTGTCTCAAATTCCAGACCTTCTCGCACAACGCGCAGCACACTTCCCTTCGGTGACATCGTATCAATAAGATATAGTAAACACACATTGTTTATATTAAAGTCCATTCAATGTTTTTATGAGATTCGCTTTTGTAACGATAAATAAATTTGTTTTATTCGGTGAATTTTTCAATAACACGACGATTTATCTCTCGAACCAAATATTAACCTTTTTGTTTAATAAATTTTTATTCGTATATATGTATATTGCGAGTATTTAAAATTTATGGATACATACATCTTTATAAATAATCTTTCTGTAACTTTCACAAATAATTATGTAACACAAGAAAGACTATTTTTCAGAAGTTTCAATTTATTTCAATCCGTCCACAAAATTTCGATTCACGATTTACTTATTTATCGAAATCTTTTATTTTTCAATATTTTCTGTAATGATATTTTTTATATATATTAATATTTTCGATAATAATATTTTTGACAAACTTAAATATTTTAAATATTGTCTATGAAATAAAGTAAATATTTTAAATATATGCGATGAGAAAGAAATAAAATATTCAAATTTTGTTTATATAATGAGAGAGATTGATTCTTTGAACAATGTCTATTAATATCCGAATAATTTTGTGCGTATAGCAAAGATGTATCGTAAAAGAGGTAATATGCAAAATATTGTATACCATTTTGCCGCTGCAAGCTTGGTACATGCAATTATCCGTATGAATATATGAAAATGCATTGCGTATTCGACGAGGAGGAGTGTGTGTGGAGCTTTATGAAAGTTTGAAGTGATGCTTCCGCAGTGACGTGATCGCTTCCAGCGATGGGGAAGCGTGGCTCGTCGAAATCAACGTATTAAAGTATCCCGGAAGGTATGCACGCGGAAGAGAATACTTTGCATCTGCAAGCCATTTGATCCGTAAGCATCGCGCTAAAGAAGGAGAGCGCCTACTTTGCAACGGGAATCCCTTATCGCGCGAAACTTTCGTAGGACCAGTTGCAGCGGCCTCGTAATCACGCTAATACCACCTACCGAAAGCTACGATCCCGTTACGCCCCGCTGTCTATACCGCATTTCCTCTTCGTCCTGACCTAACTGGGATTCGCCGAGCGTCGTTAGGGTAGTTTCAACTTGTAATCCGTAAAGATATTTTTCGGACCGCGTGTAACCGCCGAATATATATGCGTGTCTGTTTATATACATGTACTATATAACTAATCTATATATGTATATATGTACCATTATAAAGTAACTACTGCTACTAGTTAGTTGGCAGAGTATACGTGAAATGCTGCGGGAATTAGTAGATCGAACGGTAATACATACATTTTATCTCGCGTATCGAACTCAAACATCGGCGTTGCCTTCATCGATATTCATCCAATCCAATTTACTCTTCTTCTTTCATTTTCAAAATTGATTAACGCAAAAGTTTTGGATATATAAACTCATTTAGAAGTTTCTCTTTTTAAAATACTTAAGCAAAGAGAGACAAATGGTTGCTTCTGAGACATCAGTCCTTAATTTAAAATAATTGAAAGGATTAATTTCTAATTGTATATGTACATCTAGTGTTCTTACTATACATGTCAGATTCTCATTCTGTCATTTATGAATTCTTGTAGGAAACTTAATTCGCGATTCGGCAACGTGTTCTAACCATTGTCAAAAATTTAGTAGCGAAAAATCGAGTTCTCGTCGAGAAATTGCCAATCGTGCAGATTCAGGACGTCGGTCGGTCAGTCTAAGGAAGAATTATTAATAACGCCAACACGATCAATCTCCGAGCAGCTTCTGTCCGATCTACTCACGCGATCTTTGATGTGTACCGTGGCTCCTACCGTGATGCGTTTTGAATGAAAGTTGACGGGACAAGCGCGAGTGAATGCTCTTTCTATCCCCTGAAACACCAAGTCACCGGTTTATCGGCCTTTTCACTCAATTTCAGACCATATCTGCGAAAATGTTTTTCACGTGTCAGGAAATAAAAAATTGCCTCCGATGTTACGTAAACAAAACGAGAAAATCTGAAATCAAGTTTCATTGAAATACAATATATATATATGAAAGTTAGAGATTAACCGATTTTCACAAATAGAATAATAATTTTTGAAACATACAATTGGCATTTCCCTTCGTACAGCGTGTCCTTGTACGGTGCATAATTTGCACACCGGCCTTGCAGTAGCGGGGCTGTTTCGGGCAGTAACATCCACTAAACGATAATTTGCATAAATGTTACGCTCGCTTTGTAGACTGCATTAAACGCGAATTGTAATAATAATTGCGAAAATAAATGACCATCCAAGATACACACGTACACTCGCGAACTCAGTCAGTCCGGAATCGATGTAAACCGTAAACAAAACGAGCGCGAGCGTATCAAATTGCTATTGTGCATGTCCGATGAAATACAAGGTTCAAAATTCTCAAATTATTGGGCATTTCGAACAATTATCGCATTTTATCCTAATGCGACCATAACGCGCTTAAACGTGCATCGACCGCGCGCCGGGGCTTTAGTCGTTGCCAAGCGGAATTATTAATAGCGCTAACGCGATCAATCTCGCGTGTGGTTATCCGAACCACCCATCCGATCTTCGATACCTCGTATCCCGCCGGTCCGTGATGCTGATGTGTTTCCGATGCCAATGAAAGGTGACGCACCTCTGTATACGCGCGCGCGCGTATGTATGAATACGTCTGTGTGGGTATGCGTGTACACACTCATGCGCGTCTGAATACACGATAATACAAGAGCGGACGAACGAGAAACAGATACGATTTCGTGTTAAAGGGAATTTGTCCTATTTGAATACGAGTTTGCCACGAGTTTCCCGCGAAGCGCCGGTATGAAAATTGCGTCTAATATGCGTCCGATGTGTTTGGATACAAACGGCTATTTAAATAATCATTACGTTTATAGCGTTGCGTTTCATCGACGCATTTCATTAAAATCGTCGGAGGGCCGCGCGCGTAAAGTCGATTAATATTCAGTTCATTAAATGTAATAGCATTCGGATGATTATGTACGCGCGCAAAAATAGAGACAAGTTATCATTTCACGGCGATATATAATGTTGAGATTGCGTTGGAAAAATTATATCGCGTTTTGGGAAAAAAATGCCAATGACGCTTCAAGAAACTGCTGATGATGGACTAAAATTACGTAACCGAGATCTTGAAGAATACAGCATCACGCGATTGATACATTTAAGTCATATATCGCGCGATGCCTGATACGCCATTTAACGTACGTCGCTTACCTCTTTGTCGGCGTGGTATCGAATTAACTTTCATATACATATATATATATATATATATATATATATATATATATATATATATACAGCAGTTTAAAAAAAAATATACATTTTTTTTTCCGGCATACACGTTACAGAGATCTCCGAGGGATATCGGGAACGCGCAAAATTGACGGCTGATCGCCGTGGGAGCGCAATCAAACTGCCTCCATTGCAACGTCACACCTTGATGTTTGCTAGCCCGACGTGTGTTCGAACTAGTTCGCGAGGTCATGTGTACACATACGTGGCCTGCAGCCGACGGAGCAATTTAGTACGTGCCGGGGAATGTTTATTAATTAATGAGCAGCATACTTTCCGTCCGTCCAACTATGCGACACGTCCCGATATCAACTATTTGCACATTACTACGCTTCTCGACTAATGGAGCGTCATTGCCTTTTCCGACCTTTCCTGACATCGCTCATGCTCAATGTAATATGTCGTCATATCACAGATATATTATTACTTCCGATATCTGCTGTCGTTAATTGGGATCCTCTGTCGTCGAACGCGTTTCTTATGTACGCGACACGCGGCCGCGCGCGAACCGCTTCAAGTAAATTATCCGACATTTTCCTACCAGCAACACGTGCCTCCCTAATCCAACACTGACATCGTTGACTTAACAGTTATTTACTTACTCCCCGGGTTATATTTCCCGGAGGATTATAGAGTCCCCGAATATTCAATCCCGCCGTATGTACGACGCCGGCATATGCCGGAAAGTCATGCGACAAATTATATGGTTCGTTGATACCTCTAGCGGGATTTAGAGTATTACCCCTCGTTATATCTAAAGTCCAATTCAGCGCGTAAGCGATACTACATTAACTTTTCAATTATCTATTTAACGCTATTCTTACTTAAAATGGAGAGCGTTTTTGTTTATATTTATAGAAAATATATGCTGCATCTATATACGTATATATTTATACATGTACCGAAATAAAAATTGTGTTGCGTAAAACTATATAGATAAACAAACAATGCAAACAGCGGAAAAGGATATGTGATTGGGTTACTCGGAAATGGGACGCAAATGAAATTTCATACGAAATGCAGTTTCGCTTGTATTCACTACAAAGTTATAAAGCGGGCTGCAATGCTTCCTTTGTGCTTTTAATGAACGATACGCGTCATCGACGCGTATCAGAATGATAGCGAAATTATAAAGCTACTTCGACACCGGATAGAGCGTAACCATCTCTACTCTCAAACTCCAACAAAATGATCAAAGCAAAGCGGGATTTTCATGTATGCATTTGTGTATGCAGTGTTGTGTACACGGATTGCGCATAGTTCCTGTTAATCAAGTTTACAGAGGGACGAGTTGTCTTGTAATATACCATACAGAGCGTTACGTATACTCGTTTAATTATATCACGTCGAAGAATTAACAGCTGTTTCGAGAATGCACGATCATACGCGCGCGTAATTTGTTACGGCAAAACTGGGGAGTATTGCAAAGTATAACATTACACGAAACACCGCGAATTACCCTAAATGTCAAACGGTCGTCATTTATATTCGACCGATAATTGAAGTCCACCACGCATCGACGGCTTGCCAAACAATATGCCCGTATACGTTATTAAATCTCAGCGGCGATTAATTTATGCGCTCGCTGTCAACCGGTCGCGGGATCCGACCCTTGCTTCGTATGCACGGTTCATTTCCAGCAACGATCGCTGCAAATTTTCGGCCAGCACGGCCGGTGTCATTATTTATTCGCTCGTTTCACCTGACAATCACGCGGTCGCAGGTGCGACGCGCGACACATCGTCCTGCGAAAATACGTCACGGAACGAAATCGCGGATCGTCCGGCTGTACCCGTGAAAACCGTAATAATTATACGCGTCGTTGCAATTATTGCGGCTGCCCGCGCGCGTTCGACCGTAGTAAATAACGAAAGGAACGCGGCCATCACACCCACCGTCTACCCTTTCCCGAGGGAAGAGAACGCGACATGCGACTCGTTGCAGTGATATTACTAATTTATCGTGGGAGTCCCCCGCCCGCCTGCACACATATACACAGCGATGCAGCGAGACCGGATGCATCGTCGTTGACGACGCGCAATCGCGTCACGCGAGTTTACCTTTAATGCAAATCTATGAGAAGAGGAAAAGAAGAAGGAAGTTCAAGCAGGCGTTTCGCAATCGACTTTATCAGCGTAAATATTCAATCGATTATAATCGTTCCATTTGTTTATCTTATTTCATAGTTAAATTACTACATAATATTATATTTATCGTTATTCATGAAACAGTAGCACTACGATGGCATTAAGTAATAATTGCGTTCCCGTAAATAAGCAGTTCTAATTACCGGCTATAATCGATGATTATAATTGCAGCTAGCGTGCGGTTATATCATGAATTTATTAGAGAAACCTCTTGCCCCTCCCTATGTTATGTTTGACGTATTATCGGCGATTCGTTGTGCATCGCGCGAATATACATTCGCCTACATGTACGGTGCGCGCATGCGAGAGAATTTACTCGCTCGATTTCGAAAGATGCAAATGTAGAGGATCAAGTTAAATTACACGTATACGATACAACTCGTGACGTAAAGGCGGCGTATAAGAGATATTAGACGTATCGAGGTGCTCCTTCGCCGGACGTTACAAGCAAATTGCTAAGAGAAATATGGCAACATATGGCACCTTCGTGCAACGTGTTAGCCGTATAATAAAAAATCGATACGTTTCAATGCATCTTAACGACGGCACTTACACAGCATTATGTCAGAGCTGCAAGTGTGTAGGACGAACAATGTACGTGCATAAAGTAGAAGGTGGTGGCGTTACTAATTTATCGTAAGGGCTCCGTCCCCCATTATTCCCGCTGCATAATTCACGTTGCATCATGACACGCAATCGTGCATTTTACTTGGCGCGCACGATAGAAACCAAAGTGCCAAAGAGGCGAAAAAACTGCACACGGTTAACTGCCAAGTAATCAAATTATTAGGCTAACAAGCTGCCGTGTTCGATCCGCTTAGGCGACGCGAGCGAAAAAAGATAAGCCCCTTTGCGTTAAGTTCGCCCGTCACGGTCAATTTAACGAGCGCGGATCCCATCTTTTTGTTAAATTAACAAAGGTACTCGCGTTGATTGCGGTAGAGCTCCACTCAGCCACGTTACTTTCGCGTAATTAGAGACAAGCCAGGAAAGTGCACTTTCCTGCAAATCATCGTTGAAATCATGCTCGAACGCTGGGTTACTCGCCGCAACGCAGCTCGTGCCCAAGTTAATTAACGCCCGCTAAACATTGGCCCGCGTGCGCGTGCGCGCGCGCGCTTTGAAATAAATAAACTGAGAGTTATTGTTGATCAACTGGAAAACATACCGAGCGATTTTATTCCGCGATTGTTCGTTTCTAGCTCGTGGCGAATCGCTTGAAATCGAAAAAGATCGTAATTTATACACGTGTATTTCCGCGGGCTGTATTATGTCACTCGAATTGCGTTGCGAGCGTCGAATGTATAATATACGTTAGAATTGGTCGGTGTCGAAAACAAGGATGCTACACGGCTTCGGTATAATTCGTATCGTGTCACGTGGAACGATTTGCAATCTTACGCACGTGTGCGCACGCGCGTTAATTTATAAACGCTTTAACAAAAACGCAGTTTGAAAATCCTCTGCGCTCGAAAGTTTTCTCGCTAATTCATCTCGCGCGACTGAATTTACTAAATCTCAGGAAATGAAATGAGAATTCGTTACGTAACACACCAGCGGAGTTTGAAATTCGGCTTCGAGCATTTAAATCGGACGAGGCATTTTTTGACGCTACATAGAGTGGACAATCGCGTAAAGAATACAAGGGACAATAAAAGAAATACGTGAATGTTAATCCGGTACAATTGTAGCGCGGACACAAAGGATGAGCGAGACCGTCGCTCTACGTCACATTGATTAGAGACAAATTGTTTAATCCAGCTGCATCGACTACTGCATGCCAGATTTGGCGCTTTTTGCCGACAGTCGGACGCAATCAGCAAAGATCCTATCGACAGTCTTGATGCTTCCGGACCGGATACGATTGAACTGATAATTGTCCAGAGAAGTATTGATAGAAGTTTGTGATAACTTATTCATAATAAGAGACGATAATCGAGGTAAAACTTATTTAATTTGACAAAAAGTGCTTCGACCAAAAGCGTGATATGTAAAAAAGCATCTATGTATAAATCTAATTTTCTATCACTGCAAATCTTATTTTTATTTTTTACTCAACGTAATATAAAAATTCCGTATCGTTTAAGAAAAAAATAAGCTTATTTTTAATTAAAATATGCAATAATATTTTAATCAAATATGCTCTTTATAATTACATAGCCAGACAATCACAAAATGTGCACGAATGTTAATGAATTAGTCTTTCGTTATGATCGCCAATAGCTCGTTAATTTCGAAATTCCACAGACTAATTGATAAATACGAATGCGAGATAAATGAACGCATTTGAATGTATTCGAGCGAATAACGGACACACACTTAATACACATAAATCTTTCACAAGCTTGTAATTTACATTGAATGATCTTTTTTATCATTTAATGATGGTTCTTTTATAAATTACAACTTGTAATTTAAAATTACATGTACAGTAATCACATGATGTTTTTCACAAACGATAAACAATGCCCCTCGCATCTAAGGGAGACAGACACGTTTCAGAAGAATGTAATTAATAAGGCTTTAATGTGTCGTCAGCTGCACCTACAATTTTTCATGCTCGCAGTTCCGATGCCGTCTCTTCTATAACCGCCGTCGTAGCAGACCGAAATGATGGAAGAGGCGCCAATGTTCTTGCTCCGAAAAAGAGAGAATGAGGAACGAGCGAGGGTGATGGTGATACCGAGACGAGAATAAGACGTATAAGAAAGATAAAGCGAAAATGCACGCGCAAGCTTGTGTTAAGTTTGCGAGATTATTCACACATTAATCGCTATACGGTATTCGTCATTCATCAGTCCCATCACACATGACGGTATACTAAAGATTAACGATGATTATACAAATACAGATAATACACGTTTAAAGATTTAACGAACTATAAATATGTTATATTAACGTTTAACGAGCCATTAGTGAATTATTTAGCAATAACAGAAATACGTCTGCTTCCTCTCAAATTTTATTGTAATTTTTTTTATCTCGAATATAAATTATCATTCACAAGGATAACAAATACTTCTTCCTCACCATAATATTTTCGATATAATTATCCTAAATATGCATTTTTATCTTCTCACGTCGATGTATAAAATCGCATAAAACTGCATTTACCGAGAGCTGCTTCGCTGCAGCAGATGCAATATACGATCTCAATATGAATGTTGGCTATTCTGCAATAGGGGCTTCTTCCCGTATTCTCGCCATTCTTTTAAGCAAATACCATATATTTCTACTCCATCTTTTCTCTGTACACGTGGACTCTGAGAATAATAAATCAAATTCAGCTGGAAAACGATTACAGAGATCTGACACTTTTGCCACTCTTTTGCGTCCGAGAGAAAGTTATTCATTTTTCCCCGCAAGACGCATGGAGGTTTGGGCGGGGGGGAGGAGAGGAGAGGGGGGGGGTATACACATCTGACATTTACGATATATCTCTGACATTAACCACCCCCCGTCGAATGTGAAAGATGGCTCGCGCATTACGCGATACTCGCCGTTTAGGGGAGAAAGAAAAAAAAAAAATAAATATCCGAGCCGCGTAAGGGTTGGCGGGGATATACTTTTAACATCCCTTAACATGCTCCAGCATCCCTCGGCTACACGCTCCATCGCGTCTCTCTCGGTCGGTCGATACCGATGCCCGTCAGGCAGAGTACCCTCCCGCCCTGTCCACCTCTCTCCCTCCCCCCTCTCGCTTCCCATACACTCCCGCAACCCCAGCGCCCTGCACCACCGCCGACCGACCCCCTCCCTCCCCACCAATTCCCCCGTGCTTTCTATCGCCGACTCTGCGTGTTACGTCAGTGGCAGACCGACCTCAACCCTCCCGCTTCGCCCCTATCACCAAACCTCGATTCCCTCGTTCTACCTCAACGGCCCTCCTTTCAATGACGTCACAGGGCGCCCCACTCTTCGCTCCACTAAGTTCACATATCGCAGGATATTATGTATATATTACACATATGTATATGTATATTTATATATAATGTTATATATATTAATTACCAATGATCAACATTTTCGGGTGTCTTTCACAAATCTGGTTACTCTATTAGCCTAAATTCTTATCATTTATCTCTCTCTTTCATTTTTTCTCGCTTCTCGAATCCGGCTTCTATCCCATTTTCTTTATCTTCTTCTTCCCAGCCGACAGTCTCCTTTCCTCTCGTCGCGAATTTAATTAATGCAAAGGAGTCTCTTCTGAATATCAAAAAGTTCCATCGCTGAATACTACGTAAGAATTTCAAGTTTTGCCTCTCGAGCTTTGATTTGCAAGTAGCTTGTCGATTTTAACACAATTATAATTACATAAAATTAAATTTAAATAATAAATATAAGATTGACGCAAATAATAAAAATTAAGGAATATTTTACATATAATTATTTCCACGTTACACATATTTAAGCTTTAAGTTTTTAAAAAAGCGTGATCAAGTATCTCTCGCGATTAAAAATTAAACTTTTGTACGTCTTGTCAACGCGGTTAAAGGAAAATCTCCAACATATTTTTTCCTCCTGTCCTTTAATTACGCTAGCGAAAACAGAGATATTGGCGGGGCCACTTTCAGGATTTTTTCCCCTAGCAGAAATTGCCGGACGAGTATATCCGACGATGCGGGCATTTTAATATGCCGGCTCGAAATAAGACGTAATAAAGGCGCTCGGATAAGAAACGCGGGGGATATAGTTACACGAAGTGATAGCAAATTACAAGCTGCCCCCGCGCGCGGGCAAAAGACAAAACCAATGGGGGAACGCGATGACATCGTGCTTCTTGCGGAGTGCGCCGGAATGGTTGTCCCGGGGTGGTTGCTCGTGCAATCTCGCGATGCGGACGAGTTTGCTGGCTCTTGCTCGCGCGACCACGAAGAAGAGCATGAGGGCGGCGACATGTGCGAGAAGCATCGACAAGAAGCATCGTCGTGCCGGCTGCTGTTACCGCGGCGGTCGAAACTACTGTGCATCGTGCGGTTGACGGTTTTTCGTGCGGTGGTTACAAAGGCCAGCACGATCAGAAAAAGAGAGAGACAGAAAGAGGGAGAAGAAAAGAGAGGGCTCGCTTCGATACGGATCGCAAATGTAAAGGCTGCTGCTGGATCCCCCTTAGGAAGAGGGAAAGGATAGCCGGATGCAACGTTGGGCGTTGCTCTCTCTTACACCCCAAGCTCACCGGAGCGGGATAAAGCTCAATCCCGATGAGCTGACTTGGCAATTTCGCGGCGCTCGACTCTTCGGCCGAGGTTAGTCCGGTAATATTATATCGTGTACCGGCTTTTACGGGCCGCGGGTGGCTACTTGACCCATTCTACGCGGCCGGATAGGTTATTGATTCGAAAAAAAGAGGATGAGAACGCATCGGGGAGAGTAAGAGAAAGAGCGAATACCAGCGACGTAAAGAACGCGATGCGAATGAGGCGAGCGTAGAAGGGATAAATCGCGTGCGGAAAGCGGACTGAAGATTCGGATATGAACGGTATCGATGCGGAAAGTCGATGGCGGCGGTGATGCATGGCAAAAACGTGGGTAACATTCCGATCAGCGGCGGGATCGCGAGAATTGGAATCATACGAATAGCTTTATTCGGGCAATCGACGTGGCGCTAGAAGAAACGTTAGCAACACAAGAGACGGACAATTCCCGATGTGACTGTACAAGACATCGTTATAGGAAGGATGCGTAGCGAAGAAATTGCAGAAAGAAAGAAATGAAGATAACGTAAAGAGAATGCCGAGAGAGAGAGAGAGTCGCTAGCATACAGTAACACGATGATAAAAATAGATACGCTATTATTGTAAAAACTTGATATGAGAGCAAGAAAGATTTAAAATGCGAACAAGAAAATACGAAACATCAAAACAGGGAAAGAGAGAAGAAGAGACCGCTATAGAAAGAACCAAGAAAGAGCAAAGTAGAAAGTGAGGAGGATGAAGTACGCCGGTGTCTCGGGATAGTAGAACTTTTAAAAAGAAAAATGAGCGGAAGGAGCGATGCGAGGAAGACAGGGGGTGAGAGACGCGTGCGGAAAAGGGGAAATGCGCCGAGATGCTGCACGAAAATTCTACTGTCGCTCCTTAAGAGGCTCCCATTTGCAAATTCCACGGACTTTTCCTTTTCTCGATCGCGTTGCGCGTTGTTATTCTATTAAACTTAAACTTATTGTTAGAAAAATAGCAATTATCTTAACGGAAAAACATGAGCGTAGAAGAAAATTAGAAAATTATTTTATAAATTACAAGATTCTGGCATGTAAAAAAGTCGAATACTTTATCTCAACAGAAATTGACGTTGAAATATAATCGTCAAGTTATATTGCAAATCAAAGATAAACTTTATACGATGAGAAAAAATCCATTAAAATTTGAACAGTATTCTTGTCGTAGAATTTATGATTCAAAGAATATCCGATGGCACTGTAACGCCAGATGCGATAGAATAAGAGACTGTTGACTTTTCTTGACAAATAATAATAAATCTTCGTCTTCTAAAATATATATATATATATATTGTATATCGACTTCGCGAGTTTCGGCGCGATTCCAGATGTTCGTTGCGATAACGTAATTCGCGTTCGATGGAAACATTGTTTTCCTCGTCGCCGCAGGAAATTCTTTTATTGCTTTCTATCGTGACGTATCCCATCTCACAAGTATTGAAGCCATTTTATTTTCAGCAAATGTACAAGGCGCGTGTGTTATCCCCATCGGCCGGACAGCGCCGGATCAAAGATGGTTTGACCGGAACAGAGTCGTGCAGAATCGAAAAGAGCATTTCTCGGATGCACGCGGATTGAATTAGGATTTCCTATATTGCTCGACAAGGATACATCGCGCGTATGATGTCAAACGGAAACGTTTGGGAAATGGGTCAGCATCGTGTTTTTCTTCTGTAAGAAAATATAACGATATTATATATATACATCCATGTATACGTTTTTATACTAGACACTAAAGAGAGATTGCCGAGAAAAGTTATAAGGTCAGAAGTTAATCTTAAGTTTCATGAAAGGTTCAACGAATTCCCGATATTTGAGATAGAATTACATACAGCTGCGAGAGCAACGACGTATATATAGCTCAGGAAAGTATAGAAGGTTCTAATAGTTTGTAAAGCACGCTCTCCTCTCGCGAAAAAAAGGAGGCCAGAGGCGGTAGCGACAGGCAGCAGCGTGAGGTTAAGCAACTTGACCCGATCCGTAGAATGTTTCACCTGGATGGGAATCGTCCCCACCGCTCCGTCGGTCCGCACCCTCTTGACGTCACAGATGCACCCGATGACGTCACGCCGCAACGTCACCGCGCTGCCGGTTGGCCCAGGTCAGGGCTCATTCCCAGGGACGTATCGCGCTGAGGGGATGTCGACGGCGTGCAAGTCACACCCCTCCTCCGATTATGATCGGAGGGATATTAGCCGTGGGTAATTAATTACCGAAGCAGTGGCGGGGTTGGATTCGTTAATTATAGCCGCGGTACTCGTCGTGAATGTTCGAATATTAACGAATGTACTTGCCCCGGTGTTGGCGGAGCGATTAGCGTGGGCGTTAATAAATCACTCGGAACGCATTAATTTATTCTGAGATTAGTGTTAATAAAGGATTAGACAATACCATTCGGTAATGAATACTGTGGATTAGCGTGGAATTAAATGTAGATTACTTCTCGCGATTAGCAAGAATTAATTATCGAGACGTGGAGTGCGATAATAATGCGATAATAAATTATTTATATATATTATTACGTGGTAACATACAATACTATGTCATCAAATTTTGTTAAAAAGTATGATAAATAAATATATCATTAAAAAAAATATATTTTCCTCATATACAGTTAATATAGAATAATATCGAGATGTATACAATTTTATCGTACATATGATTCTCTCTATCTTGATATCGTACCGTCTTGTTATCGCGATTGTTGTATAATCTTATATTGAAAATTGCTATTATTAAAACAGGCTACTTGTTTTGTTTTTTTTCTGTAAAAAAGATCCCTTTGACTAAATTAAGAACTTGCTGTGTAAATAAAACGATACGCATGACGTCGATTAACTGCTACGTCGACAGCACGCAAGTCATTCCCTTCACGAACGCGGAGCATTAGCCGTAGGCAATTAATTACTCAAATATCCACGCAACACGGTGACGCGTTAATTATACTAAAGGTGTTTGTAAATACTCAAACGACAACACGTACGTTCTGACGACAAATAAACGCGATAACGTATACGCAGCGTCAATGACGGCATATTGCGCCTTGCAGTTACTTTTAATTAGAACAGGAGTATGTTTATGCTTTGCTCTCTAAGTGGAGAACTCATTATCTATGTCATTAACTCTTATTCGCGAAGCGCTGAAATCCCCATGAAATTTTGTCAATTTCATTAATATTCTGTAGGAATCAATCTTTTATTTTTTATTTCATTAAATAGTTTACAAAACACATAAGATAAAAAGAGTAATTAATGCAATAATCAGGAACATCATTGATGTCTGGATAACGACAGGATTATCGATATAAAATCGCAGCTTGTGCATTTCCTCTCGTCACGGAATAATTATTCTCCGATTACGATCGATCACGCTATTACCAACGTCAGCGAATCGTCTTACATCATCTCGAGACGGTTACCGGCGATTTTAGGGATGGGTTCGGAAGGTCGGAAGGAGTTCGGTTAGCGCCACTTTATGAGTGGCCTCCTTATCGAAATGCGATAATTTGTTTAGCCGACCGCGAAATCGCTCTTCTCATCCCCTCTGGCCCCCCACTCCTCGCTGCACCATCCCCCGCTGCATCGACCATTGTCCCCGTTTCGTCCGCGTACACATTTTCGTCACCTCTCGATACCGCGTTATCGTGCGCCTGACAGGACTGACATTTTGGCATCATTACGATGTAAATGAACGCAGAGTGTCGATACTTCGGCTCGGGGTTACACGGCTCGTTCATTATTTTCCGCGATCAAGCATCCGTCGAATAAGTCCGCCGAGATACAATCCGGATGAAATTTTATTTTTGCGAATTACTCTCGCGCGACACTTTTGACATTTTTTCCCGCTGTCCGATTTTTATTCGGATCATATCGAGAGGGAAATATTTTTTTCTAGAAAACTTCGAGAGAGAGAATTTTTTATACAACCAGAGCATAAGAATCACGATAAAGCCTAAATAAATAATAACTTATTACAATTTAATCTTGTAGCATTTAAAGAAACTAACAAGATTATGATATAATGTACGATAATAATTAATCAAATCATACGAATGAGAATTCGCGGATCATTATCTGATAATATACGAATCTGTCTTTTGCCATAGTTTTGCATAGAGAAATGTTTGTTTTTAACTCGCTTAACTAGAGAAACAATATTTACTTTGTATGATTTTCAATATTTTTATCAAGTCTTTATATATATATATATATATATATATATATATATATATATATATATATATATATATATATATATATAATTAAGCAATAACGTAAAAAAAAATGTCTAGGCAATAGAAATGGAAATTGTTGCAATGTGCCGTTCTAACGAAGCCGATTAAAACATTCGTTACGAGTTTTGTTTAAATCCAAGAATGACGTATACGATTGAATTTACATCGAACTGTTCATTTTACATATCGCTACGATGACACGTTCGCATCGATTGGACAGGCTCGGATTTCCAATTATTTTGACGGAGGAAGCCCCGAGACTGTCGTATGCGGTTTGGATCACTCGGAAACGCAAGTGAAGAAACATCTGTCCTGTGATAATCTTGAGACGGGATAAATTACCGGGAAGCGCGCGGCGGTTTCCCATATTTGGAGGAGACGCTAACAAGGTCGAAAATAACAGTCCTACATCCGCTTCCACATGTGACAATTTCCCACATGCGAATGTGCGGAAATTTTCGATGTTTCTCGCGGGCATCGCTTCTATCTACCTACCTACCGGAAATTAAATTTTGATAGCGTCTATAGAATCACTTCGCAAAATTCCATTTTAAATCAGTGTTTTCACAAAGTTTGGCAATATTCGTTTATATTCCCGATATGCGCGCAAAATGGCGTTACAAATCAACTCACCAGACCAAGAGAACATGTACAGTTTAATCAATATATTTTAGTTTAAACTGCTATATAGCGTGTTTTTCTCAGCGATGATTTTTTTTTTGTATATTAACAGAGTGTACGTTAAAAATATTAGCACGAAGATAAATATCTTCTGTCAATTTTACACGAATCTTCAAAATCGTCATTAAAGATCACGAGAATTATTTTAACGAGATTATTAACGATCAAGATGAAGGGAACATTTAAAGTTACGGCCACTGTGAAATATCGGGAATGGCGAATCGCGCGGTCCAATTTCGAGACTCGAGCTCTAAATTACCAAGAACTCTGCCGATTCTGCCATGTACAGTGACGTGACAAGAACAGCGGTAATAACGCCGTTATCTGGCGTGCCACGTGAACATTTCCCATATCCGCCTTATCCGCCTATATCGAGATTGGCATTAGCATGTCCGCACGTGTGTATGGTCCAATTAAGCGATCACGCGTTGTCGGACACGCTTTGTACGGATCGCGCACTGTCTTTTCAATAACGCGGAGTCGCGAAAAGAGAAAGAATATCCGCGTTCGTTACCTTCGCTCTCACATTAAATTTACACAACCCAAGTCACGGTGAATAGCGCGACGCGGACTTTCCTACTGTTTTCCCTACGCAAATAGGCACAGCGTCTGTAGGAAAACAGGTACTGAGATAGAAAGATAAAATCGGGCACACAGAGACGTCTTTTCAAGAGAGCTTCGCAGCGGAAAACTTTTCCACTATATATATATATATATATATTTATAACCTGAATTCTTATGTACTCCCTTTATTACGTATTATCAAATTAATTTCACAAATCGAACGTAAATTGAATTACACGCGTAACGCGATACGGATGCCTTATGCGTAATTAATTTGCTTTTGAATCGAGTATTAGAGCTGAACTATCGTGTGTGATAGATATAGATCAGCGACATTCATCGATAAATGCATAGTGTTCCCTCTCTCTCTCTCTCTCCGTCTATCTGTGTATGTATTATACCTGGTGTATATATGCAGGTACGGATCATTAGCTGACGTTAAGCGAATATGCATGTAGAGAACCATATAGCAAGCGAATACTCGTCTAGGGAAATGCCCGTATGAGCAAATGGAGATATATATATATGGATCTATATGGCTATTACAAATACAGATATAGTTATAGATACGGCTACAGTTGTACAATTTATAACGCTTACACGAACGCATTTTTTTTTTCTCGAACAGTAAACATGGACTAATTATTATTTGTTCGCGATGGATCTGTAAATTGAACCATATATTTACGAGCTTTGTGTGGGATATATATATATATATTGTTATGTATTCGATAGAATAATTTTTTTTACCAATACATGTATAATGTAATACAATGCTTTTGATATTTTGATACTTTTACGTAAGTAATTATATTCAAGAAAAATTGGTTTTCCGAGCAACTTGGAATATTTGTATTATTCTCTCTTTTTCTTTTCTGCATGCAAATATATAATAGATTCTTATTATTTATATATTATATAAATTTAAGTTATTCCTCAAATCAAACGCGAAATACAAAATCGATAAATGCATATTTATAGGTATGCTTTCCGTATTTCTGTAGTTTATTGTAAATATATGTGTGCACGCACGGCGAGTATCATTAGCCAACGTTAAGCGAATATACGCATATGTATCTTCGTAAATTGCACCGGCGGGTATCAATTTTGATACGATGTATGCAAACGACGTGCGCGGTTAAATGCTCGTGAGAGGGAACGCGCACGTGACGATTCCCAGGCGCGATGGATTTCCGGGTGACACGATTTTACGCACCTCTTTATGAAAGGAATGCCATCGTAGAACACGATTTTCGACGAGAAAATCTGTATACACACATATAGAATTTTAATATTCATAATCTTGTTGCGCGCAAAAGCGCTGTCAATATCGAATTGTAAGCGTAATCTTTTGAAACTTTCAAACTGTATATTCAAAAATGTATTTTATACGTGAAATATCATAATGTAAAGTACTAAAAAAAATAAAAATAATATATATTTTTATATAATATTATGTAATATATTTTTTTAGGATGTGTATGTGTGTGTGTGTGTGTGTGCCTCATTATCCTTACTCTAATCGCTGCAATGTCGTGCTATTCGGTTAACGCGAGACAAGAAAAGTACGAAAATATTAATTTACTTTCGCGATAGTAACACGTTTTGGCGTAGCAATTTGTCCCGCGCGTCCTGGAAAATGCAAAAGCATAAACTTTGTAATTTAGTTACGTTTTCTCGTTCACGCGCTACGCTCACGTGGCGCATGCAAATGTTATTACTCCCGTCGATTCAACGCCGAGTATCAATTCTGAAGGTGCAAATGAGAAGAAAAGAGAGAGAGAGAGAGAGAGAGAGAGAATGCGAAAAAGAGGCGCAATGTAATTTTTCGAAAATATTATTAACTCCAGAACAATGAAATCGATTTTACGTCGTGTTATGGTGCAATTACATTTCTTTCCCTCGAAGCACAAGTTTTTAATAAAGGAGCGCAATTTCGTCTTTCGTTTCGAGTAAATTTGAATTTTGTAGTCATTTTCATCTCAATTGGACTTTGTTATTAAAATAAGTTTGAAAATATTCCTCATGAGACATTTACATAAAATTATCAAAAAGTATATAAAAAAAATATATATATACCTACGTATATGAATATTAAAATTGATAAATAGATTTTTTTTAATTTATCGGATACTACATATACAATCATCATATGCCAGGATGATAGCTATTTTGAAACATATAATATCTTTTTAATAACAAATCGCGTGATAAATTTCAATCGGAACTGTTAAATCGAACGAATTAAGAGAAGCGAGTATTAAATGGGTGCAGTAGCTTGGATAGCATCCGGATCGGTATTATATCGCATCTCTTCATCGCGTTGGGTACATTTTATATCATCGACGACTGGAATATAAAAATGAAAATAAAAGCACGCCGGTTATGGGACATAGTATCGCAGACGCGCTCGCGACATACGCGTATATATTCGATACGATATGGTGTTGTTCGGAAATCGATTAACCCATATACGCCAGGAAAATATGCCTCGCTCGAATATTCGTGTGAATTGTATGACCGTGTCGCACAGATCCCTTTGTAACGTTATTGCGCACACCGAGGTGTGATCGTTACAACGCGAGCACGATTGATATTGGATGTAATGCATCAGATGTAATGTGCGATAAAGCGATAAAGAGATCGGATGCCTGTGATTCCCGGCAATAGTTTAAGCTGGCGCCTTTGTCAATTTCGCATTAAGTTGGGTTAATCTAAATTCGTTATGCTACCGTTACGTATCAAAGAGAACGTGCTTGTAACGAAAATCAAAGGCGTGCGACGCGATGCAAAGTTCAATCGGATTACAGAATCCGATGTATTATAGCGGACGAAATGCGTAAGATGAAGTTACATACGCGCGATTTACGTATTACAATACGATTGTGTTATTCTAAAAATTTTTGTTTTTTTTCTCCGTTTCTACCGCGAGTGATCTTTTCACCGTACGACTTGCGAAATTTAAAGATGCCTAAACACACTGTTGGATTAAACATCATTCTGTTTGCGCGCACAAAGTTTGAATGCAAACCCGTATAAACAATACGAAATAAACGCGCGAGCGATCGCGTCGTTGAACGATCCTCTCGTTTCAAATGTCTCTCGGAACCGCCAAAGCGCCGGCATCGCTCTCGTCACGTTGGCGTATTTACTGTAATCAGACCTTAATTGGAAACCGGGTGCTCCGCACTCCGTGGACAAGGCGCTTCCTTCCGGTACAACTCACGCCAAGATTACTCGATATTCGCGAAACTCGCAAATACACGCGAGACGTTTGAGAGGAGCCAATCAATCGTCCGCCCCGCGCTCTTTCCCGCAACATGAGGAAATTTCTCTCGCATGCTCACCAAGAGCTCAAGTAATCACGAATCGGTACAGTCGCATTTGAGGAGACTCGAGAACTCGCTTGGCAAGAGGAACAGATTTTATTAGTGACGCACAGACGGGCTGCACAGACGGAATCGACTATCAATATATTAATGTGTTTCTTCGAGATATGTAAAATAACGTAATTTCATTACGTTGTAATTAAGCTTTTTCTTCATGATATCGGATTCTTTTAATAATTTTGCGGTCGAATGGCGAATTCAACGGTGCATTAAACATAGGCTTATATCGAGAGGACCGATTTCCACCGGTCATGCATTACGGTTTTATAACAGCGCAATCAGCTTTGATTAATAATTGCAGCGCAGGATCGTAAAAGTGCGCTAAAATGTGTCACGTATGTTTGTACCCTTACCGCCAATCCCTTTGTCATCATACATGACACCCGTTCCGTTCATTAATCGTGCGATCATCAATGATGAGCAGTTGACATTACTCTTTACCGCTCGTATTCTTTAACTACGTAACAGACGTAAACGCAGAAGTAATTATTAAACATTAAGCACTTTCTTGATATAAAAAAAAAAAAATTTTTAATTATTCAACGCAATTTGAAAAAATTGTGCGCGAAAAATTATGACATACTATTTATCAATGATAGTAATATGTCCGTCTACATTGCTAGAGTTTGAAATTCAAGTTTGCAAACAACTTTTAACTGGCAACGATATAAAGTAGTAAGAGCGAAGAGTATTACGTAGTCTCCTTTCAACAACGAATGCGCGGGAAAACGCGAATAGCGTTCTCGTTATTTTGTCAAGCTATATCCCGCGTAATATCCGAGAGACGGGAAAGTTCTATGAACACGAAATCTCTTTCGTTAGACATGCGATAGACATCGCCGAATTGAAAATACATATTTTCCACTCACAAAACGCTTCTCGCGGAAATGCAATGGCGCGAACGTATATGGTGTATTGTCACGCGTGCACGTGAGTGACGCTTAAAATCATGGGATAGACGCGGTCGTTTTATTCAGTCTGTTCGTTTCGGCCCCATCGCCATGTGATAGACGCCGGCCATTACTTTTGACATGTCCTATACACGCATTGCACCCCGTTCCCACCTTCCATTCTACCCTTTCCTGAGATTGCACCGTGTCATTTACCCCCGCTTTTACAAATCACTACAGAAGGATCGCTTTCGCCCCTTCTTTCCGCGTCTTTTAGCAAAGTATGTACGTCGAATCGTATCAAGTCATCATGTTTCGGCGTTTATTCATCGAACGCGATCGAACGCGCCAACGAGCCCGATAAAAGTTTGTCCACTCTTGATAAATTGCGGTCACGACCATTTGTCAACTCTTATGGTTATTTCTAGCATTACGGCCGCTCGATTTATTAAGCAATATTTTATATAAGATATAAAGGATTCCGTTAAACACAATTTTTCGACATTGCTACGTAAATAATTCTACGCGTGATACAAATCTGTCTTGTACAAATAGATAGGTACCGTAATTTTTTATTCGTGAATATTTTTATTTATAAAATATGTATAAATATAATATATGTCTCTCTATAAAGTGCAGTAGCCATGTATTATTTCGAATACTACTATTTGGTATCTGTAATCTCAAGCAAATCCAGTCTGCTCTATTATTGAAAATCGATACACGTGCAGCAGTGCATGCTCAATGGAGGAGCAGAAATAAATCTTCAATGAATAATGTTCATTCACGCGAGAAGCGCTATTGAGAGGTATTTAATAACTCCGTCATCGAAATGCGAGCAAGGAAAAGACGTAACCTCTATTGCAAATGAGAAAATAAAGGTAATAAATACACGAAATATTTTTTAACACGCACGTTTTCATCGAGCCTGGAGCGTAAATTTTACGAGCAAATCATATACAATGTTTGCCTTTTACTTCTTTCACTTTGTGTCCTTATAATAAGGTACGATCCTTTATATATAGAAATATTTCTAATAAAGCTTTGTCAACAGTTGTATTTTTTCCGTTACTGTACATAAAACTATATTAGAATTAATAAGTAATTATTATTTATTAACGTTGCAAGATTAACAATGCTTGTTTCGAGCACGTGAATGAAGAAGGCACAATTAACGAAGAATTTGATGTATCATGCGTATTTAAAGTAGAAGGATCATCTATAAAAATTTCTTCATAATTCGCTTTGTAAATCACTCAACGTAACTGACCGAATACATTTATGGTATACGTGAATACTGAACGTATTCGAGAAAAGGGCGATGAGATTCGCGTTCGAAAAGGCCAATTGAGTTTTTTCAGCACAAAGAATGTCTCTTCTATTCATCATGAGCGCGCAAAGGAACACCGCTGTGGAAAATCATCGCCGCTGCTTATGCCAATGTTTTCATTTAACTTACCTCGTATATGTACGGCTCTCTCACGGCATTTCCGCCCCCACGAGTGCGCCGTAATAGCCCCGTTTTCGTTCTGAGAAGGTACCCCGTGCGTGTTGTGCGTCGGGGATAATCCGGATTGAAAGCCGCGACGCGCACTCTCGGCTTAATAGAAAACCGCACGGTCCCGCGTTATCTGCACGTATGAAAACGCGCGAGTCCCCCGCACGCACCGAATGTACCGCAATTTCAGGGATAACAGGCGAGAAAATAAAAGCGCGAGTGGGAAGTAATAACGCGAGGGAGTCCTCTTCTCGTTCGAATATGCGCGACGATTATACGTTACGTCGAGCGTGATTCTCCCTCGAGAGGAGAGATGCGTCCACCCGCCATCCCTTCGTTCGCTTGCTTCGCGAAATGAGAATAATAATTCGCGACCGTAATAAAAAGCGAATGAATTGTCCGAATGAATTTCGTATGTCGCGGCGGACAATAATTCGCCATGGCGGGGCGCGGCGTGACCGGATTATCACATTTATACGACAATCGCGGGAAATATAACATTCGGACGGTCGGCAAAAAATATTACTTGTCCGACGAATCGCGGGATTTGCGTTCAATTAAGAGATCGAAATCGTGGAATCGGGTTAACCGGGTGATCCATATTCGTAAACATTATTCAAACAAACTTCGCCAACTATACGCTACGCACGAATTGTATAGCATAAATAAAACTGTTTTTCCATTCCATGTATCCCGCGGTAGAGATGCATCTAATTGGTAAAAGAACACGCAATCGATAGCAGCCAACGAATTCGCTCTGTTGGATGAGTTACGCGCTAGTTTAAATTCAACCAGTTGCAAATCCGTGCGCAGGATTTTCGAGCTTAAAGTTGAAACGAGGCGGACAATAGCTTTTATTAAACCGCCGAAGTCGCGACTTGTTAGAACTTCCCGTGTCGCTGGCCGTTAATGAAATAGCGACGGATCATTTATTCTCCGCGAGAGAGATGAAGCGGAAAAATTAACCGCTGATCTGAAATTCATTGCGTGCGAACGAAGTTAAAAAGGTTCGGGCGACAAACGGAAAAAATATCGTCACTTGCGGACTTTCTTGCGACTTTTGCGACCCATGTACCATATAAACTTTATTAGCTCGAAAATCGATGTAGGCGAAAAGAGACAAGTTCGTGGCTGTCATTTGGTAGTGCGATCCCAGAACGACGATCCGTCTCGTAAGAAGACTCCTAGGACGGATACGTCGTTGCTGGCGCCGATCGCCACTTTCCACCCTTATATAGATCCTCCTCTCCGTAGGTAAATAAATACATTCGTCTCATCTCGGAAATCGAAATAAATATCACGCTATCGATCTCAATTTCAGCAAAGTTTCGGTGATCGCCGCATATTCACATGGTGAACGATACAACTGGTGTTGTCACCAGCCGATATATAATCATAGTAATATATGTTGCGACTATTCAGTATAAATTATAAAATCTCTTCGGCGAATGTGTTATAAAAATTCTCTCATTTTGAATTTATCCATTTGCTGTTACGTAAAAAAAAAAAAAAAAAAAAACACACAGAAAGTATGACGCGAACGAGGAAAAGCATACGAAAAATCGCCGGTCGGAGTCATTTCTGTGACAAAACTTCCCGGTAACTTTAACGAATGTCCACGGACTATCTGCTTTATCAAGCCGGGCATTTCGTGGCCTCACGCGCGCGACACTGAGAAATGGAATTTTTTTGCGGATGATGAATACAAAATCATTCCGAATTGCCAGAAGCGAACCAGCGTACGTAGATAGTTCGCGTAGCGTTTTTGTTCGGCGACGTCTCATCAGCCGGCGTCGCGTCGACCTAGCCTTCCAACGGCGTCGGCCGTCATTTATTATTCAACGTGAAAAGGCGAGCCATTTAAACGCATTGAAATTTTTCGCGAGTCATTAGGAAGAGAAAGAGGACGGCGATTTTGATCCCCCTAGAGTTGCGAAGGACGCGTCGCGTCTGAATATACGCGGTCTCTATCTCCTCAAGGCCCGTCGTGCGGTCATTAAAAAGAATCATCGTCGTTTTTCTATCGTTCCTCCTATCATGTTCGAGAAAAGAACGTGGAAAGAAATGCATTGAAGGCAGAATAGTGTCAAAAACGACTCTGCTCCGACCTTTTATCTCTTTTTCTATGCATAAATAAATCAATTAACTCACCGAAAGTGCTGGTCCTTTTTTACGATTCAGACCTGCAACAAAATAATAGCAATTAAAATATTGTAAAATTGCATAGCGAAGAAATTTAATATTCAATTGCAAAAATTCAAGGGTTAGATTTTAAGATCACTGTCATCCGTGTAAAAATGATAAACTAGTAGACGTGAAATTTCGATACGAAAGCAACATCTGTTTCGAGATTAACCTTGGAAGTAAAGGCGATAATTCTTCGTTCATTTTCTCGCATTAAAATCAATAATAGACAGAAGGAAACAAAATCCAAGTACAGAAAAGGAGGAAAAGTAATCGCCACTGTCGACGCAACCACCTGCCGCCCTTCCTGTCGGTCTTCAGGATTTCAGTTCAGTAATTGCCGCGGCAATTACCACGAATTACGGCGATAATTACTGTCATTATGCGGTGCAGTAATTTTGGTAATTACTACGGTAAATCGCAAGTTCTCCGATTGCAACCCGTCCTGCTCCTCTTATCTCTCCCTTTCTTACGGTCAGTACCGGCTAACTTTTAAGTTATCCTATCCAATGACCGACAACGCCACGAGGAATCAAATTTCCGTCCGGAGGTAATACGAAGCCGAGGTAATTATATACGCGCAATGCAGGGTCAGTGGTCAACACAAACTGTGAGATGTCGTAATTCGACGGTAAAGCGCGCCATATGCTTAAGTACACACTTTAAAACCAACACCAGAGATATTATCTCTTAAGATTAAGAGCGGTAGTAAATTATATAGCAAAAATGGAGAAAGGCGCTAATTAAGAACACGAGCACTACCCGTGTTTTTCTTTTGCACGTTATTCGCGTCTGAAGAGTCAGTTTTACCGAATAAGTACGATTCGAAATTAATTCGAGGGGTTGATATTCCTCGCAGTTATTAGCTGCCTTCTGTATTTTTACAATCGACGAAAATTCGCTTTAATAACGAAATGGCGCTTTTATTCGATTCGGTTTGATAATGAAATGAAAATAGGCGAGAGTGCGCACGGAGAGAAAGAAAGAGAGAGAGAGAGAGAGAGAGAGAGAGAGAGAGAGAGAGAGAATTAAAAGTTCTAAAATATTGTAAAAATTCTCGTTCTTTAATTCATCCGCGATCTTTCTCTTTCTACAAGATTTGCCATATCAAATTATTATCGTTATGTAAACGGTAATAATAATCTTAATTGAACGGCAGACAAAGAATGATGAAAAAAATAGGATTGACGGAAAAACATTTAAAAAGGTATCAGATGTAATTTATACACGTATGCTCTGATTTATCTCGTGCCAGGGGATTTTAAAGAATAAATATTACGCTAACGACGACAAAGTGTGTGAGCTATGATTTGTCGCCGTATACGGAACATTCGATCGCAACGAATCGCTCTACCTGCATAGCTCCATTTCGATATTCGAGACACGAAGTTATTTAATGGGCTACAGTCTGCAAAAGGTACTACGAACGCAGTCGCGCGACAGTAACGACAGAAACCATATACTATGGCTATTCGATCCAACTTTGCGCTTTGTCGCTCCGAATCACCTTTCATCCGTTTCAAGATCCATAGCGTTTCGTCTCTCGAGCGACCATCATCGTTTGAAAAATATGACGAGGGTATTAATCGATAATTAATCAATACAATGAAAAATATTTCATTACATTCCGCGAGAGATTCAATGGAGCCTAATATTTTTAATATTCTGAAAAACGCGCAATGAAATGATCATCGCTGTCGAAATTATTTCGAGCTCAGTATGAAAGACATTCTTGACATTGTCGCTGATCGAAATGTCATTGTTGAATTTGATGTGACGATTGCTTAATCGGAATGATGCAGTCAGCGATGCTGCGACCGATCGGTGCAGCCGGTGCGTTGAATAGCATGTTGAATTGTTAGCGGCTATTTGCGAATTTATGAACCGGCGACGATTTGCGCGCGCCGGTCAGCTTGTTCGCCTCGCGCCTTCGTGTTCGCAGCAAAGATAGATATTCGAAAAATTTTAGTACCGAAACAATGTAGAGTAGCAGTACGTAATACACACACACACAATACTGCGGTTATTAAATGTAGAAATATTTTAATTAACAAAAAGTTACATAATTATAAAAAATTATATAATAAATATTAAATATTAAATATTAAATATTTTATACAAATAAAAGCCATATATCAAACTTAAATATAATCGATACGGCGCGAACCGTTTTCCTCACAGAAGTATATCTCTCACTTGACATTTCCATTTTCCATTCTAAATCATGTACCCTTGATTTTTTTTAGAGCGAAGGGAGACGCTAGTTAAAAACCAATTCCGGCGATACGCATCGACCGTCGAACAAAATATTCAAATTACGACTCTTCCAAGTTGGCCACGATGTGCCCCTGCGGGATTTAACCGTGCGATATTTTTACCCTCGACACGTCTCGTTCATCCTCCCATCGTTCCCTTACTTAAGGAAAAGAGGGATCGTATCCAGCGACTCGCATGAGCGGACTGGCAAAAGGCCGCTCGTGGAAATACCGAAAGTTATGAAAGTTTTATGACAGACTATGAGAGAACGTCAGAAGATGCGCAGAGTAAGGGGGGAGGGCGGGAGGAGAGAGAAAGAGGAAAGGAGAGGGGAAAAAAAACGAGAGAGGAAGGTTTGGCATTGGTAGGATAGCAGTTATGGCTATCCTACGAACATATACGGCGAGCCAATTTTTTCGTTTGATTATTCAACACGCGCGAATGCATCTCGATCCTCTCGGCGATTGCATCTCTAACGGCCGGCCGTGGACTGAAATTTTGAAAACGGAAAAAGGGCATCTGTACGTGGAGAGAGCGAAATTCAAAAGCCACGTGATTACGGTCTGAAAAATGTAACACCTTTCCCGAAGGCTACTTTAGATTTTTATCGTTGTATATAGAAGTGATACCGACCGCGGATTCTTCGAGACTCTTAGATATGTAAACTATCGGCAATTTGTTATCGCGTTTCGCGAAATAGATCGTCGAGGGAGTTACCGTAAGATAGTAGGGTGTAAGAGAGGACGACGAGTCGCGTCTGAGAATAAGGCGAGCGTAAGCGATAAATCAAGACTCGCACGATAATGAAATTCAATGCTTCGGGCTCGGGTGTGTCAGGCGAGTTTTATCAAAAGCGCCTATTTATCTTTCTTACAAAACAGTTTGAGAACAGTTCGCTCATAAACGGCATCGGACGGAGAGATTCTCGTCCTCGAGTCGCTCGGTTAGCGCCGCCTTCTACCGCAAGACGAAACTGGGACACCGAGATTGATGGTTTTTCTTTCATTCTTGTGAAGTTCCTCGTAAATACTCTACCGACATTCATAAATTTCGTAAACATCTTCAGGTGGAGATGTCCCGATACCCAAGACTCTCGTGGATCGTAATACTCGAGATAATTTTTAAATCTTGGAAATTTCATTGGAATTTTACTTGAAACTTAAAAGAATATACAGAGTGTTCAAAAAAATCATTCAATATTTATATGACAGATAGGATACACGATATTGAGTAAAAAAATCTTAGTAAACATAGATCGAAAGTGTGTGTGTGTGTGTACATTATGATGCTGCGAAATTTAAGCACTCGAAAAAATTTTTGAAGTTTTTATATATGTATATTAAGATTGATAAAATACCAATTTTTTATTAAACATAATTATATATTTTTTAATATGAAATAATCAAAAATCAATGATTTTTGAATGCATTCCATTTTTAATGCACATTTGTTAATAAAATTTAACAATAATAAATCAGCGTATTAATACCCGCGCCTTGGCCCTTATCTGTCAAGTTTTCTTTAAGTTAGAATATGATAGTTTTTAAAAGCAGAATCGATATAAAGCGCATTTGATAAAGCAAATCGAAGAAATAAAAAATTCTCGAGCGTATCATTCTTCATGTCAAGTGACAAAAACAAATTTAAAAAAATTCAAATAGCATAAAACCCATTTGATTTGACAACCGAAATTCGATTCCAGTCTTTTATCAAGCTTCTTTGTTCTCGTTGTCGTGTCTTCTAGTCCCTCGCGCAATTTCCTATCGACTTACTTTCCGCAATCACCGTTATCTTCTGTTTTCACTGACAATACAACACGGGTTAACTAAAATTGAGGCTTTCAAAAAGAGAAACAAAATCAATTGAGCCAAAAACAACGATCGACGATAAATCCTGATATCTCGAGAGCAATCAGATTGCGCTGTTTTTTCGATTTCTGTCTACCGAGCAGACCGCATCTTACATAATCGCATGATCCGCAAAATTACAGATAAACGTAAAAGGTAAACGAGATATGCGCAATCAAAGCAAAGGCTAAAAACGGTTAAGCTAGATCCGGTTACGTTATAAATAAATTTTAGACTCAGAGAGAAAGAGAGAGATTTAAAACTCCACATTTTGATCTCTCTTTGTCGTATTTCCGTTCTCGTTTACCTCTTGCAAATTTCATTAGATTTCATCAGCCCGTACGAAAGGTCGCGATAGCAACCGATCTGACTGAATTCACGATCGACAATCCCCCACGGATTAATCTTCAAAGAACCGGAAATGCACATATTAGCAAGCGGAGGTGTCCATCGGAATACGCGAATACGTATTTGGAGTTTACAGAATACCAAACGCAACTTTCACCCGCTCCCTCGTTGCAAACCCGCGCAGAATCCCCTCGTAGAGGAAAGAGGAAAGGTAGGAGGGAGCGGGAGCTCGATGCTACGTATGCAACGTATTTAACCCGCTCTTTACGCCTCGACGGTCCATGGCGTGATTCAATTACATCGCCGGGGGTGAATGTTAAAGGGGGCACTGTCGAGGCCTGTACACATCGAGGATGACGACGCCGACTCCCCTCGTTTAGCATCCCCATGTTTCGTGCACCCACAGATTTCAGAACGAGAAAACGTTTCCGCTTGCGTTTGCAAGTAAACTAAAGTTCGTTTACACTATGTCGTGATTTTAACGATCGCGAATCGATATATGTTAAAATTTTATAATCATAATTAATTGTAATTGCTATATATAATATTATCGTGTTTATCGCAAATCTATTTAATCTTAATTATTTTATAAGCAAATTGTGGAATTGTGGAATTTCTCATCAGCAATGTCTGCGATTGAAAACATAAAATGTAAGATATAATTATAATTAATGTTTGCTAGAATATAGTTTTCGATTAAACGTTGTTAATTTTTTATTTCTTTTTTTTTTTTTTTTTTTTTTTTGCGAAATTAAATTTTGTGATGTCCATCTCTCACATCTCTTTATGATGCTTATCTCTTGCATCTCTTTATGGCTGCGAATTAATTTCAACATAGTTCCTATACATTATGTGCATATCACATATGTCTTCATAAATATTACACACGCCTTCTCATGGATGGTTTCCGCAAAAACAGATTAAACTTTCGTCTCTAAAGGGAGACGATGCAGCGCAAAGTACATAAGAGTTTATTGTGTAACAGGCTTATGGATCACGACAGGAAGAAGGTAGCAGCGTCGACTCTCAAACGCACGTTACCATCCATGTGAAAATTTGACAATAACGTGGCAGCGGAAATTAATTTCCGCAAAGGTGGGTCGGTTGTACCGGGAGCATTATCGCGAGATCCGTGACCCGGCTTAGAACGGGATGCGTGCTTATGGACTTGCTTTTACACGTACGAGCGTGTAATTGTTCAGAAAGATGCGACAATACGCGTCGCGAAAATTTAACAAATGTGCGGTCTAATGGCGGTCATTATTCAACGTTTGTATAAACAGACACGATGGAAACATAACGTTAAAATAACGTACATTCGCGAAACAAGGAAATCAGTAATAAACACTGTTTACAAATATAAAACATAATATTATAATAATATAATAATATATAATATATAATATATAATATATAATATTATAATAATATAATAATATAATATATGCAAGTCTTACGAATAAAATTTAGAGAAAGATTAGAAAATTTTTATTTTATTAAATTTATTGTAATAATATTTTATGTCGATATTTTTAATATACTGTATTAAATGATTTTTTTATACCTATGATATTTAGAAGTTACAGATATATATAAGATATTTAGATCACAGCAGTTATTTAAATTTTTTTATATTCATAAATAACAATCTCGAAAAATAATCTCGAATAATGAAGTTTAACGGATATTTAGAATGCAACGAGTACCGAGTTTTTCTATTAATCTCAATTATCGCACGCGCTGCTAATATATTCATTTTAATAACGAAATCAATGTGTATATCATTAAAAAAGAATCAGGACAGCTCATTATTCACGACTACGCTACGTAACACATTATTCAACGTAAATATGCCTGGGGTATGAATTATTGAAATCATATAATAATATAATAATGATAAAGTCACACGCGTATGGATGCGTTTTATGTATACATTAACCACGTTATTAATTTTGCAATATGAGAGGATAAATACGATTATTATGTCAGCCATGTTTATGGAGTACCTAAGGCAGTGTTTCCCAATGTATATGTTGCTGAAACTCAAGAGCTTAACGGTCCCCTAAGGGATGCAAGCTCTTTGGTAGTACAACTAGAAAACATCAAGACACATTGTTATGCGACTGAGCGGATATCTCCTCTTTTAGAGATTCAACGTAGTTTGTACATATTACATACGTCTTTCTATATATATATATACATATTACACGCATCTTCCCATAAATAGTTTCTGCAAAAACCAAAGAATTTAGTGTAATTTAATTTTGTTTCACGTCGGCTATTCTATTTTGTTGCAGAAAAAAATACAGAGTTTATAATTTAAGCAGATATTTTTAATATGCATAATATGTCCTTAAGAGGATGCCGGAGCGACGGCCGAACTCCGACGGGTTAGCGCCCTCATCTAAGCGTAACTAAAATTATCGATAATACCGACCGAAATTATCGATAGTATCAATAATTTTAGTTCCGCTGTTACCGATAATATTTCTGCATGTTTTATGCATATTTGAAAGAGAATTGTGTTCAATATGATGAAATCGGACAACATCGTGTATTTCTACTGCTCTATTGCCTCGCACGCATATCTAAGCGTATCTAAGCGTATAGATAACAGTATAACATAGACACGTGTCTGCCTTTATTGCATATTTGAACACAATTGCACACACTACTTATATGGGCTTATATATATATATATATATATATATATATATATATATATATATATATATATATGCGTGTGTGTGCCTTTCCATATATCTTTCCAAGAGGAATAATATTTGGCCATGTGTGTGTGTGTGTGTGTGTGTGCATGTATTGTTATATATATATGTGTGTGCCTTTTATATATATATATATATATATATATATATATATATATATACATACATACATACATACATACATACATACAATGGCACAATACATATATATGTATTATAATATATAATAACGGTTATATTGCTAATCTTACATAACTATTAAATCGCATCCGATTCAAAATATTGTAAAGCAAGCAGCACACGTAAATTGCCTCTGGAATACTTTTTACAATAACCAGCACACGTAAATCGCCTCTGGAATATTTTTTACAATAACCAGCACACGTAAATCGCCTCTGGGATATTTTTTACAATAACCAGCACACGCAAATCGCCTCTGGGATACATTTTACAATAACCAGCACACGTAAATCGCCTCTGGGATATTTTTTACAATACCCAGCACACGTAAATCGCCTCTGGGATATTTTTTACAATAACCAGCACACGTAAATCGCCTCTGGGATATTTTTTACAATAACCAGCACACGCAAATCGCCTCTGGGATACATTTTACAATAACCAGCACACGTAAATCGCCTCTGGGATATTTTTTACAATACCCAGCACACGTAAATCGCCTCTGGGATATTTTTTACAATAACCAGCACACGCAAATCGCCTCTGGGATACATTTTACAATAACCAGCACACGTAAATCGCCTCTGGGATATATTTTTAACCAGAACGCTCATGCAAACCGCATCTGGTATGAAATATTTACAACCAATTCACGAAAAGATCGCTTCTGGGATCAAATATTTCAACAATATTTAGAGCGCACATGCAAACCGCATCTAGTATGAAATATTTACAACCAGTTCACGAAAAGATCGCTTCTGGGATCAAATATTTCGGCAATATTTAGAGCGCACATGCAAACCGCATCTAGTATGAAATATTTACAACCAGTTCACGAAAAGATCGCTTCTGGGATCAAATATTTCGGCAATATTTAGAGCGCACATGCAAACCGCATCTGGTATGAAATATTTACAACCAGTTCACGAAAAGATCGCTTCTGGGATCAAATATTTCGGCAATATTTAGAGCGCACATGCAAACCGCATCTGGTATGAAATATTTACAACCAGTTCACGAAAAGATCGCTTCTGGGATCAAATATTTCGGCAATATTTAGAGCGCACATGCAAACCGCATCTGGTATGAAATATTTACAACCAGTTTACGAAAAGATCGCTTCTGGGATCAAATATTTCGGCAATATTTAGAGCGCACATGCAAACCGCATCTGGTATGAAATATTTACAACCAGTTCACGAAAAGATCGCTTCTGGGATCAAATATTTCGGCAATATTTAGAGCGCACATGCAAACCGCATCTGGTATGAAATATTTACAACCAGTTTACGAAAAGATCGCTTCTGGGATCAAATATTTCGGCAATATTTAGAGCGCACATGCAAACCGCATCTGGTATGAAATATTTACAACCAGTTCACGAAAAGATCGCATATAGATAATATATAACACACATAGTATGCTCGGATCAGAAAGAGACGGACAGAGAAGAATGGGCAAAGCGAAAGAGGATATGAGTGTAAGTGAGCAAGTGTCTATATAAGTGCCAAAAGTAAGAAAAGAAAGGAAATAGTTGGATCTTTCTCCGTAGCAATACTTTATGCTCACTAATATTTAGCGACTGATGTGAATTATTAATCGATATATCGTTGTACAGCCATTCCCTCGCTTACTCATTCCTATTCTCTCTCTCTCTCTCTCTTTCTTTTTTTTGCCCATGTCTGTCTATTTCTTTATAACAAAAATACTATATGAGTACTAAATACTATGTGCATCATATACATATAATGTGTATGTTCATGTATTGTAGTAATTCTAAATTCTATTTAAAGATTAATTTTATGTTACAATTTTTTTATACAAAGGTCTTTATGTTGTTTTCTATTTAGGAATTGCTTTAAAGATATAATCAAAAAATAAAAAAAGAAACTTGAAATATTACATTTTTATATAATATTACATTATCATACATATATTTTTGTGTAAACTGCACGGAAAAAAAATTCAATTATATCTAGCGACATATTAGTATATAGTATACATTAAAACAATTCCTTCTAGAATTATGGTATATAAATATACTAACCTTTTGACCCTTATTCTTTTTAAAGAAAGTCTGCGGGCAAAGCGAGGCAAGCGTTTCTCATTACATTTTCGCCCTATTATATGAACACACTATGACTACACAAACACAACACTCGTTTTTTAAATTCGACGCGTTATAACGCGTTATAACGGTTGAGCACATTTTTGCGGTTATCTCTCGTTACGCGTATGTACACAACACGCGCGACTGAGACTGAGACTGAGTACTGCCGCGCACTGATATTATCGCATGTGCCTGGCTGTGTGCGTGTGAATAGTACAGTCGCCTTATTCCCCGATACGTACATACATACTTAGATACATGCATGCTACAAATATCGCGTAATAATAAAAACAAATGCGCATCTTTATAAACGAATATTCTGTAACCGAATAAAAAGTTATTTTCATATTGATTAAAATTAATTCGATACATAAAAACATTATTTATTAATATTTTACGACATGTCATTTTAATCACAATAATGTAATTAATGCATTTAAATTATTTTCGGATATATAAAATGCAAAATACAGACATTTGATTTTCTATAGTAACATGACATATATATATATATATATATATACAGGGTGTCCGGCGTCAACCGCATCACCGGTCATGTGCAGGTAGAGCAGGTGAAACCGAGAAGAAAAGTCCTGTACCAATTTTTTATATAATACTTAATAAAAGAGTTATTATTGAGTAAAGTCTGGCCAATCAGCGCCGATCTTTAGCCGGGCGCATGTCGGTGAACCGCGCGCTTGATAGTGTACGCCGCTGCACACTTCACAGCGCGCGGCTCACTGACGTGCGCCCGGCTAAAGGTCGGCGCTGATTGGCCAGACTTTACTCAATAATAACTCTTTTATTAAGTGTTATAGAAAAAAAAGGTAAAGGACTTTTCTTCTCGATTTCATCTGCTCTACCTGCACACGACCGGTGATGCGATTGACGCCGGACACCCTGTATATATATATAAATTTTATAATAATTTATATATATTAATCTAACGTGAAAGATTATAGATAAAGGGAGCCTCACGAGCGAGACTTCGGAACTCTTCGATATTTGTCGTCTCGCTTGCTCCTTCATTCTTTCTCTCTATTGCTTTTGTCGACTCTCCAGCATCGCGCGGGGATCTTTCCTTATATAAACATCTTATAAAATAAAAACTGAAACTTTCATATTGTATTTTATTAGTATAAAAATAATTATAATGGATTAATGAGATTCTTGCAATTAAAATAACACCAAATATGACATAAATCGGATAATTTTAAATGAAATAAGTAATCATAATTTTAATAACATAATTGATTAAAAATAATCCGATTTATGTCATGTTTCGTGTCATTTCAATCGCAAGAATCTCATTAATCCATTATAATTATTTTTATACAGATAAAATGGAAAATACAAGTTTCATTTTTTATTTAGAAGATGTTTATATTTTGTAGATAAGGAAAGATCCCCGACGCTGAAGAGTCGACAAAAGCGAGAGCGAGAAAGAATGAAGGAGTAAGTGAGATGACAAACATGAAAGAGTTCCGAAGCCTCGCTCGCGTGACTCCTTTTATCTGTAATCTTTCACGTATATATGTCATCTTATTATAGAAAATAAAACTTTTGTATTTCGCATTTTATATATCTGAAAATAATTGTAATGGATTAATTACATTTTTGCGATTAAAATGACACCAAATACGATATAAATCCGATTATTTTAAATGAAATAAGTAATCATAATTTTAATAACATAATTGATTAAAAATAATCCGATTTATGTCATGTTTCGTGTCATTTTAATCGCAAGAATCTCATTAATCCATTATAATCCCCGACGCTGAAGAGTCGACAAAAGCGAGAGCGAGAAAGAATGAAGGAGTAAGTGAGATGACAAACATGAAAGAGTTCCGAAGCCTCGCTCGCGTGACTCCTTTTATCTGTAATCTTTCACGTATATATGTCATCTTACTATAGAAAATAAAACTTTCGTATTTCGCATTTTATATATCTGAAAATAATTGTAATGGATTAATTACATTTTTGCGATTAAAATGACACCAAATACGATATAAATCCGATTATTTTAAATGAAATAAGTAATCATAATTTTAATAACATAACTGATTAAAAATTATCTGATTTATGTCATGTTTAGTATTATTTTAATCGCAAGAATCTCATTAATCTATTAAAATTATTTTGATATCGATAAAATACGAAAAACAGAAATTTTACGAACGATATGTAACCCGAGATATTATAGATAAAGAGAGCCTCGCGAACGAGACTTCGGAACTGTTTGATGTTTGTCATCTCGCTTGCTCCTCGTTCTTTATTGTATTCTTTCATCCCCATTATTATATTCTTTTATTTCTTCGACTTTTATTCTTTCTATATTCTCGTCTTCCTACATAATAATACATTAATTTATTCGTCTTTATTTTATACAACATAAATGAGATATTGTGTATGTCATAAATAGAAAAAGTATTTAATTATGTGCATTTTTGTATGTACATGTGTTGTATTTAACTATAATTAAATAGAAAAAGAAAATAACTTGTGTATCTCATTTATGATGTATCAAATAAACATAAATAAATAAATTTATTTATTTTCATGTAGGGACACGAGAATAGAAAGAATAAAAATTAAGCAAATAAAAGAATATAATAATGGCAATAAAAGAATACAATATACAATAATGAACGAGCAGAATGAAGAGAGAGAGAGAGAGAGAGAGAGAGAGAGAGAGAGAGAGAGAGAGAGAGAGAGAGAGAGAGAGAGAGAGAGAGAGAGGCGCGAGTGAACGCGTAAGTGAATATGCGAGGAGCATGAAGCTAAGCGATACGTAGTACATAGCGAGCGAGCGATTAGAAAAAGACAGAGCGTATGATCGAGAGAAAAAAGATACTGCAATAATGTTAGTGCGTACATATATATTACTCTCACACGCATGAAAGAGACAAAGGTAGTACGATTATGTCTGTCCTTGTCATGTAAGATTGCAGCTCCGTCTATCGCGACATCACGCAACTAATCTACTGCTCTGTTTTACTCTTGAGTCTCTATCTCGCACACACACATATACACGAAAGTGTAGCATCGTAAAATCTTTTTTATAAAGCTTCTAAATTCACTTCTCTAAGTTCACTTATACTCTTTGATGAAATGCCGAGTGCGGAGTTCACTGATTAGGCACGTACAGATTACAAATTTGTTATATTAAGTAAATGTTGACGGCAGAAGCCGATAACAAAACTGTAATTTTCACATTTTTTTCAACTTTTCATATGAAATGTTAAACTCCGCACTCCGTTATTATGTGTACCTTAATTGTGGAAAAGGATTTGTTGATATCTATAATCAACAAAAAGATTTTGCAATCCTACTAATATTCGCATTCTGTCGGTAATCCGGCATCCTCTTAATGTACATTGTAAAAAAAAAGTTTCTCTTCCTTGACAATATAAACGCTGCAGAAAGTGGAAAAATCTTTGCACGTCTAAATATAATATAATTATTATAAAATAATATGTCAATAATATTTATATTAAAATAAAACTGTACAAACTGTGTAATAAGAATTTTGTAAAATCTTTATCTTCTGCTTTCCATGTTCCTTTACAATTTCATATGTTATCTGTATTATCTCGACGATGGAACAGGCAAATAAACAGGCTAATAGCTTTAGCGTGTTTGCGGAGCATCTAAGCATAAATGCAGGTAGGTAGATACTCATCGTTACAGTTCTCTTGTGCGCCCGCTCGTCTATGAACTTTGATACATGCGTATTCGTTCGCAAACGAAAACCACGAGCCGTCAACACGACAGGCCTCTCGTCGGCGAGCGTCTCGGTATCAGTAACGATTTTACGCTTTTCGGAGCGTTCATATACATATTTTTCGCGTCTATCTACCATTTTGCTTTTCCGCGGCAATGCCACAGCTATTCCGTCGAGCATGCAGATCTTGCACGTTTGCTTGTGCCATTCCTAGAGTACCCAATACGCCGACTCGCGCGAACAGTGTACCATATGTATAGCTTGATCTCTTCCCCTGATTTTATTGAATTTTGTTTTACGTAAAAGTTATGAGAATATTTTATTGCTCGTGTTATAAATTAAATTACATATTTATTTATTTGGTCGTTATTGTTTAAGGATGAAAATGTATTATAAAAATATTTAGCATACAAACTTTCGGGCTTATATTTATATATAATAATAAATAGCATTATTTATTTTTTGCATGTTATATTTTTTAGAAGATTTGTGGCGACTAATCTTTTAATATCAATATCTTACGAATTATGCTTTATTATGCATTTAAGAATGATTTATTCGAAGCTTGGGTAATGGAAATATCGAGATTAATATTAATTGATACTACGGGAATACGGAAAGAGTTTTGATGCGGGCTGATGCACTCTAGCCCCGGAATATTTCCGCATCGCGAGATTTAAAACGCGAGATAAACGAGCGGCCGTTATTTCGCTCGCGCGTGCACGAGTATATAGACGATTTTAACTTTTGCTGTCCAATATCGCGGGGGCGGAAAATCCGGGTTGGCGGCGCAGCGGCCGTTGCCGCTATCCGCCGGAAAATATAAAAACGTCCATCTCACCCCCGTTGCGAGGAACGGAGATAGCCGACGAAGACAGGCGAGGGCAGGGAATACCCAGCGGGATAGAAAAGTCGCAAGGGTGAATTCCTTCGTGCCTCGAAGGGGTAGGGGTAGTAGGGGGCGGTATGGAATTACGAAGTTTAAGATAAAATGGATTCGCGGAATCTGAAATAGAAAATTCCCTAGCTAATACCATGGCGGGATTCTCATTCTCCTCGCATAACCTTCGTCATCCGGGAACGCCGCTTTCTTCGTATTCCAGCGGCGATGGACCATCTTTTCCGTTAGGCAGTGGCAGAAATAAGAGAAGATAACTGAACAAAACCGGTCGCGTGTTTTTCAATCATTTTCATCTACGCCGCTGTCTTTTAGTCTTATAATAACGCGAAAATGGGAAATTGCTTGCATATTATGATCTTTATATCTTTTTTATTGCGTGTAATGTACTTAAGAACTTGGAAACATGTATAAATTATAAATTTAATCGACGAAGAACAATAACGTTTCACAGGCTACATCGTCAAAGATAGTTGCAAGTATCGATTCATTAATAAACTCATCACGTTATGCAATCATCGCTATAAGAAAATGATGTTAAAAAATAGCTCAATCGTTACCTCATATTTATTACAATACGACTATGGGCTGAGGGTTAAAGAAATCTATTTATATGATATTGTACTATTTGGCATTGCAGTGTCTCTGACAAAATTGAGGACGAGAAGAAACTAAGTGCAATCAAAAGAAACTAGAGCAACTTTATACAGCGCGTCTGTATAAAGACAAAGATGCCCGCGTTGTCAAACGGTTAGGTTTGTGATAACGTTGCTTACATAGCGATCTCTAAACAGGTGTGCCGTGAAGAGGAAAATAGAAACAACCACTATTGAATGAAATCATGTGTGTTCCCGAGATTTCCTATCTTCCTACGCTTATCCTATCTTCAGACAGACAAAATCCGAGAACAGAGAGAACGCGCTTATTTTCTTTTTTGTGAAAAATAACCTGTATTACTTTTTTTTTCTGCACGCGATAAATTCAAAAAGAAATTCTATAAATTACACGAAATGAGTAAAATTACTTTTACGTTATATCGACGGTAGATTCTCTTTATATCACTTCATATCGTGTTCGTTAATTATAATTTCACCGCTACTTTTATGATTTTTCTTTCATGACCGAAAAGTGGCAAATACGTTATTTTTACTTTTACACGAGTAGATAAATTTCTGATTTTTCGCGTGCGATTTAAGTAGCGGCAAAATATTCTGCATCGCATGAGATGCTGTGTTCCATTAATGTTAATTATTAACTCGACAATATTCAACGATACGCCGTTTTATCGATCCCTCGGCCATTACACCAAGCGAGACAAGACTCTCATACAGTGTCCGATAAGAGCATTATTGATCGTTACATGCGCCCGAGAAACATAGTCGTGAATAGAGAAAGATTATCATCCATACGAGAAAAGATTGTCAGTGTCACACATATACGAGAAACTAAAAGAAAAAAAAAATAATAATAATAATAAAAAGAATATCTATATAAACAGAAGTAGAATGCATGTGAAACTAGTTCTTTTGTGCATTAATAGCGTAATTCGTATATCAAAAGATATTAATTGCATATTAATATCTTCTGCTGGCCTCGCGTGTATCCTGGCAGAATTCGTGGTCTACACCGGAATTCGGAAAACACGACGAGGACAGTGCGGATGGCTAGGTGAATTATACCGCAACCATTCTAGCCGCTACACACACTCGCTTTTCCGGTCCGGACGTGCACACACCCTTTATAACTACCACGCTCGAGGTGCTCTTCACTAATCGGATTTTTGCACCCTCCTTCTTCTCTCTAGTATCATAGAAAAGTCCCGGAGCTACTGGCGAGATCGCCTTTCGCAGATAATGCAGCAAAGGCGAAAAAGTAAGTCCGCTAAATGTGCAAGCGCATGATATACGGAAAAGATATTTTGCGTGAGTTATTTAAATTCGTCTGGTAGTCAATCGATTTTCTTGCACAATTCGATGCCGATATATAATATTTATGATTAGAAAAAATTCAAGAAATCGAGCCTGTTTCGAAATGGATAAATCGTATTCAACCCTTAATATTGATCGAGATATTTGACACGTATAAACGATTATACAATAGTTTTCAAATTAGCCATCCCTAACGCCAATTCGATGACAATTCACCATCTAACTGAATCGGTCTAATTTTCAAGTGAGTCACTCGTTATGTTCTTGCCGAGTTCTTGATTTTCTTCCTTTTCTGCTCCTACCCGAGAGCCGTCGATGTCTAATTTAATCGCGGCAATTAAGGCTGTTTCCGACGAAGAGAGTACCGTAACGATTCAGAGGAAATTGAGAAATTAATATTTCTAAGGTGAGCGGAGGTTACGAGGTGAGTGCGGTGGAAGAAAGAGAGCTGTAGTAGAATAATTAACAGCCGCTCTATAAAATTCAATCGAAGCTTTAGAAGGCCGAGAGGAACGCCGAGAATGACGGGGGAAAGGGTTGGTTAAAGGAACGTTGGTTACACCAACGATCGGGTTCAACGAGCGAAGAAGAGACCAGAGACGCGCCCGGAAGTATATTAATGAATTCATTTGCACCTCTGGCTTTTTTTTCAGGGATAAGAATCTTATGAGATGACGCTGAAATGCAGATTTCCGAGAAGCCACACTGCTAAGCGAACGAATATACAGAATGTATACGCGCGGTGAACTTTCAAAATATTTTAGAAAAAATGTGGCGCGAGCAAAAGGTCTGCGATTTCTAATTTTCTTAAACTACACATGAAAATTGTTCAATTAGTTATAATTATCTTAGATTAAATAAGTTTTCTCTTATATTTCTTACATAAAAAAATATATAGACGAATTCATTGAGAAATTATGTACAGTGATCTATCGACATTTTTGCGACACAACGCGATATTCGTCTCTTTCCATCTTCCATTTCCATACCTTTACTCCAGATGAACAAACAAAAGTGTCGCCGAAAGAAACTAGCGAGGAAGGAAAGAGACATAAATGATCGCTGCTGCCATTCGCTCACGCTCATCCATTTTCGAGCACAAGCCTCGGCGAATGTCATTGATCATTTATTTTTTCGTTTATATCGAAATCAACTCTATCTTTATGTTTGCAAGTAAGATCTGCTTGCTTCTTCGATCTTTTTTTAGCGAGAAGAAAAAGAGACAAATGATTGCTGCCGTCATTCGTTTCGAGTAAAAATTTTACGCAGTGATATATTCGTATGACAAGCTTAGCATAGATTCGTATGTAAAGATTTAAGATATATTACACTCGCTTCTAGAATCTGTTGATCTTTCATAAAGCAATGTAAAGTGATAATCCATCGTCAGTAAAGCCAAATTGAATGCTCGAGAAATTAGTATAAATTCTCCACACATATAATACATACACATATACACGCATACACACACACACATCTGTTAAGTTCATCTTCAAAAGGCTTTTAATGGATATCATCATTCTAATCAATAATGGCGAATACATTTCGACTGCGATGAACTTGGCCCTTTTATGCAGATCACACAGGTTCCAGGTTGTACAATATAACACCATCAGTGCACTGTTCTCGCGGTACATCGGTCAATATCAAAGTTTGTTAATTACAGAACAGGGTCGCCCACAATCGTGTAACTGGATGAAATACCAATTTAATAGTTACACCCTTCGACCGATCAGCCGTACTAGATCGCACCGCACATTCGCATCGCGATAAAATTAATTGCAACGCGGTTCAACTAAACAAGTCGACCAATATTACACGACATATGCGCGCAATATTAAACAGACGAATATAGTTTTAAGTACTCGTATCAATTAAAGTACAGAGTTATCGATATCACAAATTCTAATCAGCTTATATATGCGTTTTATATTATCTCCTCTTAATCTCACTTATCTTTACAAAACTAATGAAAGTAAAGTTGCCAATTTAAAATTATATAATCTCGATATTTAAAAAAGAAATTCGAATAAAAACAAAATCAAACGGGTATGTAATCATAAATAAAATTATACGGTATTGATTCGTTTACAGTGATCATCTGACAAATTATACGCAAGAAAATTCGTAGAACGCCATTGCCAGTACGATACATTGTTGCGGATGTGTCGTAAGTCAGGCTGAAACGACTCAGCTGGGTAAAGCGCGACGTGGATATGGCTTTTATAATAAACCCATAATGTGGCTGTTCCACTGGGAAAACCAGGCTTTCAGGACGCCGGTCTAGGGGCGAAGGAACGAGGAGATGCGAGGTTCTCGTGGAGTGCATCTCTAACGATACGGTTTGTGGTATCATAGACTAAAAGGATGCAAACATATTATAGGATAATGTGGAACTACACGTTGAAAAGTGCGCTATCGCCGCTCGCGCTTATAAACGCCTCGTTTGATTAATCAAAATCTGTGAAAATAGAAGGCAGGCACGATGAAATTTGTCAAAGAAAATATCACATCTATAAATCAAGAGCTTCTTTACCAGGATGGATTTCATTTTTAAATTCTGCTTTTATTATATACATCTACCATATTTCGGCTAAAACATGTCAAACTTTTTCTTTGTAAATATACAACAGACTTAAATATAGATTTGTCTACATATGAGAATATTAAATTTCACTTTATTAATTTTGTCAAAGTTTACGTGAACTTGAGAAGCGTGCAGCTTACGATACATATGGTATACACGAGTCCGCGCACGATATCCGCCTTGTTCTCCGACGTGTTTCGATACTACGGGAATGGGGGAAGAAGGAGAGAGAGAGAGAGGGAGAAGCACGGTCTGGCGTGGACATAAATTAGGCGGAAATCTCCGGCAAACTAATTATCGATGCAAGCCCGACGCAAGCATGCCTCGTACCGGCACTCGATAATACGTGTACGGCTGCAAGTTACACGACGTGAGATTCGTGATCTCCCGACGCCTGCTGTTGATAGCGAACTTGTCAACGTGCGAGTCCCGTTAACGCCGCGGAAGACGTCGAGCCTGATAAGACGTAGGCACGATAAGGAAGTAGGTCATCATCGACGAGGAAAGGGGTGTGCATTTTAGGTACAAATCGTGATACAGACACAATGAGACACATGCAGTATGTTATGGTAAATACAATAAGCGAAGTCCTGTTACAATTTTGACGATATATCTTAAAAATAATCGATCCTTTTTCCGCTTCTTCTTTTCTTTATATATTTTCAATGATATAATAATCATTAAAAAATGTATAAAACAGAGAAGAGGAAAAATAGATAAAATAGCGTATGTTTCTTCAATTTATTTCGTACTTGTACATTTTCTTCGTTCTCTTTGATTATATTATTTCTCCTCTTTGCTACAATATTTCGCGATGATTCGAGTAGAATGAAAATTAACCGTCGCTTCGTAGTCACGATCCGACCTCGTGAATCTAACCGAAGTTGGTGTTAGTAGGCGAGCCAGCCACGTAACACCGAGCCCCATTAGCTGTCGCTAATCATTCCGCTAATCCATCTCACTGGTCCCTTTCCCCTTCCGGTCCAGCCGAGCGTACTCCGCTGTACCATCACCCCCGGGATCCGCTATCGTTCCCTGCTCTGTCCCCGCTTTTTCCCCCGCGCAACCGGTTTAAAGATAATAAATGTTGGGCGTTTAGGAGCCGCGATTACAACGGGCCATTCGTTTTGCGCGACAGTCAGCCGGACAGAGGAAACCGGAGATCGCGATTTTAAAATCCCCGTTTGTTCGTTTCGGCGGTAACGTTCTTTGTACACCCTAAACACCGTTGATGAGGTCGTTACGTCTACGTGTCGCTAAGACCTCACTGTTGTAATGATAGCCGAGACGATTGCTATTCCTCTGTCCCTCATGTTTCTTCCATAGGTTTAGACTTTTTTCAGCTTTAGCGCGGTGGATCCTGACAAAATATCGTTCGCTCGAGGATGATCCGGGAACAGAGGAAGAGACGTTGTTTCGTCGGGAAGGCAATAATTAGATTCGTGAATTCCGAGAAATGCATTCAATCTCTTTCGAAATGCCCTGTGACATAATAGATTTCTAGAGATTGAAATTTAATTCCCTCGTATTTAAAACGTCGGATCTATGTATTGGCGAAATGTAGTACGGAATTATCAAATCGGAAGAAATTATCTATATATTTCTCAAATATTCATTTATTACTTATAATCGTATGTATATATCAAATATATTTTGATCGACTGTGTGTTCTTATATCCGTTATACATAGAAAAGGATTCAGAAAATTGCAAGCATCTTTCACGTTGTTATTAAGAGTTACGGGATAGAAGCAAAGTTGTCTGTTTAAACTTGCTGATATTGTATATGAATATAGATACGCTTTACGTAACCGTTTAAATTATGATTTCTAATGTCCGCGACATTATTTGTACAAACTTGGAGTTTCCATTCCCTCCGTGCGCCATCGCCGCAATGCGTTTAATGCATTTCTACGAGCGTCATTCTAGGTAGCGAGCAAGAGTTCGTCGAGTTTCACGCGGATGCAAGTTCGCTCTTCAACTTCTAGCGAGTTCGCGCTCCTATCTACAGCCGAGCAGCCACCCTTCGCAACGAACCGACCAATTCAGACCTTAACGCCGGACGAAACTAAAGCGAAACATTTCTCGCTGAGTGCCGGTATGCCCTACTAGATTAACTCGCTTGTAATCCTTCCCTCTCTTGCTCATCAACGTTCGCCACCTACTTTGCTCCATTCAGTCTCTTCATCGCACAGTCAATGAATACAAAATGCCAAGTACGATGCGACCTATCCTATCCCTTCTCGCCTTGGAGACCAGAAAATCAATCCATTGTTATCCAAGTATAATGGCTCAGTATCTTCTGATAGCGCGTATCCCTTCGACAAGCCGTATCGGGGAATCATAATGTGATTTATTAATATCTCTCTCTTCCATGTTTTTTCCGCATCGAGAAGACATATATCATTAGCAATCGTATCTTATCGTCGTCAACTCGGACGAAGAATAGCAAAATGTTATCTATTCTCAGTCGCAACTAAAAACAGTTTCGTATTCGCGACTCGAGATACTTTACATCTGTGCAAAACGCAAATCTTCTGAATTTACGAGTTTTCGAACTTCCGTACGAGTCCCGCACTCGCTCGTAAATTGCCTGACGTTCGATGGAAAAAGGGTCACGTGAATCGCCCATCAATTCTTGGGACCCCGCGTCCCACGTGCACACACGCAATGCGCCGCCGTGACGTTAACGCATACGTAAGTCCGGTCCTCTCGCTCTATCGCTTTTCGTCTCTCTTTCGACCGTCACTCCCGGCCGCGGACAATCCTCCTAGTCGGAGTGTTACCGGATTACAATGTTTGCCAGCGACTGTGCAAACTTTCGTGCGGTTCTGTACGTTTCCTCCCGTGCGTACGCATGCACGCACGCACGCATCGCCGTAAGCTGCAGAGTGCACGTTCACGGGTAGATACCGCAACTCGGAATCCCGTGTTGAAGCAATATATAAACAGTGGAGAGCACGTGCGGTGATGACGGTGACACGAATTAAAACAAAAATGTGCGCGATTTCCGGTGAAAGCTTCGAAATGAAATGCTCGAGGCGATAGGCTCGGCCACGTACAAATTGCCAGGGACGACAAACACGTGTCCTCTTTCGCTCACTGTTTCCCGTTGACGACTCGCGCATTTTTTATTTTTTTTTTTAAATCTTTTATTTTATTTTATTTTATTTTTTTTTTGGTACGTGTGCATAGTTATACGTGTTCGCTGGTATTTTTTTTAATAGTCCAACAATGTTGCTTCGCGATGATTAAGTCGAACTCTCGTCAAATTATTTTAAACACATCAATTGAAAAGTTTGATTAAACAACACTTCAAGTACCGTATTTTCGATATTATCTAAAAAAATTTTCAAATACATAATAATATTTAGAGAGTATTCATTTCTAATTTTTTTTACATATAATGATTGCTAAAAAGATTAATACTTTGATAAGAATTATCTCCGTAAAGTATTATACAAAAGATAAATCAATGATATATTACCGGTATAAAACAAAGTTATGCGTTTTCGCGTTAGTTATAAAATTTACTGTCAAAAATACGAAACTTTGCAGATCGCATGCTTTATTTTATGAGTACCAATAAATGCGCTGGCCTCTTTTATAGTTTGATCGAACTTCAACGATTATAACGATGCAACAACCGCGTATAACGGGTCGTCATGTGCAGTTGGCGGGAAAGATGGAGAGCAGTTAGACTGTTGGAACTAAGGAGAGGACGGCGAGCGTGTACAGCCAACAGCGAAACTTGATGAAAGTTGAAACACTTGCTAATGAATGGTACATATTACTACGATGCATTCTGCGTTTCCGCCGTTACTTGTTAACGGCAATTGCTATTACCGCAGTCCAAGACTTCGGGGTTGGATCTGGTGTTTTGAGTTTTGCATGGACCGAATCACCAAATATACGCTCCGGCTACGATTTGACCGATCGATCCGCATCGTCCGCTGTTTGTCTTGACATTAATCGATTCGACGAGGAATTCTGATTAGCCCGCAGAGCTTTGAGATGCTTGGATAAGTCACTTTGCGGCTTAGCCAATGGCGATATCCTCATATTTGATGTGCGCAAGACGTGGAAGGCACATTATATTGGCGATGCGAAATGATATTACGTGTATTAAAAAATGATACGCCACTTTATAATATCAGTCTATGAGAGCTCTGTGTTTAACGTTAATAAAAATAACAAGTAATTATTTTATGAGTCTTGTTAATATATTTAATTATAGTGTCTCGAGTATTATTGATGAGCTAATTAAAGAGATAATAATTTATAGACTGCACGATATGAAATAAATACAATTGTTCAAGAGATATTCTAGAAGATGACGTGCAATATACTTGACCTTAATGAGGGCCTTTCTTATGAAGGGCTTGCAAACTATCGATAAACTCTTCAGGTTGATTGAAGTATCAATTTCACGAGACTACCGATTATAATTCTCGAAGGTAGTTACAGTCTAGTTGGGAAACTAGCCTAATGTCCTCGAGGACTGCTGGTAATACCGTAACCAAATATCGTGTTAATACCGTATCCAATCAAGCTGCTTTACAAACTCTACGTTAATAATAGCTGTCTTAATCACACGGTTAATCAAAGCGCAATGACAAGAAACTCTCTTGCAAATCATCTGGCTTGATTCGATTCCTCGTTTTCTCCGATTCTACGAATACGAGGCTTTCGATTTGTATAACAGTAAAGACAGAACCAACAATTTAGAGGCGGACATCTCTGCAACTAGGAATGTCACTGGGAGGCGGCTGTCGACGATGAATCGAGTAAGGATGCAGATTAGCGCGAGTCGACGCATGGAATGCCTAATGAGAGCACCCTCTCCCGCCGATGCGAATGTCCTGGATCGAGTTTGCGAGTAACCTGCCAAGCCCTATCAAAGCTTCCGATTCCTGGATTACAAGCTTCCGATTGAATTATCACACTGCTGTCCCCTCGATAAGCCCGCTGCGCGAAATATTGACCAATCGTGTGCTGAGCTCTGTGTGCACTTCTAAAACAGCTTTTGATCGTATGTCTGGAATAGTCGCGATGCTATTAGAAAAAATGAGAAATATGCATGTGTGTGTGCATATGTGTACATATTGATCGGGAATATGTTTATTAAATTCGAATTTATTTAATAGATAGATTTATTTAATAGCACTCAATGTTGCTGCTTTTTCAAGCTATCTTATATTTTTGCAAAAATAATAAAAAATCTCTCTTCGAAATAAATTTCTGTTTATGCTTTTCGTATTAACGATATAGAAAAGTCAATTTTATCAATATCGATTATCAAACAATATAATTTTCAATACGTTCAACATAATTTTCGAAATTAGATTTAAAAAAAAATGTTAAAAACAAACTAAGCTATAATTAGATAAAATTATGCAAAGTTGATAATACCTATTACAGAACGAAAAAAAAACAACGTAAAGTTAGAAAAAGAGACGCTACCATTTATTTTACAATCACAAATATTTTTTTTATTTTCATTTAATCTCCTAGCTTAATTTTAAGCACATTAGTTTCGATATGATTAAAATTTCAAATACGAATTATTATTAGCATATCGATCATCTAGACTGTTTATTTTTGTCAAAATGACACAGTCGTCGTACAATCAGAATGCATTCGCATTTGCTAATGGCGTAAGACAAAGCGATCCTCCATTATAGCTCGCGTTTGAAAGCCGGGAGACCATTTCGAACGGTATCGATTATTTAAGATGCGCACAGATATTGGTGATTCTTCGGAAAATCATCTCGCGCCATCGAAAGGCGCATAGCTCGAGTACGGATTTGAAACGGCCATTGCCTCGTCTCGACGGAGAAAAGGCAGCATATATACACAGATCCAGTCTATTGTTCTGCCGTATACAAGGCTGTAAATGTAACGATAACGCGGTATTACTTCGGGAACAAAAGCGTCTCGGGACGAGGACGTTAGACGATGAGAGCGCGAAAGAGAGAAACGAAGAGACATAGCTTTTAAACATAGCCTTTATGGACCAGTCGATGCCATCAATGCAATTGCCGATGCATAGGAAGATACGAGATGAAAACTCAAACGAGGACGAGGTATAAAAGTAATTCCGATTTTTCAAAGTCTTGTTCGAATATTTGATGCATTTAAGAGCCGGTGCACTTAAGAGTTGCACTTAAGATTTTTGCAAAGCTGCTTCTCATCAACTATAATGATTCACAGCCGGCTGAATTCGTGTAGACGAAACATACGGGTATTTGCTCGACCGAGGAATCTCAGATTTGTGTTTGAACTTGCTATGTACGCGATTTCGCAGAAACGCATAAAAGATGAAAAAAGATCTCTGTGCATAAGTTAATTCCGGAGTTTTTTCTACATCGTTATTTATCCAACTAAAATTTGCGGAGCGATTAAAGATTCACAAAATAAGACGATGAAATAAGATCGTTCAAATTTTAACGAATATCTTACTGTTACTTTTCAGAATTTTTTAGTCGCACCATATCATCGAAATTTGAACTGAAACTGTCGCTTTAATCTCTACAGTTGAGATATACGAGTTTTATTAAAACTGTAAATTTGATTCGTGTCGTTCGTCATACTCGCGGCATCCACGGTATCCACGATTCAGGAAGTATTTACGAACTTTCAGCAGCCGAATCTCTCTCATCGTTACGCGCACGTGGTAGCTCTGACGTGGGTTCAACCGGCACGGAGAATATTATTCAGAGGACGAGTGGCTTTATTAGAATGTACTCGGAGCTTAGTACGCGTCCCCTTCTCTGGTGTCTCTATTGTCCAGCACGGGAGCCGGCAGGCAAAGGAGCTTGCTAATATGTTCGTAGGTTGCCCAAATATTCGACCTGTTTGTGTTGGAAATATTCCCCGACTCGCTGTGAGAACCTCGTTCGACGATACAGGAATTTCATTCAACCGCTCCCGATCCCGTTAATATCACACGCGGCTGCTCAAATCGCGTTCTTTTGATTACCGTGCTTCCAAAGAGCGACACAGTGAAATCTTCAAAGTGAGAGAATTTAGAGCATAAGCTACTACGTTATTATTGTATAGATGTATCTGTAGCTAGGATTTTTTTTGTGCGAGCATATTTGATGCTAAATTTTTCTCGTACTTTTAATAAAAATAAAATTTGCTTTGTAATTTCTAATATAATGTTTCTAATTTTTTTTATTTCGAATATATATGTATCTAACAACGTAATAATGCTCATAGCAGTTCGTACTTCATCGTATTTCTGAAATTCGCACATATTGCGTTAGCTGAAATCTCTTTCGCTACCGTTCCTATTTAATTATTCTAATTTTCGTTGGCAAAGTTTGAAATTCATACCCCAGGGTGTGAAACTTCAGACGTAAAGTCGATATATATCGGAAGAATGCGGTAATAATGAAATCCGCTGCGTACCCCATGACAATCCTATCGGTCTCATTATAAAGCATTGACTTTAGTATTCAGAAGGGGGTTTTGTACAGATATATTGAATCATTACGCGAGAACGTGTCTTTCGGGAATTTCGCAGATTCTTGTGGAAAACAGCGCGCTCTCTATCCTCTTTGAGAATAGCTCTCTGCGGGGAGACGGTATTAGCGAAGCGTGAGCTGATCGATTTTAACGACTTTAATATGTGCCACCAAGTTGTCGTATTCAAGATTCCGTATAATATTGCCATCGTAAAAGAGATCTTCCATCAATAATAGAGTAGAAAAACACGTTTCATAATTTTTTATGATTGTGAAATATATAGATTTTTTTCTTCATAAGATGTATCGTATCCTATTTACATTACGCTATTAACATTACGTGTGTTTTACACAAACAAAAACGATACCATATCATAAATATATCCAATATTAATCGTTTGTTCTATTAAACTAAAAAATATTATTTTAAAAAAGTTATATCATACTAAATACATTAAGTATGGCTTGTGCATACAAAAATATCATCGGAGCATAAATTCCGCACATAAAAATTCGTCTCTTTTTCGGTAAAAGAGAAAACTTCCATTACTCTCAACAAGAGAGGCCGTAGCCTAGGCCATCGCTCTCGACGAATAAAGAAGTTTAGTTCGAATGTTTCCTAGTCTTTGCCACGAGCTGACGAGAAATTCGAGAGGCAATCCCATTTGCGTCCTCCAGTCCCACCCCCGCTTCGCTCTAACTTAGCATCCAGCTCGGCTTTCTCTTTTCTTCGCGAGCTTCCTCTCTTTTCCTTGTCTGCTTTACGGTGAGATACCCCTACCGCCTTCTCAACAACTCGAATGCAAGAGGAGAGCCATGATACTGATGAGTTTTTACGAAGTTCTTTGAAAACCTAGCCCGGACTTGCGCATCATCTCTTCAGCAATCTGTTGAAGCGGATTATATAGGGTGGGCGCTTTCTTAGCCTCGATCGACAACGCGAACGACGACGATGGCGACATGACAAGATGAAGGCGTCGATGAGAAAGCCCGAGTAGGAATGCTGCTTTGAAGACGACATTTCCTTGACTAAGGAGCGAGCGTCTCTTTTTACTCCATCATTCGGACTTTTATTTCGAATTTATTCCGAGCCATGATATTCGTCACGCGGCATCTTTTTTTAAAATTATTTTTATACGAACAAAACGCTAATAATGATAAAGCAAATGAGACAAGCAAGAACCCAACATCACGTCTCGATTATCTTTCATTTTATCCGAAACTTCCATTGTCAAACTGCAAAGTAAAAAAGAGAAAAAGAGAGAGTCCAAGTCTCTCAAGAGAGATTATTCTTCGTTGCTTCGATTTATCATAACTTATAAATAACAGAATAGCTCGTACTACACAATACACATTTTACATCCTTGCATTATTTAATAAAAATATAAATTTGTGAGCAATATAATTTAAAAGTCTCTCTCTCATTTAAAATTATATTAATTAAAAAATAGCCACCTCTCCATTTGAATCTTTGCTTTATTTAATTAAATCTATATAATGTAGGATTCTCTGCTTATCTCTGTTAATTGCGCGCTTAAGGTGCCATGTCGTAACTTTACAGTTACGGAGATTCAAGAAAGAAGTAAAAGATCGAGAAAAAATGATAAAAAAGAGCAGGCCGCTTGTCCGAACTTAAGGAATCTTTAGAATATCCGTGAAAAGGATGGCGGAAGTACAAATGGCACCATTAAGAGAAGAAGGATTCTTTTCTATTTCATTTGCATGCGAGTATGCGCGCGTGCACGTATAGATATGTGACACAAGTCGACACATACACACACACACACACACACACACACACACATGCATATATATATATATATTGGCAAAGTCAGTTAAAGTTTAATCTTGATTTCTTGATTCTCCGAATCTCGATGAAGCGCGACAGCATTGAAAACTCCCTTCTGTAACGATTGAAACATTGCCTTAAACTTTTCGTCAACACGAGCAACTTCGTAAATGTTACTCTTATTTTGAAGATCAGATAAATCCCTTTTGGCACAGACTTCGCCTATATCATTCAACGTTTCCTCTTCAACCTTGAAGTTCAATAAATTCATTTTCGCAGAGAGAAGTTTTGCATTTAATCCGAATAAAATTAAATATCTCGATATATTATGGCGTTTTTCTTAATTTATACACTTTTAATATCTTTTAAATACTAATTATATTTTTTAAATACTAATAATCTTGAAAAAACATGTCGGAGTAATTTCACGGTACATCCCACATAATGTATGATCGTAACAAAATTAATATCGTAATTTAAGCAAGTTAATCCGCTTCAGTAAAAACATGTACGTAACTGAATAATCTCATTCAACCTCTATCCGTATATATACGTATATCTTGATAATACAAGCTTGTGTGCTTCACGTGTAGAACGGAGAGAGTATGTAAAGCGAAATGAAACTAACTAAAATCAGCGCTACATAATGCGTAGTAAAAGAGGCTCTCCAAAGTTGGCGCGATCCGACATCTCTTGCGTCATGGGCCATGGTAAACATTCAAGGTGTAGTTTGAGGTATTGTTCCATAAGGTGGTCTCTCTTGATACTATAACGCATGTAATAATTATTATCTTCCGCCATGTGAGCGATTTTCCTCACTCCGTTTCTCTCTTCCGTATACCATTTTCCTCATTCCATTCAAACACCGCGAAAATAACAATATTACGTATATCGACTGAATATATTGATATTATGCCATACAAATGCATATAAAATCTTCAATTGACAGCTGTCATCTGTCAAAAATACGTTTCGTTGCAATCACCGATACAGCCTTCTGTTGAAGAACTTGTGCATATTTAAAAATTTAAGATACTCTATATCTGTATGATATTCGGCGAATATATATAATAGAGTTAGTGTCAATATATTTATATAAATTTTCACGTTTCAATTTTAATTAACAAAATTTATCGATGAAGTTTACATATCTACAGCTTGTATAACTTTCGAAACTAACTTGCAACCAGGGATATAATCGAATCATGTCAATCGTAACGCCAAGACCACGTCTTTCAATTTGACCTTGTTTTCCATCCTTGTCCCCCGTGATTCTTCTATTCTCCATGAAAAATGTCGTGAACGAAGAATAAACATCGCGATTCGCAATAACGTATCAAAGAGTCCGCAACGGTGGCGTGGTCGGTCATACGTACTCCATAGCGAAGTTTCGCGGACGATACGAGGGGATTGTGTTCCTTTGGGGATCGCTCCGGAGCATCCCGACACCGTAACGCCTATAATAATTATGATATTCCATCACAGGGGGTGAGGCAGGGAGAGAGGAGAGGAAGGTTTCGCCCCTTCCGTTGATCCGCGTTCTCCCCTACCGTGCCCGTCAATTCCCCTCTTTCCCTCTTTCGCCCCGTGAGCTCGACGTAGCGCCCACATACGCCCACCCTCGTCGCCGACAACCCCCCTCCCCCGCACTCTCTCGGACCCCCAGGGGGTTGGGGCGCGGCCGTGTTTGCTCTATCGACCGCCGACGATCCGCGAAGTTGACCGAACGCGACCGAGCGCCTTCGTAGAGGCGCGCACCGCGTATCTCTTCGTTCGCGTGCTACCCTCTCTTCAGAAAGAGAGTAGCTATCCCCTTCTCGACCTACCCTCAACCTCCCTTTCTGCCCTACGGCACTCACTCTCTCACTGTGCCCCGACATCGCGCCGCGCCGCGTTCTCGTTCGTGCCTCATGTCACTTTAGGCAGCCACCATTCGAAAGAGAGAAAAAGACAGAGGTCACGGATACCGACTTTTCGAAATCGCCATCCGCGACGAACGGGTGTAAGAGAATACGATGGGGATGCAATCCCCGAAAGCTCTCGCCGAAAGTCGCGACCACCGACCTCCTAATTCAGCTTAACGTATAGCGAAGAGTTCGACGGTCGCGATAAAGTTGAAATCTCAACGAATCACAAACGTCGTCTTCTTAAACCGAACGTGCTACATTGGTGTTGAAAGTTGCAAGTTATTTCTTTCAATGATTTTTAAATAAATCTTTGCAAGAAATTCTTAATCCACAAAATATAATATTCAAATAGTCTTTTCTCAATCATTTTAGTGATATAAATTTCTTCTTATTATAGAACATACATCATGTTATATAACATTGTATATTATGTGTTATATAAAATCAAATTTATTGAACAAAACTGAACGATTAAATAAAATATAAAATAAAAAAGAGCGAACAGAAAGATATACGAGAATTTTTATGAATTTTTAATAATTTGCATGCAAAATATTAAATAAAGCAAAATGTACATTTACATAAAAAGGAAGGTTAAATAAAATCGTTCTTTTCTCATAATAAGGTCAGAATATTGAATAATTATTCTCAAATGATCGTTTCAGCTAATAACGATAAAAATGTCTCTTAACCGCCTTTAATCAAATAATTTTGTCGGATTAAACACGGATTAGCCCGTAAACTTTCTTCGCGAAATAACGAATTCTAAAACGGTCACGTAAAGTTATTAACGTATCGCGGGTTTGCGACTTAATTAACTAACGACAAAGGTTTTAGGGGATACCAATCTGCGCTCACGTATGTACGTTCGCAACCGCGTTTAACTGTGCGTAACCATGCGATGTAATTAACTGAATAGTCCGACAAGTCTGTTGCGTAATTAACATCCAATCCTTTTTTTTTTTTAAGCAGCACGCGCGGCAACTGATGTTAATTATATTCGGCCGGCTAAAAGCGTCGGTTACACCGCGTCGCTTCTTATAACAATGTCTATGAAAATATGTTGGTTAGGTTATATAGATATACTTTCGGAAATCACGATATTGAGGACTTTAAAATAGAATGCGCTATATAATTTTTTAATTCCCTGAAAATAATTTACTCTACCTGCCCGAAATATGCACATATATTCAACACAAAGGATCTGAAATTATATTTTCATTATAAAATCTGTTATATTAAAATGAGTGATTTTTTTATACAAAAAAAAAATGTTATTTTATATGTTTTTTAATATTGAATTTTACTCCCACATTTTTTCTCCGTTGTCCATAGTATGTATTAAAATGACGTACTTTCTTGTAAATATAGATTTCGACTCAATTTTTCACGCATCAATAAATCTCGATTCTCGAGACTATTAATTGAGCCATGATTCTGATATCGTCGCGTTATGGCGTTTACCACGAAGGTAGTGATTGTACCGCGGTGTTTCAGCCGCATAATCGCGTTGTTTACCGTCTCGCGTCTGAAATGATTAAAGATCGAGAGGTCTCAGAGCGCAATCGAGACGGCTGCGTGGCGGACGGGCATAATTATTCGAAGATGCCTTTTATCGAGAATATCTCACGCTATTTCGATGCCGGAGTAAATCCGTGCACAATACCGAGATGAGAAAGCTGGAATTCGAAAAGGCCAAACTCCGAGGAAGTTGGTGCAAAGGGAATGAAAAAAGGAAAAAGCGCGCGCGCACGAGTGAGAAAGAGAACTGTTACTCTTCGGCCAAGAACGACTTTAAACCGGAGGTCTTTTATCTCCGTTAACTGCCCCAACTTTTAAGGAAAGGCGGGTTAGATACTAAGGACGTGTCTCTCTTTGAGGAAACTGAATTGGCCTTGTTAGTTACACGTACAAATCATGAAAGCGACGTAATGTCTATTCGGAATAACAATAATTTGTTCGATATAATTAGACATGGTTTTTTTTTTTTCAAGTTTTTTAAGATAGCGTTGAATTTTTGATAGAATTTGATGGCGAGTCGCTTATTTCACGCAGCCAAGTATCGTTAAAATCTTGCAAAACGAAAAAACTTTAGAGAGAAAAATACTTTCCGTCAACTTAACACGTTTACCTATCAACTACGTTACGTTACGTAAAAAGAATTTTAACGCTTGCTTAGTTCCTCTTAGCCCCGTTTTTCGCTCGTCGCTTTAATAAGGATCTCAATTTACCGGGGTCGATCGATGACCACCTGTTCATAAACGTCATCAGCTGACGTATCAGACGCTTCGTTCACAGAGTAACACGAGCCGCCGAGTCCCTTTTCTCTCGCGTCTCCGTTGAGATAAAAATAGCCAACGGCGCGTCTTGCCGGCGCGTTTCTTACGGCTCCTTTCCACGTCCGGGTAATATCACGCTGAGAAGACGGAAGGGAAACACTTGGTGTAATAAGCTCGCTCGCTCGTTCTCCAACGGGCGCTAGTGACCGATTCGCGGAAGTTTGAGGAAAAGTGGCGAGAGGTCGAATCTCGTTCCGAGGCACTCGGTGCAATCGGGTACCACGTTCCCTTCCGTCTGATCGATAGGTTGGATTCGAGATCGCGTGAGAGAGCGACTATTATCGGTGGATACCTTATCCAGCTCGTTGGATAGATGGGCACTAGACGCCGATCACGAACGATCATTCCGAATAGAGGAAGATTCTCTTCTTCGGAATCCTTAACGAAACGACAAAGAGACACTTTTGATTCTCACTCGTTTAAAAGTACATCATTGCCCGTAATAGTAAAAGAAATTTAACAGTAGTGTTGGAAAATTTCAAGCCTATTATGGAATTGATACGTTTATTAGAAAACTTATTTCTTTCAAATTTAAAAAATCTGTTATTTTTTACGGCGTCTTCTTTCTCGAAAACATCGCTGAATTAAACTTTTCACGAAAATAATATTACATTGCGACGGATTATAATGTTTCTATGCAACTTCTGTCACTTCTGTAGCCGATTGTCAGTCAATTGTAAAAGGAAACCGATATAAAAATATTATCTCATTCTTATACAAATTATAATTATGTCATCGTGAAATTTTTTGCAATATCGAACTGATAAAAGTAGATGCGAGTCTCTCGCAGAACAAGCTCGATAAAAAAGCCCGATGCCTGCACTAAAATTAATAGTAAGTGTAAAGCGCCAGTGTAAAGCGTAACAGATCGACTACCAAGACAAATAATTCTTCCTTTCTTTAACAAAGTTAAACATCATCCGGGTAAACAAGATAACAAAAAATTACATCATCTCATTCTCTTCTCCGCAATTCTCTTCCATGATTCTCTCCTCTCTCTTTCTCTATTTCTACTTTCTTCGGAACGCGTTCAATTTTATTTTCTCTTATCTGCCACCTTCTCTCCGGCACAGACACTTTTATTTTCTGAAAACTCCCGCAGGAGTACTCTTGCTGCGGTCTTCGATGGTCGGTACGAGGATCGAAAGGTAGTTGCGGATCCTATGGTCGCCACCTGAAGTGATTCTCGATTCTCGATTACACCGGCGCCATGCTTCTCGTTCCAACTTCCATTTCGCCACGGTCAAAGATCACGTTCCAAGAGGCGCCTATTTAGACGAAGATGTACGACACTTCACCTCCCGGTTTTGTGCGAGAGCTTCGTTTGCTCTCGCGCACACGAAAACCGATGAGAAATTTGCGCCGCGTGCCCGTTTGATCAATCGACGCTGCGTGAATACAGTCTGTGCTATTTGAATGCCATTTGAACCATCCAATCGTGAGATCGTGACATGGGAACGGCAAGCATCAGCTACGGAAGCGGAAGCTACGCAATATGAGCTGGCATTATAATCTTTACGCGTTTATGTTTATCTCATTGTCAGTATCAATTATATTGTCGTCTCTATAGAATAGAAATTCGCATAATATTCGAAAAGGAATTTGGAGGTAAGTATGTGTGTGTGAGAGAGTTATCTTTCGAATCTGCACGTGCGATTTTTCTAAGCAAGAAACAATGTATCTTCTCTGCTCGAGTAGAATTCTTGGAATTTACGCTAACGATCGAGCATCCCGAGCGTCATTCGACGACGACGGAACAAATATATTGCAACGCGTCGAAAAGTTGGCGCCGCGTTCCACAAGCAGGTTCCATCTCATCAGCCATTAAACAAAGCAACAGTGAATACAAAGAAACGTCGGCATTGTCGAAGGGGTAGCTCTAGCATCAGCTACCAAGAGATGGGAAAAGGGCGGAGAGCGAGCCTCCGTCGACGTGAATCTTGAGAGAGGTGTTTCTGATTAATCTCTGTGAACTCCTCGGATCGTTTCTCTCGTTTTACGTTCTCTTAGACGTACATTTTCCAGAAATGCAAGAACTATGAGCAACGACGGACTCTTCTCTTTTCTCAAGCTGACAGCTGCTTCTTTAAAAAAGTAAAAAAGAGAAAGCCGTAAAGAAATGTCGGACCAGGGATTTTCTATCAACTTTTAGCCGTGTCGCTGATCAAAATGAGCGTAAAATAATATAAACTCATTTTGTAGGAATAAATATAAATTAATAGAAAGTATCATGCTCTTTTTTTAAACTTATAATCTTTGACTAGAAATCTTAGTATTTTGGAGTGCATCAATTTTTTTACAAAATAAAACAACGAATACACATCTGTAAAAGTTACAATATTGAAAAATATTGTACTACGAGCGCAAAGAGCTGATTAATAACTACCCAATTAAATGAAAAAATTTTTATAAATATTGGCCTAAAAATCAATAGAGATATAACGTGACTTTTTGTCGGTTGTGATATTGCTGCAGTAGCAATAATCGTTTTTTTTTTTTTTTTGTAACTGCGACAATAATAATAACAAGAGCGAGATAATGGATGCCAGATGTTCAATGCTTTTATATGGATTGTGAAAATAATAATTAATTGATTAAAAAGCAAAATTAATTTTAAAACACTTTGCACTTTCGAAGAGGTTGCAATTTAAATATTATAATAAATTTTTTATTTAAACTTTCTTAATCATACGTTAGAGAGAAGCTGCGATAACGTTATGTAAGGATGTAAAACTTTAACTCCCAATTGAGGGAGTTGCACTCAGCGGTATACCAAGGTAGGGAATTTAGAAACAGGATAAAAAAACTCAATATTTCATACTTTTAATACTATACTAAGTATATATAGCTCTAGTCCTTGATATCGTCTAAAGTAAAGACCGATCCGGCGTGAAACGAGAAGCAGCGAGATACTTTATTCGACGGAAAGGCGATTCCAACTAGAGAGAATATGTGCTTACTTGACGTCGGAAAGTCGAGATAATCAGGTAGCGGTAGAAGATCTTAAGTATCGAAACGCGGTGCGGTAAAGCTTTCGCAACGAGAACCATTTGCTCCGGCATTGCTATTGATCAGATGAAAAGGTGTGATCCTATAGAGATAGAGATGTTATATTTTTGTCGCCCGTTTTTTTGTCTACCGTCAATCGAACGGTCTCGCTAACGTCAATAATGATCTCACTATTTCCGATATTGTGATTAACGACTTTATCAAGACGGATATCTTATAATTTGCAATCGCGGTACAATCTACGATAATATCAATCTAATAACAGAAGTATGTAAAAAATCTCAATATAAATGTCTTATTACATGTAATAGAAAAGAAATAGTAATAATATAAACCACCACATTAATCCCATTGAAACCGAATCGATTCGAAACGCGGCTTTCTATAGACAACATAGTTTGTCTCGACAAACTAAAGTCCTGCGGCGCTTATCGTACCAATTGGCCGAATTCGATTCGCAAAACTGGGATAGGAAGATGTCGATGTATTCGCGCAGGTCGAACTGATAGAGGGCGAAACCGACCAAGAGGGAAGAGCGCGGGCGGGCAATAATTTCGGTGACTGTGCTCTCCGGTTGTTCATGATTCAGTGGAGCAATCTTCATAAAAGAAACAATATACGGCCAGCCGTGCGATAAAAGCGGCATCGCGCGCATACGAGTGCGATGCACGCGCAACGACCATCGGTTACCGCGAATGAATTAACGTTTATTCGGCTTCCGGTAGCGCGGCGGTCGCGCGGTGGTCAAGGCTCCAGCTGCGCGTTTTCAACCCCTTTATTAATCGACGTTGCGCCGCTCGTAACTCATCGACCCATTCTCTCTCTCTCTCTCTCATTGTAATTTCTTTCGATCTCCGCGATATCGCCCATCCCGTTCTTAGGATAGATGGATAGATAGGTACATGTGACCCATACATTGATTTACTTTCCGATACGAGAATTTTTTAACCATTAATCAATAAATCAATAAATCTTTATTGTTACGATAATGCGGCTTCTAGCAATATTAATTATCGAAATTCATTGAAATATTTGAAAACGTAATCGCTCGTCTTGATATTGTTATTTCTTTTCAAAGAAATAGAAGAAGGACTTCGAGTATATTACTACATGCTTTTGTTGAAGAGGAATTTTAAGATCATCGAACACACGTGTGTCAACAATGTTCTCGGTAGACGGAAGAAAACTCCATTCCGGATAAATCACCCACAGCTTTAAATATTGGAGTATCTACGTATATAGATTCCGATGGTCTGTGACGTTCGCGAAAGATCAGAGGTGAAAATATAAAATAGTACGAGAGAGAGAGAGAGAGAGAGAGAGAGAGAGAGAGAATTATGCGATGCACTACTTTTCAGGGATAATTCGATCGAGTTCGAGTGCACGCGAGGCACAAAACCCGAGGAGATTATACGAATAATGGAAAAAGAGGAACGGGGAGATCGCGCGTGTGTGCGCGCGCGAAAAACTGTATAAGCGCGCTCCCCCGGAACGATGAGACCCCAGGAATCTGCATCTTTGATCTTCGCTTTAGTTAACACGATAATTGCATCGCGCTAGGAAAGACGCGGTCAGCGATAAAGCGAAAGAGCAGGCTGGTTCATTTCGCGGGATTGCATACATTTCGGTCGACGGGCTTTTGGAAGGTACCGGGAAAATTTCCATCGTGACGCATCGTGGTTCTTGTGCGTATACCCTTTGATAAGCACACGTAACTGCGAGTTATTTTCAGGCAAATGCAGTTTACACGTCGTATATGGAGGATGCATCTTTCAAAGAGCGCTATCAATTTGCTTCATTGTACAAAGTTCTCTTTTTCAGTATATTATTTTTACTTTTTCTGGAGTAACGTATGTTCTCGAAAGTAATCATTATACAATACTTTAACCCTTTAACGCTATGTATAGCAATTCCAATCGCGTTCCTCGATGGTCTCAAATGTAATAATTTTCTGAATCTTTTCGAATGTATCTCGAGTTTAACCAAACATTTTAATTCTACTCTTGTTTTACACAAGACAAAAAATTCGAAACAAAATATGAAATAACATATACAATTTACCTATAATTTCTCTAATTAAATGTCAACATGAAAATATCGCATTCACGTATATATGAGCTATAAACATAATAAATATTATAGCTACTGAAATAAAGATATGTCGAACATATTGCCATTTATATATAACAAGAGATTTTAAATAGGCTATTAACATTGCACATGCAGTGAAAAATGACTAACGCGAGATGAGTTGCATAAAAGCCGCGCTTTACCGTACGCGTTCTTCATCGGCGGATAGAACTTGATTTCCGTATGGTGGGTAGGCAGAGGATAGACACGCCATCGATCACGGTATCATGTCGGGTGATCATGATTGGTAGCACAAATCGACGCCCGAGCTCCCGATAATTCTCCACGGGACACACGAGCACATATGCGTATGTGCGTGCGCGCGTGCGCGTACGCGAGTCTCACAGGTAAACTGAACATGGATCCTCGTCGAACACAAAATGGAATACGAGCGTTCCATCGTTAAGGAGCGTGGACGAGAGGGACTCGCGGTCTCCCTCCCGGGGGATTTTAATGATTCGACCGCCGAATTCTCTGTAAGCTACCATGGCTACCGGTATCTGGGGGTTATATCGTCGCTTTCATGACCGTGTTCGAATTTTAATGCCGCGTTTCCAGCGGATCCCGGGGACATAGAAGCTGGGGATAGAGATGCGCGTCTAACATTACTCTACGCTCCTGGCTCACCCTCATGGTTTTACGATATCGCGAAACGCCCCGCTTCTCCATTCCAGCGGGATGGACGTCGTAAGTTTTACGATCGTCCTCGGGCCAACGGTCCGTTCTTGCGATATTACAAATCGTTTCGATTTGCCGTACCGCATGCCCGAGGTTGCCCGAGTTACTATGCGAAGAACGAGAATGCCGTGATAAGGGCGAATGCAGTGCATCGCCGAATCTATCACTTTATAGGTAAATTTTAATATCTATCCAATGAGTTAGATTACACACGCACAAATAGCTATTACGAATAATTTAACTGACTGATGGTAATTTCTGGCAGTTCATCATATATTTGAATATCCAATTAATGAATTTGACACTTTCTTAGTTTCAACCAGATGATAAATTATATCTACTCGCAATTATTATACAATATGTGTTTCGAGTTTATATATCAACTTTGGATATAATTTAATTACATAAGCTTTTTAATAACTAAATTAAATTTCATATAAATTCCAATATTAATAAAATGTATAAAATTCTCTATTAATTATTAATCTATTGTTGTAACAATTTATACGCGATATAATTGGGTAACAATTTACATCCTACACATATTGTTATTTCAGTACTTAAGTCGCGAGAAGAACACACAATTGGCTCCATAGGAAAACAGTGATTTTCCATTCGCGACTTAACCGTCGTTGTACTTGGTATGCATCCTTGAACGTTAAACTCTTTGCGTCGCGAACTTTCCGTAATCGCAAACACGCTTCCGAGAGAAAAGAATTTGCGTATAAAGGGGAATCTTGTGCTTCCGTGCTTGCGCGCGGGGTATTATTTTCTTTCATCTCTTCGTTCAACGGATGCCACCACATCGTTATATCGATTTTATCTTATAGCGCGCAGCCAGAAATAGCTATTGAATTTTTGACCGCGATATTTTCCGTATCGCGATTACGTTACATCGCAGCTCGTCGATATTTTCGCGTAAGGGATCGAGAATTCATACATCTTGAGTCTAAAACATACGTCGCGTATTTATTCTGCACAAGTTACAATAAATCAAATGACATTTTGTACGAAAAGATTTCGTACAAATGACGTCTTGGATACAAATTACCAAATTCCTATAATACGCGACAGTTTACCCTTCACTTTATCGTAATGCACAACATGCATTTCGCTTAAAGGATAACCGGTCTACGAAGGGTTTTCGGTAAAGTTGACGTCACCGCAACTTCCGGCTTAAGTTGCCATGGAGTTTAAGTGTAACGTAACTAGGAAATTTCTCAAGCTAATTTGATAATTAATCTATTTACATTACGCAATTCCGCTTAGTATATAGCTATAACACAAATAAGTACGCGTTCATCCTTCAAGAGAATCTTAAAATCGTTTTTAATGTGAACACCGCAGTTCCATATTAAATTGATTTTATAATAAAATAAAATAAGTCTAAATATTCTTAGACCAAAACAATTTTAGATATACGCAGATAATTGATTAATATGTAAACATTTTTCTATAAATTTCTCGTCAATTTACTTATAACTTTCTATAATTTTTAACATAAAGATTATATCATAAAATGTATGTGGCATAAGAAATTAAGACTGATCAAAATTTATTCTTATCAAACGATTCTGTTAACATGGGGCATCATTAAGGTTCGACGATGGTACAAACGAGCCATTTTCCATAAGCCATCGACTCTATATATACGACGAGAACACAATCCCGTTCACGAGGAAAAGCTTGAAAACCAACTTGTATGCAAATTCAACGACTGTGGTCATAGTATGCCCGATGACCTAAACTGTAAGGAAACGACACGGTCAAACGCTGAATCGACGAGCGAATTAAAGTCGCGAGAAAGAGAGAGTGCGCGCGCGTCCTATTAAAAAGTATAAAAAATTGCTCGCGTAAGCCGCTCGGAAGTAATTCATGGGCTCTTTCTCTCGTACGTACCGCCTGTATTTACGTACAACCTAACATTATCCTACATTGAAGTTCATATGGGCAACATAATCTTGCGCTAATAATAGCGCTCGATAAACTATTTAAACTCCTTTCTCTCTCTCTCTCTCTCTCTCTCTCTCTCTCTCTCTCTCTCTCTCTCTCTCTCTCTCTCAGCGACTGTCTTATAGATAAATAGAACTCTTGAAAGGTCATTAACTTTTTCGCGCAAGATTAATACGTGAGAAACTGCAGCTTATGTGGATTAATAAACACACATATATTTTATTAAAACATATATAAAATATGAATAAAAGTACACGATAAAAGTAGAAAACTGGTCAAAAGAGAGTTAATTTATTATCAAAGTGGGATATCCCCTCGTGGGCAAGAGACATACAAATTTTTCTTCTTTATCTTTCATATAGTTATATATACAATATGTTAAGTATTTCTATAAATGTAGAGAGAGAAAGACGTAAAACGGGCCATATGTCGTAAAGTATATATCTTACGTTAATATTATACAGGCTTTGCAAAATATATCAGATATATTATTCGAAACTTGAGCTCCTCATAAATTTCACATTGCGGGTCGTCGCGGATTCGCGAGGCCTGAGCGATAAAAACGCTCCGATTCGAGCGCGAAATGAGAACGCTCTCTGGCAATATGAAAGTGTTAAAGAAAGCCCAGGACAACGATAACACCGCGCTTATTAATCCGGCTAAATCACCCGGAGGATGGTGTCGGGAAATAATCCCGAAGTTTTCCAATTACTACGTTCGGAAGCGCGGCGCCGGCGATACTAGCTAAAACCGAAGCACGCATGCAACCAACCAACCAACCAACCAACCAACCAACCAACCAACCAACTAACCGAGCAAGCAATCTCGTTCGATATTGCGTGTTTCGATGATAAGGGGGTGACTGCAATCCACTCCATACGAAAAAGGACAAAGTGCCCTATACATTTTTAGAACAGTATCGAATATTGCACATCTTCAAAGGGATCGAAGTGCCATCTTTTTTTTCATTATTCCGATCTTTCGGATCCTTTCTCGACATTGCGTACTTCAATCTTGCAGAGAGAATGGAAACGCCCTAGATGCGCGTTGGAAATCTCCTTACCTGATTTCTCTTCCTCTATCCATCTCTTTCGAGTCACCTGTTTGTTCTCCATTATCTTTATTACAAAAGCGCCGTTATGTTTAATAGCCCAACGTTACGCTTACCGCGCGGAACCAACCCTGACGTATCCCTTAAATCCGCATTCGGCGATAAAGAAAGCGGAATTTACGAGCGTGTCGTACTATCGTGCGCGACAGACATTTTATACGAAAAAATATTACGCGTATTATACGCCAGGCGTGCGGGATATGTCTTAGGACGTAATTTTATGGACAATATTTCGCCCCTGATCAATAACACTTTCATTCGAAGATGAATAGGTTTGGTGCATTAACGAATGGCCAGTCATTAATCGTTAATCGTGAAACTTTTTCGTAACATAATGAAAAATCGTCCGAAATTTTAAAACTTCAAGAACACTTAAGAAAGGATTCTACGAGAACGCGGGAAGAGAATTAAAGATGCGAGGCGGCATTGATTAGTTCAACGGAACTGGAAACTTCGGTTATGCAAATGTGGCGAAAGCTCGCTTGGCTCGCATGCAAGCGCAAGAGGAAGAGAAAAAAAAAGGAAACTTGTCTACCTACCTATCTATATCTCTAGGCAAAATCTGTATTCATGGCGCGCGTCCCTCACGATCTTGTCACGACGGGACACGCTCGCGATCGATCCATTCGTTGGAATTAACTAACGTCGATCAAACCAAATAACCGATGCACTCCAATCCAACCAACGTCCGCTGACACTGGGGCCGAATGAGAAAGATTAAATTAAATTCTACGAGAAGCCATGCTATGCGTGTTTCATTTCATTTCGGCTTTGCGTATCATACGGTGTATGCGACGCTGAACGAACACAAGATAATATATATATATATATATATATAGGATAGCTCTATCTTTGTCTCTCAGAGCGTCTCTCGATGTTCATATAATCCCGTTTCATCCCGCGGGGCCTACTATAGATCTTTTCGATAATAGCGTAGCTATAAAATTTTCCCTCCGTCGATCCGTTAGTCACTTCGTACAATAGACGGCCTAATTTTTTAGCTCACCGCTCGTCGCGTCCGTTTGTTCGATCGTGAAATCGGTGGAACGTTCTGTGTGTCAAGCTCCGCGCGACGTTATTTCATCCGGAATGACAGCTCGGAAAGCACGCGTGACGGACGCATGTGACACAAACAGCGACGTTTTAAAGGATGCGTTATAAAAATTCACATCTCTGTACTAAAAATGTGATCTCTTTTAATATTACGTCATCTTTTTATTTAAACATGACCTTTTTAGTATGTAGCGTTATCTCGTGAATATGTTGCGGGATAATGTCGAGAAACGTGTCGGGAACCGATTGATGAACCGAACACGAAATTGCTCTTGTTTTACGCTAAATCCAAATCAGCTAAAAACACGTTCCTACGCGGATTCGTTAACGTCGCTGCCTCTCCCGATTCGCGAAGAGAAAAAAAAAAAGGTACTAGCTACCGAGCATTTCCATAATCCAGATTCATCCCCGGCGCCGTCACATTTTTATGAGCGCAGCCAACATAAAATTCCATCCACGCGGGCCTTGTTCGCTTTGCGAAACAAGAAGGGAAGAGGACGCGATGGGCTGTCACACGATGGTACGCGTGGAAAACGAAGAGGTCTCGCTAAAGGCAAAGGTCACGCGGACATTATCCTCGTCCAGCTATAGAAGAGAATACGATACCAGACGCAGAAACGGGGGGATACGAGCGGACGATAGGGGGAACAGCGAAGAAGAATGGAGATAAACTGGACGATGCGAGAGAGCGGAATGGAATGATATAAAGCAAGAAGGGGAGGAAAGGGGATAAAAAAGAGAACAGGCAAGACGGCAGGGCAGAAAGGCTGAGAGAGATAAAATGGAAGATAGAAAGAAAGGAAGCGCGCGCGAGAGAGAGAGAGAGAGAGAGAGAGAGAGAGAGAGAAAGAAAAGGGAGAGAGAGAGAAAGAAAAGGGAGAGAGAGAAGTGTGTGTATGTTCAGAGTCTCGGTATTTCACCATGAAACCATGTAACATCCGACGGAATGTACCAGTGGCAATGGCCGCGTGTATATATCACTTCTACCCTTAACCACCGACCACCCTCTACGACGGCGGCAGCGACGTTCGTAGAGACGCTCGCTGACCGTGACGTATTTTACGCTATGTGCTCGCTGTCGCGCCGACTGAAATATGTGATTGAAAACACGCGACACATTCGAAATTGCTGTCTTCGACACGCGACCCTCGCTCGAGCATCTATCTATAGTACAGGACATTGAGACGTGTCGCTGCATCGTTATCTGGGCTGAGACAAGGGCAATGCATCCCGAGAGATTTATTCCACGATAAGAAAACAAGCTTTTTCGAGGCTGCTTTTGATATCGGTGCAGAAGAACTAAATGTCAACAGATTATTTTTACAACAACTAAAAAAATTTTATTATCACGATTATTCGGAAAAAGACTGGATACAGGATTTGGCAGACTTTTCGTAATAACGGGATTATTGCTTTCAATCGCTTTTATTCACCCGCAAGCGGATTGAAAGATGAAAAACGAACGAAGCAAAAGAAACACAAGTGCTTTAAGACTTTCTTGACATTGTCGAAAGAATCACGGAATTCTCTCTTTTTTTCTCTTGCTCTCTTTTTATCTATCTATCTATCCGTCTACCCGCAGTCCCGATCTCTTTGAGGACGGTTGAATAATAAAACAGAGTCGTCGTAGCTCGAGGCTGGCTAACCTGTATTCTCGCACCCTCTGACTAGTCGAGAATAGTTGTGAATAACGATGCTCGAGGGAGAGCACTGGTCTCTTGTCGATGCTGGTGCTCCAACTACCAGAGCCATCAACCCAACCCTACCACCGTACCTTCCCTCTTTTCGCTTGCTAGTGTGACATATACTTGACCATACTTTCTATAAAATAAAATACGTGTCGCGCCAGCTTTTCATATCGGACGTACGAAGAAGATACGAGAGAAGTAGAGGAGAGGAGAAAAGTACCATCGTCTCTTGTTTCCATCCCTCCTAAACACGACGTGACGTGAAAGACAAAGAGAACGGGGTATCGAGTTTGAGCGTCAATCGATGACAAGACTTCAATCGCCAACTGACGTAAGCAGATATTTTGTTCGCATATCGCTTGATCCGACAATTCTTTAAAAAATTATACTTCGATTTTAATTACGTAGATATAATAATGAAACATCGTCAAGCAGAAAAATTAAATGTAAATTACATTTTTCTTATTCTGAACAATGTAAAGATTTATCAAGATATTTAATAAAAAGATCCGGCTATTTTTTGGTAAAATTATACCGCAAAATTTCTTCGTGTACTGATATCGTCATTTCTGAAAAAATATCTGCACGAAATTTTATATCGTTTGCTTTATGGACTAATAAAATAATACGCTTATGAAATAATATATGTAAATATGTAAATCGTTTACTTTTCAATTAAACCGCGAATAAATTGAAACACCATCACTATCTCCATAGGAAGTCTCTCGTTTTTTTCATTTTTTCCTTAATTAATATTCACCAGCGTGTCTTGATTAAAATAAATCGTCATTTTTGAAAGCACGCTGTATCGCTGGTGGGGAAAAAAAAAAAAAAACAATTTCGTCGCAATTTACATGCAGGAAGGTAAAAACGCTCGTCGATAAATCAAAATTATCGATATAACGTGATACAAATCATATTGCTACGCGAAGGCTCCGTTAAAACTAAAATTAAAAAAAGTTTATCATTGTACAATAATATTATTAATGAACGCCATAAAAAGGGCTAATAGAAATCTATATTTTCATCTTTTGTTTTACCCATATTTGTCATTTTTTATCTAATTAAGTAATTATTTTTAGAAGTATATAAAACCGGGGTTTTTGAATTTTTTTATTTATTTTATGTGGAATCCGCATATTTACTTTTGACGGAATTTACCGACGTGCAGTTCTACGAGGTAACATGCAACACATTAAGCCAGCAGAACAGACAAAGTAGTAGAATTTGGAAACAGCTACATCAAGATAAACCGAGCTAAAGCGGTACAATTAGAGCGCGAGAAGAGCAAAGCCGAAACGGGGCGGTGGGCCGCCTGACACTACATGTTTGACCGAGGAAGACAAAGCAGAAACCATTCGGGGCGCCAGCCGCTCCCGCGGGAGTTGACGACCAAATGGGGCAGAGGGTTGGAAAACTTAACAATGCCCGGAGGTCGTCGCGTCACGAAGGAGGGAGGCCAAAAGCAGAGTTTCGCGAAGAGAAGAGACGAGAGGAAAAAAGTCGGTCCGGTCGAGAAGGATAGAGTGCCATTAAAAGTGTCATTCCTCATTCCTGCCTTGCTATTTAATGCCGTTTCTCTCTCTCTCTCTCTCTCTCTCTCTCTCTCTCTCTCTCTCTCTCTCTCTGCCAGTCTTATAATAAATTCTTTACGGTATGAAGAATCGTTTACTATTTTTCGAATTAATATAAGTTTCAATCATTTGTTACAAAAGCTGTCAAATTTACAACTGCATTGTTTCAATCGCATCTTCTTCGGATTAATAATAGCATTTGTCGTTAAAGAAAGGAACAGATTAATGAGGAATAATGTCTCGCATAAATTATTCGAAAAAGAAGACTCGACTAAGGGATGGTAGAGTACATAAAAGAAGCGTCCAGTTATTTTCTTTCGCGACACCCCTTTGCGCCGGGCTACGCCGCGGATACAGACACGGGCACTCGGCCAAGATGCCATTTCTCCGGAATTTTCTCTCGACACCTACAAAATTATCGCGGCCCGCCTTCCGTTTTACAATTCCCGCGGGATCCCCGGTAATACGAGCCGGATACTTATTTTCCGACACGGGCGAACGGACGCGGCAGCGGCGCGACTGGCTTCGCCGAGAAATCCACCGGAGACACCCGGGAATGCTTTATCGTTATTCGCTGCATACATATCGGCGCCGTGCTCGAGATTTCGAAGCGAATATTCTTAATGCACTGGCTGACTCGAAAGCGCAAACGCGACACTTGTATTATATTTTGCGAAAAAAGATCATACATTTATCTACACCGTATCTCGTATTTACGTAAAATAATATACATTTGATTTTCGCTGGAAGATTGAATTTTATTTTTGTTCCGTTCCTTCATCTTTCATAAAAAGAGAATTTTATACACCGTTATATCATTACTGTAAACTTTCGATAAGAATATTAAAGAATATATCGATCACACAAAAGAAATTATCGATGTTTGCGAGCAAATGTAAATTGGGAGAAAGAAAATGTAATCACGCAAATAGTTTAGAATCGCAATTGCCATGTACGAGAGAAAAGAAAAATTTTATTGTGAAAAATTATTTATTAGAGAAATATATTATCAGCTATTACACAGCTATCGATTCTACGATGATATTGCACGACGAGGCAATGCTCTAGTCCCCTCATCGCAATACATGATTTCTCCGTTTTCGCGGAACCCCCTTGTGAAACATTTCGAACTTTCCGAAACTTCAGAATGTGATATATCGGGGATATGGGAAGAATTCTATTCCCAACAGAGGCAAACTCAATGCAACCACGTGTTTTCTTCGCGTGGAAGATCCCATCGTGGACTGTGAACGCTTCGCGAGGAAGTCGACACAAAATCTCGATGGAAACTTTCGAAAAGCTTCCGCCCGCCTCCTTGGCATTACTTCCGCCTCCGTCCCGCCGTCATCCAAAATCCGTTTCCTAAATCTCGTACCTAGCCGAAGCTACTTCTACCATAAAATCACGCGCGCGTAAAACGGCCAATAAAGGGAGAGATAAGAACGCGTGCGCGCGTGAATTTTTATGAAAAAACGGAAAAGAATTAACGAGCCGAAAAGCATTCAAATTTATCGCGCATCATGATGATGAAACGTTGGAAGAATTATCGATACTAAATTTTTTGATCGTGAAAAAGTTCGATTTCTCTTTTCCATTAATTGATAACAGACAACTTACTTGTAAATTAAGTCTACATACAATTTACTTTTCTCGACTCAGAAAAGGCGGGTAAGTACACTTATTGAATAAATTATTTGTCCTTGATGAAACCGTGGACGAAAACACACGTAAATAGAACACATGTCATTCAAATATTAAACTTGCATACTTTAATTATTATCGAATATGCCTGTCGCACACTGTTTCACATCTCCAGGGAGCGAAACTCAACGGGATATGCCGATAATCAATGACAGCGAGACGAAGCACCGTATAGCAAGAATCAAGCCTTTCGGAAGAATCGACTTACAGTAAGAGGTAAAATCGAGAGCATAATAGCGATTTCCATCAAGAGACCTTTAAGGTACTGTGCAAAAATGTCGGCACTACCATCATCATCATCCGGGAACAGAGGACAGCTCTCGCGTAGAGAACAAGGGGATGAATAGAAGCATTGAGGACGAAGATGGCAAATGTGAGAAAAACGAGAAGCGACAAAGAAAGAGACGAGAAAGGAGAGAAAGAAGCAACGCGTAGGAACGCATCCGATGTTCGACTTATTCAAATGAGCCGATAGATTGAGCCACGAAGGTGCCATTTGTTTCTTTCTCGAAAGCTTCTCGTACACCCGCGATCCGATTTTACCGCCAAGACTATTTCTCTTCTTTCCGTTGCCTCATTGTATTCTCAAACAGATTTTCTACCGCGATTGTGTTAACTTTAAAATAATTATTTTAAATAAATATAATTTGAGAATTCTTTCTCTCTCTTTCTAGATTATAACAAGATATTAATGTTATCATTGGATAAAATGGCATCAAGTTGCATTTAGTGTGTTTCTATCATCATATTATAACTATATAGAAAATATAATAATAATAATATCATTCTGTGTATCATTTACAATTTTCGTATCGTTATTTTTTCTTATTATCTTGAATATATATCTTGTGACAACTTAATGCAATGATAGAACTTTAACTATACGAGAAATAAGAAATGAATTGAAGCGCACACACAAGTTGCCTTATATACAATATATAATATAATCTGAATACTGAATGCATCCATGACGCTGATCAGACAAGATAATGGTCGACTATAAAGAAGCGAGCAATTCACATCGTTAACGAGTGCGGGGGTCATGAGGCTGGAAATAAAAACCGTCGGAAGAAAGGAAGCCAAGCAAGAAAAATGAAAATGCAGATGTATACGCAATATATATTATGAACAAGATATTATTATAGAGAAGATGAGGGAGAATTTTATTTACATATAGAATAGAATATTCAAATCCTTATCTTCTTACATTAAAATTGAATTTTAGAATAATCTCGCTTGGAGAAAATATTTATATATATATATATATATATATATATATATATATATATATATATATATATATGAAATTATAAAATTTTTTATAGCGCAATTAAAAAATAAATAAAACTTAAAACGTCCTCTTCTATGTAAATAAAAATTTGTGTGTTATAAAAATTTCTTGTCCGTATATATTGAACACGTATGTAAATCGAACTAATATATTAGAAAGGGAGATGAAAGACATGTTATAATTCATAAATTTTAATAAAACGGTAATGTGAGTATTACATCGAGATTTGTGATAATAATTATAATGATGATATTCATAATGATGTAGAGAATTGAAATGAAAACGAGAGAAACGCGAAGATGGATAGGAAAGAAAAAAGGGTACAACGGATCAATGGGGCATTTATTCCGATTTTGTACGTCATTTCCCCGCATCGTTACGATAGGAAATTTCCTCGGCCCGTGATACGACGAGGAGGAATCAGTCGACCGGACTCGAATCGTCCGCAGTAACGTGAGAGAATCGCAAGCGCGAACTCTCTCCGCTGGTCGTTCTGCACGTGTTACTACCCCTTTTTCTTCCACCCATCCGGTTGCTCGGTGCATCTACCTTTCCCCCAAACCCTTACTTGCTTCTTTTCTCTCAACCGCAATTTCTCTCGCATTGAGTCTGCCCGCCACCAACGCCGAAAATCAGTACATAGAAAAAGAGAAAGAGAGAGAGAGAGAGAAACAGAGGAGAGAGTACTATTCCTCAAAGCTCTCCCTTTATATTTCCGTTCGACTGACGTTGAACCATAACGAGCGCCGCTGGCTAAAAACACAATCGCGTGTAATCGGCGCCCTTACGCGATTTTAATCGAACGGATGGAGGTGCATCCGAGATTGCAATTCGCATCAAAATTCTCGCGATAAAATAGTAAAATCTTATCTTTACTGATATCAGTTTTTTTTTTTTTTTTTTTAGAGCTATGTGTACGAAAATGATATCATATCTATGTTGAAATAAAATCATTCATTTTTATCGAGTGGATTCAATTCATTGCAGCAATGTTTTTGATAAATAAATAATAAAATTTATATTGGTCACACACTTATATACGTTTTAATAATAAACAGATATATATTTTTTCTTTTCCAATATTACAAGAAGTATATAAAATTATAAGTACGAAAGAACGCTTTTTGTTACGTTTGCGAGCAATTTCTTTTTTATTCCGTAAAGCTTCTTCTCGTCCGTGTCATTTTCGCGAAAGAGAATATCTATTTGGGGGATACTTGTGGGTATTCGGTCAAAATACGAAGGCAAAAAAAGAACGAAGCCCAAACATGTAGAGATAGCGAGAAGAAGCCATATTACGATAACGGAAGTGGTCACGATCTACGTCAACGTACATGATGTACACAGGTATATGCTTGGAACACGATGCACACCTGGGTCTTTCCTTCGCGCACAACTAGTAAAAGTTATCTTATCCCACATAGTGAACAATAAGGAGAATCAAGTTGCGCCAAACTCGGCCTTCCTGTTCTGAGACCGTGAGAGCGCAATTAATTCATTCGTATATAACGGATTACTCGTATAAAATATATAAAAAGCCATTCTATTGTCTCTTCCACTTTTCCCCACACTATACGAGGGATAATGACTTTCCCGAAAGCGTTAGCGATTACGCTAACCTTGTTGTAAGTGGCGTCTTCCCAGGAACGCGCCGTAATTTACAGACGAAGACGCCTCGGAAGCCTCGTTCTTACGCATGTTCTCACTTACGCGTGAAATTCTCCCTCGACGACGGAATTTCGAATTCAGTGCGCGCCATGCGAAGCAATAAATTTCAGCGAACAATCATTCGAGGGATCGGCTTTTAATGACCCTGCCGCGAGCTCGGCTCGAGCAATATTGGAGCAACCTGATCGATTAGGTACCGAATGTTTCGTGACTTTTTCCTTCCCTCGCTATACTTCGTCTCCCTTCGGCCTCGACCGAAGAGAGCAATCGATTAATTTTATTATTTACCCAATCCTCCAATCCGGCCAAATCCTGCATTTAATAAAGTTCTTTTGTCTCGATTCTATTTATTCGCATTTAATGAGAAGTCGCGAATAAATGGGACTTTATTCTTTGCTCGGAACTGCTACGCCTTTGTCTGTCATAAAGAATGGATAACTCTTGCGATAGCAACATACAGTAGGATATCTAATTATGAATATAATTATACATTTTTAATTTTTTCGCTAAGTAAAAATTACTTTATGATGTGCGTAACCATTTAATAATTACAGGAACTATTAATATCCATATTTATTTTCGCGGAAAATATATAATTATATTTTTCTCACACGAGATATCTCTCTTATAGAGATAAATATTGAGTGGAGTGAGAATGAGTGAAAAAACTGAGGAATTATTGATGCCGGTCATTGACTGTTTCGCCATTATATTTATGAAAGTGTGAAAGAAGGAGTAGGAAACAAAAGGCCGAGACGCGCACGTTAAGTTTACATCGAGCCATCTTTTGCCACCCTGCGTCCCAGTTCTTCCGCCATCGTCCTCTTTCCCTTCATTCCGCGCACCCCGTGTTTCCACGGAATAAGAAGTCGCTTTCCAGCCCGTAAAAGTGAATGCATAAAAGTGCGCGTCGCGAATGCATAAAATGGCGAATAAACTCCCCCGTTGTAGAATATTCGTGCTTACTTCTTCCCTCTCTCTTCCTCGTTTTCTCTTTCTCTCGCATTCCCTCTCTTCCTCAACTCCGTTACACAAAAGCGTGCGATATATTCTTTTTTCCACACTTCTATACTATGTCATGTGGGTGGGATGCGTCTATACTCGAATCCATCGACTTTCACGCGCTTTCCTACTATTCAATATTCCTACGAACCAATCTTGTATCCCGTCTTTGCAGAAACCATTGCGTAAGGTAAGTGCATACTCTCCACACCTTTGACAATATCAACTATATTCGACTCGTGACATTTTCATCGGCGTATTCTGTGATTTTTGAGTGAAAGGCTACGAACGGGAGAAGATCTCGAGAATGCGGCAAGAAGGGAAGTGAAGAGAAGTGCAGACATTATAATATCATAAAAGATCGCCGCCGTTTCTATCTCGAAAAATTATGTAAAAGAATCAGTTTCTTAAAGGATCCACAATCTTAATAGGAACAGATGATTTATGGAATTCTATCATCATTAATTATATATGCAACATTATTTTACGCGGATGTATAGATATAGATATATAGTCTGGTATCTCTTTCCGATATTAAAATATCAGAGTCAGTGAGAAATGCTAAGCGAGACACATGCAGAACTCAAAGCATTTAGATCGATAAAGAGTTCTTATTTCCAAATTGTATTTTCTCCTCTCGTATAAAAATGTATGCGAGAACATATATTGTATATACATTATATATACAGAGCGTGTACAAAGTTGCTCTCATACATCAAGGCGACTGGATATTCACATTTTTCGGACTTTCCCTAAATATTTTGAAAAGCCTATTCCTCCTTACCATAGTTTTCGACTTTTCCCCTTCCAATTGATTGCGAATATATTAATCTTCAGTAAAGTATCGGAATCGATGACGCAGATTCCACGTCTTTTTAACTGCAGTTCTTTCCGCGCTTAAACCGAGATAAAGATATATGCATTAATCTTTCGACGCGAGAGAAGGAGGAACGAAAACTATAAAGGAAACGCACAATACAGTTAAACGCGACATCGTCTTTGAAAGGCGATGCAACCAAGGATGGTAGATGCAACGAAGGAGACGCAACGAGTTTTGCTTGCTCTCTCGTATTTCACATACCGGTTCACGCGTGCAAACAGCCAGCATGCCGCTTTCTGTACGTCTGCATCGTCGTCACCGCGGGAAGACGTTGCGGGCGAAGTGAGAATGTAAATCGGACGACGCGCGAACCTCGGAGTTACATGACTCAAACAATACGCGAACACCGCACTTTAACATACCGCAATGTAGACAGACGTTTTGCCGACAGTGCAGAGTCCGAAATTTCTTTTCGTTTCGTTATTTTACACGCGACCAAGCATACGATATTCTTCAAATATTCGCCGTTTTCTCGTCTGGAATATTTTTCTTAATGCCAATCTTGTATTTTATAAAAAAAAAAAAAAATGATTTTCCATGACAATATTGAGAATGATGTCCTATAATGATATTATTCGATAGCGCGCCGTGATAATATATATTCCATTTGATTGTGTGATATGAAATACGCAGTGAGAGGATGCGTCTCGCCACGACGTTATTGCAGGATAAAAAGAGGACGAATTCGAAGCGATTCTCGTTCGATGTGGACCGCGATCGAATCTCGCGAATCTCACGCCGATCGGAAACGACGATTGACAATATTTATGTAGATGTCAGGGCGCATCATCACTCGAAAGAATCATCCGTTTCACGCAGCATTTGAGACAGGTATATCCGTTGCGAAAGCCTTTTGCGTCCGATTGGCTTCGATTGATCGTTTTGCCTCCAAGTTGTTATATACTCGACACAATGCGGTTCGACTTTAATATATCGCCGATATTACCGGCTTGCGGAAACGAGCAGGGAAAAGGAGCAACGTGGAAGCGGGACTTGGGAAGAAGCGCGCCAAAAAAAAAAAAAAGAAATAAAAAAAGAGAAAACAACGAAAGATGGGGAAGAGAGAACGTCAGTCTCCGAAAGTTCACACAGGTTTCGAAAGAATCGCACTTCGAAAAATTAACGAACAAAACGTAATATCGACGAACGACCACTTTTTTTTTTTTTTTTTTTTTTGCGACTCCGGTTTCGCTAACTGGCTCGCTTGCCGGTGAATTGCAAACTGTCGTTAAGCGGTATCGGCTATTTGCATTTCCGTTGCTCGTATTCGCGTGTATGTTCGTTACGCAATATGCGACACTTGAAAAAAGATCGCTTTCAATCACCGGAACGCCGAGAGAAGAGAGCGCGCTATAAAATGTAAATAACCAATTAAACGGCGAAGCTGCATTTAAATGATGTCGAGGTATGCAAAGCTGCCGAGGAGGCTAGCTTAGGGATTTTACTCGTCTTTAAATTATTTTCCGTACCAATTCTCCGTCTCTTTTGGTAATCGCAAGCTGGCTGCAGTGTGCATGAATAAATAAGACGCTCTCGGTAGTGTTTAGCGAGGAAAGGAAGAAAACTGTGTCTTCAAAGAAAAGTTAGCTCGTCGGTCACAGTACGACAAGGACAACGTACGAACCCGCTGTGCATGTTAAAATCGAGTCAAATCCGTTTATAGACTTTTCCTTTCGAATCTCGATTTTTCTTATGTAAAATAAAAATTTCGATTATCTAATAATATTTTTTAATCGATCGGTTAGGCGCCTGTTCTCTTCGCTAAGCTCACGGCACGGTACAATTCTTTAACGTGGATTCCCGAAACATCGTATTTCTCTCTTTTTTTTTTCGCTACCGTCCTGCGCGTGCACTTCAACGCAAAGAACCTTCCGCCGCGACGCGGGCTTGATTTCAATTAAGCACGCTAACTCTACCGAGACACCCTTTCTTCCAGCTGTCGCGTCGCCGATGCTTGCATTCAGCGTGCTGAAAGAAGTCCACTTGTGACGACGTCGTCGGCACAGAAATTTTACCCCGCTTATTACGTCCGTTGATGAGAAACGCATGGTGCGATGTTGCGAGCAACGAAGTAATAAAATAACATTGAAACATAATGCCGTAATATCAGAAATATCACAATTCTGCGAAGGATATTAATAAATGAGCGACAAAATGCGCCATTTTAAATTGTAAATTATATGTCTAAATTATATGAGCGCGTGACAGACACGTATCTCATCGAGTACATCGCTAAATTTCGGGTTGACATCAACGGATCAGCATCCGCCACGGCTCCATTTCCGCAATGTAACATCGTCAATCAAGTGGATACCAATGCCAACGTCTGGCGGAAGCTTCGCGGTTCAACCATGCGTACAAACGCGTTCTACGTAGACACGTACAAACGCATACGTATCTATCACAGAACTGTAAAGGCGGAGAGAGATGTCTCTTCAGACAGAAAGATCTCGTGTCGTCCCAAGGACGATATTATCTCGAGGCCCGTCCAAAGACTCGAGCGACGTAGGTATCGCGGACTCGTTCCGCTGGAACAATATTTATTCGACCGCATCGCGGAAAAAGAGATTTCTCTCTCATACTTCGCGACGAACACGCGTACGGTCTGCATTCTCCCTGGGCGGATGTGCATCGACGTTTCTTTTGAAATTCCCCGGTAACGAGAAGTTTCAATCCGCTTGAAGTAACGAGCAAATACGGATTCGCAAGTCCAGGAGAAATATTGAAAAGAGAGTAACGTACGACCTTGACGTCGTCTCTGGTTTCGTGTCCTTTTTTGCGAAGGATTTGTGCAACTAATATTGCGGAAAACATATACCGTGTTATTTACTGCATCAATTAATTTTTATTCTAACGAGAAATTGTAACGTTACGAATGACTGGAAAGCTTTCGAGTTACACACACATGGCGCGAAAATCGTTCGATGCGAAAAGCACCATTTCGCATACGTGGTCGGCGAAATAAATCGACGGACTGCGGCCACGGTCGATTTGATTTCGATCCTGGAATGGGCGAGAGCATAGTCGAGGCTCACGTTAATTACCAGCAATTTCGGCGTTTCGCCGCTCTTTAAACACCGCCTTGGGAATTAAGCGCCGCGCTATATAGTCAATAGTGGAGCGAATAAGCGGAGGAAAGGGGAAGGGAAAGGGGATGGAATAGACGCGCTCATTTCTTGCAGCCGTTTACAATTTATAATCCTATTACAAGATTCGGCATACTCACTGGTGCGCGCCGCTCCAAGTCCACGAAGCGAAAAGCCCCTCTCTCAAAGGATACCAGAGTTCTAAAACAAAAGAAACTTGAGTATTTTGTAGGTATGTTATAATTATAGCTATATTAATATTATGCGGTTTATTATATCGAATAAAGAAACTTGTGGTTTGAAATAATATTACGATGCCTTTTGTAAAATGTTATAAGTTTCGTATTGGAATCTTATCAGGCTGTTTATCAATGCCAGTGTGCGCGTAGTTACAATGAACACAATTACATTGAAAACAAATTGAATTAGAAATATAAAAGGATATTCTCCATTGCATTCTCAACATTAATAATCATGATATTAATTACGACAAGGGTTATCATGGGATAACGAGGAGTAATATCAATTTTCCAGACATTTCTGGGAAGTACATCATTAATGGCTTTATTCGCGTGAGAAGAGAATGGCGGCGCGTTAATTGATTTTTTATTCGGCAAAGCCATCAGAAACTCTTCAACGTCCCATAGACAGAAAACGAGCAGTTCGCGGTGGAAATCCTCGTGAAAACAGTCGGCGCATCCGGCGACTGGCTGGATCTGAAATTCTCTCAACGGAAATCTTTCTCCGCTGGAATATTTAGCGGCCGAGCAAATCGTACAACGGATGCAATGAAAATGTACGAAGAAAATCGCTCCTTCCGTCGACGGAAATTTGAAAGTCTCTCGAGAAACACTTTAATTTCGTGTGAAATGGCGCTGCCGTTTTTTCAAAACCCGAGTGGCATGCCGCATCGCAATATGCTGTCAAAGAAAGAAGCCTCTTTTTCAAATTGAAATTAACGCGGATATTCCATGCGAACGTCTCATTTAACTTACAAGAGGCGGGAACTATCTCGCTACAGTTCATACAAATGATAATTCATGCTCAAACGTAACGCTATTCGTTTTAACGAACGGGAACGCGAAAGTTCCGGCGAAATTAATTTTCTCACACGACCCTTGTAGTCCCAAAACAGAAATCGCGAGGATCTGGTGCAACTAAAAGCGAGACGCACGTGCAATCCATTTCGCTCGTTCATTATAGATTTTAATACCAGTCGCGTCGGGATCTCATCATAAATTAAATTCTGGCAGACGGAACTCCGATAGTACAGTCGCATCTGCACGATACGATCTGAAAACGCGGATTGTATTAATTTTTGGAAATGATCCTATCGATTTTCCAAGTACGATACGCGCTTTGTAGTCAATGTGCTGATTTTAATTTCGCTAATTTAATTTCACACTCAATTTTAATGAAGTTCGTAATAAATAAAAGTATAATATATTCTAGATTAATAATTACACACATCGTATTTTATACGCAATGTAATAAAAAATCAGCATGTAGAAATATACATGAGTTGTAATACGAATTTAACATTGTAACACAATGCGACGTACATTTCATAACATGCATATTTATGAAATTTATTAAAGTTTTATTAATTCATAATACAGAAACTGTGTACTTGTGCTTTATATGAAGGATAAAGGAATATTAAATCGAATTTAATGCGCACAATTGAAAGAGACGAATTGCAAAATAACAAATATTACAAACTACGCCAATGTGAATATACCGGCAAACTCGATGCAGGTAGAGATTCCATGTGTTCACGTGACTGTGACGTTCGCACACTCTCCGACGTCCCAGAACCCAGAACATATCCCAGGAGGGCACGCGAGGAGAGGCCATTAAGTGGCACCAGCCAGTTTTCCCGTCGTTTCTTCGCGATACCACCGGCTGGCAATATATTTCCTTCCCTTTTAATTACACGCATTACTTACGCTCGTTAATTAGCTTCTAGCCGAGGATCAGAAAGCCGAGGAGGGTGAGTGCCAGACATCGGATGCAAGCATTTGCCTCTCGAATACTACCGCTCCCTTTCCCACCCTCTACGAGAAGAAATCTCTCTTTGCTTGATTATAATGTCGATTTCACGGTCTTTTTAAAAAAATGAATGAAAAAATATTAGTATTTATTTACGATTGAGGAAATAGGATTATTGCAATTGCATACAGAAATTGCATGATAGTGAGAAAATATATTGATCTCTTAATCAAGTAATTTGCGCAGCAGAAAATCGGTTTAGTAAATTAATAATCTTTAGCTTCGATGTTCAAACGGATTAAATAAAAGGTTTATCGTTAATAATATCGATGAAGAAGAGTTTAAGAATGTCGTTTGATTTCATTTCAATGTGATTATCGAGAATCAACTTTAAAAGCTTTATCGGCCAAGTCTGAGCAAATCCATAAATGTACTTTTTTAAGTCAAGGAAAAAGGAAGTTTTTTATATTTTCAATCCAGAGAGAGTATCGCGGGGAACGGTCGGATGGGTGCAGGATCTCAAGTTTCTCCTTCCAATATCTTTCTCCCAATTCTTCTATCTAAGAAAGCCGGCTTCTTCTCCACTTTAAAACCTAAAGAAGTCTACCCTTGGAGAAGTAGACGACAACGAGGAGAAAGAAGAATGAGATCGTCGGTAAATCGTTGGCGGAAAATCGATCCTCGGTGACTTTTATACGGCAACATTTCGCGGTGTATTACTATGATACGCCAGGCGCCAAGTACGAACGGTTGAAAGGGAATAAGAGGGAGGCGCGCATTCTTCTCTATTTGCATCGGGACTTGCTATTCTCCTTTCTTCGCGGTCTCAATTACCGATGCGCCATTGTCGGCTATTTCTTTCAATTTGCCGAATGGTATTTCAATGTATAGTCGGTGAATTACGGTAAGCTACTTATAAAAATGAGGTATAGATCGACTGCGAAGACGTTTGAAAATCGTACAATTCACTGAGCGTCAAGTGTATACGACGCCGTTTACAATTTGAAATTATATTTGAAAAAAATTTAGAATCCAGTAAAAAGCATTTTTCGTGAAAACCGTATTGCTTTTTATACGCTTCAGTTCGCCATCCAACAACACGAAATTGGTAAAATAATAACAAATGCGTTATCTTCTTTCAAAGTACATATTTGCTCGAGTATCGCGACCATAGTTCATAATCTGCAACTCTCTCTCTCTCTCTCTCTCTCTCTCTCTCTCTCTCTCTCTCTCTCCTGAGATCTCGACTATTCATATCGAGAGAGAATGCTTCATGAAGATACATGTACCGAGTTGCCGGCAAATACAGAATCACGGATCCGTACTAATAATTTCACAAGTTGGTCGATAAATTTCTAGTAAGGAGGTACCATGAAAATCGTAAGCGTAGAGACGCGAGGATTTGATCGTATATCATAATGTGCACACGCGCTAAGGGAAAAAACTTTACCACCCATTGCTAGAAAATATAGCACCCTACGGTATAGGAAGGATTCTACAGCGAGCGCCGCCTGACTCTGTCTCATATGTGCATATATATATATATATATATATATATATATATATATATATATATATATATAACTGCTGGTTATGTAGTACAAGTGACTGCGATAAAATATAAGCAGAGCTCGGTCTGAACTGTATTTCGGGGAATAGAATATTATTATGTATGGATTTTTCATAATTTATAAAGTTAAAAGTAAAATAATCATATTCTTGGATATGAAAGATATTTTTTAAAATTTATTTTTTATTGAAACAAATTTATTTTTAGAACATTTCTTGTTCAACGACGATATCAAACAAAATCAAATATGTCAAGCTAGTTTCGAAAAGTAATCTATTGTAATCTCTCTAATCCTGCAATAAAATACATGAAAAAGTACATTTCTTTTTTTTCCAACCAATAGCATATATACAGGGTGTTAAAAAAAAAACATTTAATATTTACATGGTAGATAGGACACATCATACTGAATAAAAAAACCTTAGTAAACATAGAAAGCTCAACCGTCTCTGACATATAAGATATATTTTTATATCTTAGCATCATGATTGACTTACTGGCTTCTACATGTCGCATGCGACGTAAGAAGAAGATTATTTAAATCTCGATATTTACAGAAAGTGTTCCACATGTCCTCCTTCCATTTCCATATACGCTTGACATCTTCTTGCGTATCGCAAAGATTCGCAATCGCCGGTTGATGACAACTGACTGATCGCCGATGAAATCTTCGGTTATGAAGTATGTACGGAAATTGAATGAGAACGTTTATAAACACTGAGGTAAACATCGCACGCTACATGGTAGAAGCCAATAGACAATCATGTTATTAACATACAAAAATGTTTATATCTCAAAAAACGGTTGAGCTTTCGATCTATATTTACTAAGATTTTTTTATTCCGTATGGTGTCTATCTCAGTATTCTATCTACTATATAAATATTAAATGGTTTTTTTTTTAACATCCTGTATAAATATATATATGGCAAGTTTACCAAAAAAAGGATCATCGCTAATGTGTCTTTGTACGAGCAGTTACTTGGGCTTCCATCTGTGTGATCCATTACGTCACTTGCAAACAGATCGCACTATGCCTTTGAACAGAGCTCGACGAATATGGAAGTGTGTCATCGGGTCGTGACAACGGCTTCGCGTGGCGTACTTTTACCGATGCCTCGTTTCACTTTCGCACGGGGCCTACACGTCAGGGTCATTCGCGCCGCTCGTCCGCCGTTACGTCGAGTTCGCTCGCTTTCTCTCTCCGTGAACTTGAAATCGAATTATACACGCTTACGCAGCCAAGCGGTTACGCAATTCGTCGCGATACCCGGCGCGTCGATATCTGCCAATGTTTCCAAGCTGGAGCTATTGAAAACACTGACAGCTCTTCGCGGATTAACCCCTTCGACATGCGATGCAAATAGATAATAATAGATATGTAGGTAGTTTAATCTTTATTTTAAGCAGAATTTTTTTTCATACGCTGTCCATCGATGACGAAAGCTATTTATCGATGTTAAAAATTCAACATTATAATGAAGAACACATAACACTGTTCAATGGAATTTCCGCTAAGAATAAATGGTTATTTTACAATGTGTAAATAAACCGCGGATGAAACTTGCATCCTGTATACGCAAACGAAATTGTATAACAGGATTGCTCAGCACAAGAGTTGAACGTCGCAAATTAGATCTGCTTGATTTCTGATAACATTTACCAACTCTCGGTTAGCTTATACACATACCCCGATTAACGAATTACCTGCCGTGTGTTCTCCGCCATCCTCGAAGGAAATGAAGTCGAAGCAACGCCGGAAAATTGGAGATACGCGCAAGAGGAACGGAACTGGAATTTATCGCTCAGGATCTGTCTCTCTCTCTCTTTCTCTCTCTCTCTCTCTCTCTCTCTCTGCTCGGATCTCCGACAGTAATATCCGCTGGCGGTTTCAACTCGTCTCTAAGGCGTCTTTGGAATACTGCAATAACAGAATAATCACTATTCCCACGCGTAATGAGTATACTCATTAAAATACGGTCAAAACGACATTAATTATTATTAGCGACTTTTGCGATTAGGAAAAGTCGAGATTTGCAATTTCTCATTGCGAGAATATAAAGATTGATGGAAATTTGCCTTTTAACTGTTTGTTAGCTTATTTGTCATTGGTCCATTCAACTTGTCGCAGTTTCTATAGCGTTATTCGCATAGCGGATCTCTCTCGCAGTTTTCTTTTTCTCTCGCATGCGCGCTCTCCTAATACTATGAAAAAAATAAGCACGCTTCGCTTTCAGAGGCTTCTGCCGGTTTCTGTTTGCCCTATTGTGCCCTAAGTACAACGAGTGCCCGCGATGTCATCGTGCCAGCTGCGAAATTGCCAGCTCCGCATGCGCCAGCGGTTGCGTTAATTATGAGAACGAGATGAGTATGCGTTGAAAAAAAAAAAAAAAGGAAATGAATGCCGAGAGCTCGCGGAAGAAAGAAAAGGGCCGAGGGTGAAAGATTTCCTCTTGCCTCGCACCTAACGACGGGTACAATGCGCAACGCGCAATTCCCACATCGTGAATTCTCACGGAGAACTGAGAGAGGCGGAGAGAGAGAGAGAGAGAGAGAGAGAGAGAGTGCGTTCACTCCGCGCTCGAGGAGTCGTCGACCGTTACTACTCTTGACACGTGGAACATCCTGTCGCGCGGGCTGTCGATCACGTCTATCGATTATTTACCGACGCAATCTCGCCATTGTTCAACTCGTCGAGGGATCGAGATACGTCGTTTCATTGTCCCGCTTATACCGCAGATAAACCGATTGCATCTGCAGTTGACGTAAACTCGTTTGTGACCGCGGTAACTATTTCGCTCGCGCGCGCCCAGTTTATTAGAGACGTGATTAGAATTGTTTTTCACCGCTATGCGTTGCGTGACATTGATATGCGCGAATTCACCGAATGAACTTTGTTCTCTCCAATATATGTATTATCAGTGTGTATCACATTACTATTATATAATAGATATTACTGTAATAATTGTCATGGATATTTAAAATTTTTACAAAATCCAGCTGTAAAATCTTCAAGTAAAAGAAAATTTTTAAATTTCAAAATTTCCAAAAACTTGCCGCGCTGTTCTTGTAACACCGTGACGAAATCATCAAAATCGGATAAGAACAGTCGCGGATATATCTTTGTAAAGAGCACAGGCACACTCTAATAGTGTAAGATACGTACACACGAGATATCGGGGGAAAAAAACCAATCCACATAAGATAAACACTATATGTATAAAGATCCGCTAATTTTTACGATCTATCCTTGACTGCGATAATGGTGTTATTTATTGGTATATGGGACTCGATATTCTCACGGCGCGATGCATGTAACGTATAACAAATGGGCACACCTGCCGAAGCGTATCTTCAGGGACGCGTGTACACCAGGCAACTGTATCCACCGACACAATCGTGCATCAGATAACGACTTCTAAGTGGAGAGACACGAAAGAGTGAGAGAGAAATTTTGATAGCGGGAATGAGAAACATCCTCCCTTCTCTTCTAAAAAGGACGCTTTACAACGATAGAGTCGGTAAGGAGCGTAAGTACGTCCCAGCGAGATTTCTCGTTTCGCGTATAAATTAGGGATACCATAATTACGAGCAGAAATTTGAAACAGTAGATAATCGATCTTTAAAGAATGTCACGTATTACATCTGTCCTTTCTGTTATATATAACATTTATAATTTTAAAATAAATTTAATCTATATATTAACAGATAGTGGAATTACAATTTTAATGTGAACGCAATGATTTTTCACAACGAAGAGTGTCAACAAATTTTGCAGAAGTGATCTTCTTACACATATCACGGCAAGTTATCGAATGGAATGTCAGCGAATGAAATTTATATTCACATACTCACCGCTCTCTCTGTCATAATATTACTTTGTAGCTATATATTTCAATAAACTGGCAATTCTGTAATGGAGATTGACAGTAGCAAACGTGCAATCGCACCCGTACCCCGATCAACATAAACGATTGCAACGCCGTACACCTCGATGCATTAACTGCAGCTGCTGCAGCATTTCTGCATAGGACGGATCGGGGAGCGGGATATTACATTATGCGCATATGGGTCACATAAATATATCGATCTCATCAGTCGCCGATAACAATCGGACCAATTCATCCGATCGTCGTCAATGACAAAATTACTGAGTTCGTACGAACGACATTTAATTATTCAGTAACCTAAATCAACGTACTCATGCATTTAATCTGGCTAATTTTCTCAAGCTATGTAATCGTTACATCTTGATATACGACGATGTTTTATAACAAATACATACAATTGTCATATCTATAAATTCTGCGAGTGATAATAAAACAGATTCACATATAATATATTTGAATAAGTAACAAAGTATATAAATAATATTATTTAAATTAAATTGTTAGCTCATTAGATTATTCTATTTTAATTAAAATTTGTATTTTCTAATAATGAGGATATCGAGAGAATATAAAGAAATTACGCTTATGAGTCGCTGTCAATTCATTGCGAGAAGCGCTAATAAGACTTTCCTCTTGTTTCGATCATAATGACTCATTAGCCGATTGAAACTTCATGTACGGTTACGAAAAAAAAAAAAAAAAGTACAGCTTCCAACAGACCGAGCTAGGAAACTAGCCCACGTCTGATTATCTCGTTAACGACATCATTGGCAGGAGAATCGATGCGGCAACACGCTGCTGTATTCCGACGTTCTAATTAAGCTAATGAAAGAAACATTTGCGAAAGTTCTTACGTATATAATCCAGTTATAGAAAGGTTTATAGATATGTAGAATCGTATCTGTACTTGTTTTCCGAACCAGGTAATAATTTTTCATTCATATTCAATTAGATCATATAATATTTTTTTCACGAATATGAGATGCTTGTATATTTCATTTTACGTTCTATTTTTCTACATTAATATCTTTCTACCTTAAACTGATGAACGATTAATTTGGCCGCGGAAACGCAAAACAGAACATTCACTTTAATATCGTGCGAAATAAAAGCGACGAAAGTTATAAGGTCGCAGATGTGCAGCCATTTATGACCCTCGTAGAAACTCAAGACCGGCAAAGATAGCTAGAACCAGTCTAATAGCACTTGCTCAAATATCCTGGGACTTCTATCACGGTGGATGGGGCTAAAGTTAGTAACTAAACGAGTTTCTCACTAACAAACCCACTGGCACGAAACCATGTCGCTGACAGTCGAGGCTTACAAGGGAATCGGTAGAGAGGTTGCGTTAATATTGTTCGGAAGTTGGCGCTACGTGATATAATGAGACTGAGTGCGGGAGAGAAAACGGAAGATAGGGTACGGGGTTATCCAATAAACGGAAACAATAAGTTTGACAACGACGTTAGCACTGAAAATAGATTCCAACGGAGGAAGTAATCGAAAGTGCATTGGGATTGAAGCGCGATGGAACGGTCAGCGTAATATATCCGTGAAAATTCGATCATTTATAAAAACGATTTATTTTTCCACAGTGAGAAATTAACATAAACGCCTCTAACGTGCAAACGTGAAAATTAAAATAATATACGCCATGTATAATATATGCATTAAAATCTCTGTTTCATATCGTCGCTGTGTTGCATATAAACGAGAAATAATAAACAAAGATAAGACAATTTTTTTTTTTTTTCTAGAAACAGCCACGAAAATAGAAATGTGTAATATCTTTATAATTTCGAAATAAAAATTCTTTTAGATGCTTTATGGTTTTAATAATAATTAAACTTTTGTGAGATAATCCACAAATTTCTATTAAAAATATATTTTGTCAAATATTCGAATAAGAAAATCTATGAGACTCGAAAGAGATGCATATGTCCCGTGTGTTTTAAAAATTCATACGCGCAGAATAAAAACTGTTCTAGGCAAGGATATCGCGCGATGGTTGTTTCCCGAGCTTTCTCTTCTTAGCGCAAGGTGCTCATCCTTTTTATCTACATCCGCAAACGGGCAAACCGCGGCTACGGTGACGGCTACGAAGGAAACGAAGGACGGGGATGGCAGTCGACAACTTGTGGATCGTTTCATTATCTTGGAAAGTGGTACTCGGGCGCGCAACTTCTAAAGTACGTTGCACGGAAGCCGGGCCATCCACCGGGGCGGAATAATCGTATCACTTGGCGTATCCTCGCAGAGGGAATCTTTGGCAGCCTCCGTCTTGACATGGTCCTAGCTCAGCTAGTAGATAGTGTCGTCGCGAATCTCGGCGCGAAATTCCTGAATATATGTATATTCACGTTTGCGTTCCTTCTCTCCGAGATACGCGTCCGTAAAAGACTTTCGCGCGTTTAAAGCCTCCTTTACTCGCGGTACTCGTTATCATTCGACAGGTGCAATAAACCGGCCGCACGCTTCGCATACCGTCGCGTTATCTTCCATGACGAGATAGCGGCTCAAAGTAACATAATCTCATTTTTCGTTGCTTGATTTCTCTTCGAGATGCGTTAATTACGTGCATCCGTGCGAAAAATACACTAGTAACACTAGTTGACTAGTTACCTATCGTTGAATTTATCTTTCTTCCGGGAAGCATACGTAATTATTTTCATTGCATCACGAGTAATAACGTAATGACCGAGATGCAAGTTTTATATTTTCTGCGTCCGCTGTAAGATAGATATATGTAGCAAGGTGAATCGAGAAAGATTAAATCTCTCTTTCTTAACATTTAGACCAAGCAATTTTGCCGTAAAAGCATTTCTACAACGAGATATTTATCTTCTGAATTTTCGCACAAAGATGATGGAGAAAATTGTTATGTTCTCGTAAAGTCCGAGAAAAGATCGGATGAAACATAATAAAGTAATGGATATATAGAATTGGAAATATCCATTAAAAACTTTTGAATCTTTAAATTATAAAACGATCTATCGCAAAAATCATAGTCTGCCATTATTCGCTAAGATAATAGATTTAATTTCTCGATTAAACTTTACCGAATCAACTTAAATTTTACTAATTCAACATTTTAGTAATCCTGGCAGAACAATCTTGACAGGATATAGTTTTTCTTTTGCGATTCCAATTTACAGACAAAGCTACGCGTTACTTCCTTCGTCACATTTGCAAGGTTAAAAACGCGAGACGGCTGGCGAACTTATTTAAACCGCGAATATCCATGTAGGTGAAACCCGCGTTCTACCACTTACGAGTAATCGTGTTCCCCGCAAAGTTTCGCCGAGAAACCGAAGCCGGAGGAGGCCCGCAAAAACAGCGAGCACGCCGAGATGGGTTTGTTCGCGGCGTGGCGTGGTGAGAAGAAGAGGGAGAAAAGAAGAAAAAAGAAGAATAAGAACTTGCCCGAAGCAAGAATATCTACTTGCGCGTAGAGAAGCGAGAAGAAGATACAAAGCGCGGCGACGAGGTGCGGTGAGCCAGTAATTAAATTTGCAACTGCTAATCAAGTTCGAGCGAGCGGATCGATGCCAGCCGAGAGCCACAACGGTCGTGAAAGAGGAAACTGGGTGGTACGAGCGAGACGAAAACGATGAGAACGGAACGCTCGTTGCCGAAAAGAGATGGTAGGACAATTCGGGTCAATAAAATCAGACAAACAGACCGATCGAGCGATTCCGGAGGAAGCGACACTTGAAGCTTTTGATTGAATATAACCGTGACAATGACCAAGAGAAATAAATGCAGAGAGACGCGAAGTGTGCGGGGAGAGAATGGGAGAGGGGTGAGAAAAAGTGTGGAGGAAAGAATCGTTATTTTTTCACCGTGTAACGATGCTCTTCCTGCATATCCATTAGTCTAATCGGTCGTTGGTTTGCTTCGTATGAATATAAAGATCGTTGCGTGCGCGCGTACGTCCGTGCTGTATCTCACGATTTTCGCCTCTCCATGATTCTTGCCCTCCATTCTGCTGTGAACGTGTGTGCGTTCTAGATATACCGGAAGTTCGAATCATTATACGGTCGATTAAGGGGAACGTCATGAGGGCAGAAAACGCGACGCTTACATCCGTACCGTCATCATGACGGCGGCTGTCCCTGCCATGCGGGAATTATACGTGATTTTGTCGTGGATTAATAACCGTATCATGTCACAACTCAAACTGAAGCGGAGCAGCGAATGGAGGCAAGTGTCCATGTGCAATCGCAATTGAAAGATAAATGATGCGTGTCAGGCTATATGGGTTAAAAAAAAGACTAACTGCGTCCGCGAGATCGGCGCATGATCCTGACTATATTCGCATAAAAATCCGAAAAATAATACGAATTCGTCCGATAGAGATTGACAGCACGATTTAAAAAGAGATTGCGAGCACCCGCTAACTATAGGTAAAATCCGATATCAAATTTTCCCAAGGACGGGTCCATCACAATCAATTTGACGATACTGGTTGGGGAGATTTTTGGAATTTCGTTGAAAGTTTTTACAATATCATATATCGTAAAAAATATTATTTATAACGATGGAAAAATAAAAACCTCTTAAAAACACATTCATTTTCGACTTGTAACACAGACCTTTTTTCAAGCGCACAAGTATTTGCCATTAGATGTGGACAGCAGATTTTAATGGATTAAACGTGCAGAGAGAGAACCGAACTCGCGCACGGAGCGAAATTATCGGCTGGCCGATGGAAGCGACCAGGAATCACGAAGCGCACAAGCGGCTCGCTTACGGCGGTTAATGTTCGTTCACCGACCCGCCTGAATTTTTCTCCAGCCAATATGGTCGAGGACCATGTGCAAGCTACGAGAGCGCGACTCGGCGCGTTCAAGCGTGCGTTTATTCAACTACGCGGGACGTGCACACGCATTTGGAAGACGGCCCATGAACCGATACACCGTCCCGGCCGCAAACGGACTAAATATTTGCGTCGCATTAATTGCTACGGCCAGCGCCCGATACTTGGCTAATTGATATTTGCGGAGCGGTCGGCGCGCAGTAATTCCGTCGGCATTCCGCTAATTAAAATATGACGCGACACCGTATACGAAATCGCGTTTGTAAATTCGACCGGAGACGACATCCCTCGATATCGTCGCTGTGCATCGTCATTGTCGTCGTTCTTGCTATCGTCAATGTGTCGAATGTCTGGTCGATGTATATAACGATGCGAGGACGGTAACGGGATTTTTTTGTGTTTCGGAAATCGATCGGTACCGTCAGGAGATATCAACCGACTTCGTGACTCGTCGATAGTAGACTCCTGTCAGCCTTTGTCAGCGTGTCCTACCAATCAGCACGATTTACGAAGGTTTTCCACATGTCAGAAATAACCCGCAAATCTTTGATTGACATTTGAATTGAGTAAATCAGACACCGATCGGATGGCCAGAAATTGTTATAGCACAAGTTAGTAGATAAATGTTGTAATACAGATATTCGACAGATTATTGCGGTCCAACAACATAATCGACGTTGTAATGAGATATTTGCAAGCGCTTCGGAGTTAACGAATTACCGTTTACATCATGTTCGCTGTATATTTGCACAAATCTAGGATAAAAAGAAGGAATTGACCGGCATTGAATGATGAGATCGTCCAAGTCTGTACCTACGTGATATTTGGATATTAATTTAAACGTAATACCTGCATTTACAGCAACAATTATCACCGAGTATTTTGTCGGCGACGACAACAATAAATGTCTTAAATATACGATAATTAAACTAACTGTAATTAGATATTGTGTGATAACCAATAATACTGCGTTATTTATGAAGCGTAATAGTAAACCGATACATTCGTTTGCTGAGGTTTACCCGAGTGTACAATAGAGATATTATAGATTCGACACTCTGAACATGATTAATATGCAAGCGAATAATATAAATTTAATGATACCGAAAATATCCGCCATCTCGCGATAATGCAGCATACAACGTGCACATAATAATTATATGCACTTCGCTCGCGCGCGCGATATGCTTAACAGGCCGAAACTTTTTTCGATGAAACAGCATTTCCATTCTCTTTTTCTCTCTTTTTCCCTTTAGTATTATTTGCTTTGACGATACGATCAACTTCAGTTTTTTTCAGAACCTATTGACGTGTCTTTTGACCCTGTCGTGTATACAATATTTTTCGACTAAAACATTTTCAATCCGCAATGCATTTTCTGCCAGAGAATTGCCGTTCACTGGGTCATAAATTCATAGTAAAGTATCAACTCAAAAAAATTTAAGTATTGGCAACGCGAAATTAACAGAGGCATAACAATCACTGATAAAAGCGGAAAATCCATTTAACTATTTCTCTTATCGTGCGACCCGCGCGCACGAGAAACTAACAACTTAAAGTTATCAATCGCCCGAAATAACCGGGAACCCCGGTCTTGGTATCTCGTTTATCGGCCCTCGTAAATCACCGCTGCTTTATCGTTCCATTACGAACTCATAAAAGAGCTGTAGCGAGAGGTAATCCTATTGCTTAATCCTCGCACTTCCCGCGTCGCGATCGAAAGTTCGCGATTACGGCAAGGTCCGCCCTTGCTCCTCTCTTCGGTTATCAGCCTCGAAATGTTCTCCTCCGACAACGAACCGCCTTTGTCGGATCGGCACGTGCGGGCCAGCAAACGCTGACAAAGCAAATTGCCGGGGTTTGCGACACTCTGAACTCGACCACGCAAGCCGCTCCGCACAAACCAAAGCGTCCTTTGCAAGCGAACATGTACGTATCGAAGACCGCTTTGCTTTCAGGTCGCCGAAATTTGGAACAGCAGTAGCGTAACTGTCACAATGACTCGAGAAAAGCGAAGTGTTTGTTCGAAAGGATCCGTAATCGTGTTTTTAAAATTCGTAATTTAATTTCATTTACCGATTATAAATGATATTAATATATTTTCTTGTCACATTTTGACATTCCCTTTTTCAATGTATTGATAGATGAATAGATCTTTTATATTTGCGATGTCAGGAAACCACGGAACCGCAGTCCCGTTCGGCTATTTCTTAAGATTCGATTTATCGTTTCCGAGCATTGCGGCTCACACAGCTGCGACACAGATACGTGCAGGTGCAGATGCTGCCCGCGGGTCACATGCTTCTGCCGGACACGTGAATTTATAACGTCTTCGGCGCGTTTGCGAATTGTCTGATTCGACATTGAGAAATGAGGGTAGAGGAGGGGAATGAAACTTTTTCTCGCCGGCATTTATACTTTTTTTTTTTTTTTTAACATCGACGTTTCTCCTGTCTCGCTCGAACATCCGTCAAGAAATCCTGCCCGGAAAGCGGATTTATGGATTCGTAAATCGCTTTCGTAGATTAACGTTAATCGTTCGATCTCGCGTCCGCAAGCAAGCGCGTGCGCGAACGGCGAAATTTTTTCTCCACCGGAGTGGAAGACTTACGAGAGAGAAACGGTTATCGCGGTTACCCCTATCGCATAAGATAAGAATAAATTTTTTTTTATCGTTTGGCTTAGCGATTCTCGTGAGAAACGATCGATGACGAAGCTGTGGATAATGAAGTAGTTGCAGGAATTGAAAACTCTCGATGGTTACAATTCGAGTCGTCCATTGCTAAGCTTTCTACGATGTCACAACGACGTAAACGTTTATCGAAAAATCATCTATTCATTAATTAACGACTGCAGAAGTAAGAGGAACACGATGAATACGTGGGAGTATTGTCCACCCATTAACTAGCATACTCTCCGGAAACAAAATTCATATCTTTTGCAGGATATATTTTCTAGAAGAACATATCGAGTCCAGCGAATTCGCGTATTCCGGAATTTATAGAGAAGTTGGTTTTTCGAACAGAATAATTTAAAGATACGAAAAAAAAAACTTTTAAATTTTTCCTCAAAGTATAGGATGTGATTCGACAATAAATCAAACGATAAAAATACCTGCATAAGTTTTTAATACTATCTTCTTGTCATTAAAGAAAACATATATTTTTAATTAATTAATATCTTTGAAAAGAAAATGACATCCATGAAAATCCATAAAAATGAAATTTTCACATAAGAGTTTGTATGCGTAATTATTGTGACATACGATTATACAGACTTTTATATAAAAAAAGTACTACATAATATAAAGTAATTCAATGTTTATAAAAAAGTGAAATAAATTATTCAAGATACACGAGTATTACAGTCGTAGTATATTTTAACTACTGACGTATTAATGCTACAATGCAAAATGTGCAGCTTTAACACGGTTAGCATATAAAACTTGCGCGTGAATAGAATTTCATTCATGCTACACAGTGTTTATTCATACGTTGCGTCATACATGAAATCGTAATCAGTCGAATTTTACCATGTTAAACAAATTTTAGGAAAAAAGTGCAACTTGCATATCAGTGCAGAATTATCTATTTTTGAATATTACCTGCACACATCGCGCGGATATTTATATAAATATTTTCAATTTATCGAGGCGATGACATTGAATTCGGAATTCGCCAACATACTTCCTCGAGATGCTGTAACAAGGGCCTAAGATTACACGCGCGATGTACGTCCGTAACTCTCAAGCCACGGTGTATGTAGAGTACCTACATATATTCGTTGGCGGTGCTCTCTGAACACCGGTTCACCTTGGACGTGTCTCAGGCTCAGGCGCGCCTCGTGTAAGCCTCGTAGAAGCATCAGCTTGGTCTTAGGACATAAGGACTATAATTCGATCAGAATGCCGAGGCATGCTGACTAACGGTAGCCGATCTTAGGAGAAGGGCTCCGGGATATTTCAGTAGGATAGACCGATACGCCCTGACACGATACATAATAACAGAATATTATATCTCGCGCGATGGACGCTACTAAATAATAACACGTTTGCCATGAATTTCTAATTGATGTAAGTTTAAAGACGCTTGTATAATATTTCATAATTATCGGCTGTACATGTTAATACATAATTATCAATACACTGTCACGTAATGGTAATATGATAATGCATTGAAATTTTTTTTTGTATCTGTACTGTGTGTACTATTAATTAATACATTGATCGGCAATGTCAGACGCGAACGCTTGGAACGGAGAAGAGATATGCAACCCTTACAGTTCCGTAATTTCCTATATCCCGATCCTTCATCAAATAGTCTGTATATCAGATAATAGAATACCCATAACAAACAATTGAATGAACGCTGGAGTGATAGGCGGTCAAATGTGCGGCATGCGGGCGAGACGTGTCGGGCATTGCTAAACTTTGGAGACCGCTGTCAAAGGCATCGGGGCGCATTTCCGTGGGTCCGGTCGACAAGAGTTATCATCGCGGATTGATGAGAATCCAATATCTATCGAGCTGGCAAAAAACAATGGGAGGAAAGCCTAAAGGATCGCGCGGGCGAGATAAAAGCGTTACTGTGATGACATCGCGACAAGCGACGTCGACTTGGAAAATCTCTCTCTCGTCCGATCGCAGGCGACCTCTCTTCGTCTCCCCGGCTTTCAGACGACTAGGACAAGTCACTCTAGGGGATGCATCTACATCGAATAAACGCGATATCGATGTCTACCCTGTTTAGCGCGCAAAGTCTGGCATTGTCACCGAATTTTGTCACCTTCGCTTGTCGAGAAAAAAACACGACTTATTCGCGAGCGGTTGTTATTCGCACTTGAGCAATGGATCGGCGAATATTACGAAATTCTATCATCGAGGGGTGAATTTTCTTCGATATATCGATAAAATGACATTATGTAATATACAATAAAATACAGTTCTCACGCCGTAACCAGCAATGACGCCCGAATATCCAAGATATATCCTTCAACACGCTACAATACTCTTCGTAATAACTCGTAGCAATACCGAAGTTTGCTCGGTCCAGCATGTCCCCGGATGTCAACGACACAACAAGCTTAGATTGTGCTTCTAACTTCGATATTGCGTTCACCACTATCCAAACAACACTGCTCAACGTTACAAGCATCGCGAATCCGTAATATAAATTGACCGATACGACAGTAGCGTCAATTGTATTGGCTGGACGGTTCGTGCGATTTTGAAAAACCGGTTTTCAAAACAGCGTCTTCAACGATGCGTTCGACAGCAGTCGAATGCAAATCCTAGTTTTGCCCTTCGAAGCTAGGTGACGACCTTTCGAGTTTCTTCCACAGCGCGGTTTCGCGTTCCACGCGCGCGTAATGTTTCGCCCAGACTTCGTGTTACGTGTTACGGTAGTTTCGAAGTTCAAAGTTGATTGTAAATCTTGCACAATCGCCAAGTTTTATAAAGGCATACGATCTACAGTAATGTCGTACGAATGAAGACTAGCGTTTAAAATCGCTCGACACCTCCTATTAATTACTATGATTAATCTACGTGCCCTTCGTGCGATATTTCGTAAGAGAAGGAATAGGAATTAATGACTCGCGATTAATGGCCGAGATGAAATAAAAATATGCGAAGAAATGCCATAGTTGTATCTTTAATTCGTGGCTTAAACAAACATACGCGAAATTACGTCGTCAATTTGGCAGCGTCCAATGACGGATAACTCAATCCGAAGCCGAAAAAAATACGACCCGATAAACGGATGTAAAATCATAAAACGATCGTCTGGCAAAATTTCACATCGGCAATGATTCTCTGAGCGTTCGGGGGTCACGACCGCGCCTTGAGGAAGCGAGCTGATCGTTCGGGAAAGTGAACAAACCACGTTCCATCCCCACTACTATGGCGGAACCAAGGTTCTCCCTTTGCTCCCTTCCCGTCAACATATTCCTACCATCCACGATGATCTCGCAATTCTCTCCAGTCCCTCTACAGCATCTTCTCTCGCTTTGATCGACTCGCCCCTCACCTATCTCTCTCTCTCTCTCTCTCTCTTTCTTTACTCTTGCACTTCTCTTCCTTCCTCTAAAAAATCTCGCCCCTGCGACCACACATCGGTTGTATACATCTCTTTTTATTACGTTGTATTCGAAACTCTCTCTTTGTCCTCGTCTATCCCACTCCGTCTCTCGATCTAACTTTCCGACGCTTCTGGAGAATGATCCGGCTATGAATTCAAAGACGGTTCAAGAGAGACCGGTATAGCGAGCTCCTCGTAGGACCGGTAGCCATAGTATGAGTAATCCTGACGGCGTGTTCCCATGTTTACAAACACGGAGGAGTTGAAGAAACCGTGAATGGAGTAATACTCCCAGAGCCCTTCAGATCCGATGCAAACGAATTTCCTTAATCTATCCTTTCATCATATCTTTTGATAAAATTATAGTAACTGGACTTTAACGGCTAAAGCTAAGAGAAATCTTATAGTTATTCAAAAATTGTGTATCTCTCTTTTTTCACACGCTTGACTGAATTGCCTGCAATATTGGTCTGAAAATCGCTAGTTCAAATTAAAGCTCATCATTAAGCGATGACGTTTGAATATGCATACTTTGCTTTTGTTATATATTTAATCTCAGACACGACTTAATCATCATGCCGCCAAAACGTTTCATTTGACTATGGAATTATTATCGAACGCTTTAGTTATCTCGTGTTAGCACAGGACAATGAATTCGAGATTAGTTGAGAAATACGGGCTTCGCCTCGAAGCACCGAGGTTCATATCCAAGTCTGATGTTGGATCTAGAGGAAGATGAGAGAAAGAGAGAGGAGCAAAAGAGGCAAGAGAGACGGGGAAGCGAAGACAGCTCGTTTCGTCAGCCCTCCACAGTTAGAATAAGAAACTTACTTTAATACATTGATCTCGAGATTAACGGATGTATCGTGAAACGATACTCGATAAATTAATCATGAATAGAAATAATAAATTCAAGAAATAATAAATAAAATATACAATGCAATCTTGACAAAAAAAATTTTTCCGCGGAAAGGAATATTCATCGCTTGAGCAAATCTTTAATTATAGAAAATATGAGATGTTCTTCTAGAATTATAAAGTATAAGATTTTTGAATTTTATATTGAAGGGAAAAAAAAAGAAAAGTATTCGATGAGAAATTAAGCAATGCTTTTCCAATTCCTCTTCTCGTAATATCGAAAGAAATTATCGCTAAGAGGAATTACTCCGCTTGTTATTCCTATTGTGGACATGCCATTTGTATTCCATGCCATGATAGTATTCGGTGCAACGACGAAACGTTTGGGGCGCCGGTTGATATCAGCCTTGGCTCTTCCGCGCTCTCGTGTGGACAGCACGAACTCACTTTAATCCATTGATCTCGAGATTAACGGATGCCCCGAGGGTCGTCGGTAAATTCCTCTATCAGGAGCGAGAAGGAGCGAGGAATGCAATACCGCAAAGACTGCAGTGTCGGTCGGCGGGGGTTAACGTCACTGTGCTAAAGCGGCGAAACGTCGACGAATAATATTGATCGAAGGTGTATTCGACTGACGACTTCATTCATTGAAAAGCGCAATTTACCTCGAATAATCAAATTAATTTTTTTCTTCACGGATATAACACAGTTTGACTGGCTTTCTTGTCTTCGACTTTAAAACGTCAAGCATCGATCATTACCAGAAGTTTATAATTTTAAATAAACCTACACACACATATAATAACCATTTTAATCGTAGAATAAATTTGATACTCTCGAAAAATCTCAGACGCGAAACTCTGCGTCTATAGTCTTTACGCCCTTGGTCAGAGGTTGAGTTGTGCGAAAATAAATTTGCATGTAATTGCCACTTGTCAGATATCCTGCCAGTATATTTCCTTATCTTGAACAATCGCGCACGAAACATGAGATTTATAAAGTGTTGATCAAATATGCATTTTTTTACACAAGAAATCACAATCCGATTTAATTTTACGATTTTTACACTTGCTCGCTAGCGAAAGGATTACTTTTCTGAGTGTTAAATATAAAGGAAAATATGCAGGAACGTCGCGAAGTCGCCAAGTAGATTTATAATTTCAGAGAGAAGATATGCGGCTTAGACGCAACGTATATTATATCTCTTTATTATATATAAAACTTACATATATAGGCTATTGTGTAAGACTACACGGTGAGAAAAAGACAGCATCATCCCCGCTCGCACGCATATAACGATATGATTTCGCAAGCGAATCGATCTAGATATTATAAAACCACATCCCTTGTGCGCCGAAATATATCCTGTACGTGTTTGGCGACCATACCTGTCAAGAATGTCTCGAAGGAGGTATGCAAAGAAAATGACCTAAAAAAAACCCGAACCTTTTAGAAAAGAGCAGGGCAGGATCCCTGGGATCCTCGGGATTCGGGTTGGATAGCTCGATTTTCCCACGAATATAACGCGCGGATCGGCAATGATTTGTCGGGTCGAATTCGCGTTTCTCGATAGGTTCCATTAAAATCTGCGGTCGGTGATAAATAAATAAACATATCGAGGATCCCTTGTCTTATCTCACGGTAAATTTGGCATACTGGCAATTAAATCCATTATAGCAAAACCAATTACGGTATATTTTTCTATAGGACACACGCGCTTTGCATTTGATTGGCTTCAATTCTATTGGTCGGATGGATTTACGCGGGGACGAATTTCTGCCATTACAGATTTGATCTGCATTGCCTAAAACTGCAACGATTTCAATAACGGGAAAATACACGAGCCATCGCCTCGTATTGTTCGATGCAAAACGTTTCCATTGAGTTATTGTGAGAACAGGGTCGATTATGTCACTTGATAAGTTTATGAGTACCGTATGAATGAACGTAAGAGTCGACCATAATTTATGACTTAGGTAAAGACATGCGTTCTGGCTTCACCGTTAGCAAGTAACCTGACACATATGCAAATATGAATGTAAATATTCCTTCCCATTTAATTTTATTTTAATGACATCGGATACTCGAGATATCTAGATCAGTTCAAAATTAAAATTACGATGCGAAGGCACAGTTTTTAAATTCGAAAAAAACAAATCTACAGTTCGAATATTACAAACAAATCAATTATTAATACTAATATATTTCATAAAAAACTAAATAAAGTGTATTATAAACAGCAGTATATTATAGAAGTTCAATAAAGTATTACATATTGTGTATGCACGAAAAAATACGTATGTGTGTGTTCTACGAAATAAAGAGAAGTCTCGATCAAATTGGCGTGCGGTAGAGCAAGTTCCGTAGCGCGAAAGGGCCTATCTTCGCGAAAACGTTGGATACAGCAAACTTTTGCCAGTTGAACGTCGGAATTCTGTCTCCGCAAATTGCGTCCCATTCGGGATTATTTGAAATTCGTGGAAACTTCTACACCCGGTATAGCTTTCTCGTTGGTATCGCGCCGGAGTTCAATCAAATCGAACTTTTCATACCAGTTTACTTCACATAAGTCTTTTCTACTTTTTCAAAGCGTCCTGCTTCGGCATTAGAGATTGTATGGATCCTTCTTCTTTCTCGCTTCTTGCATCTTCCCTCCTTTCTTACCATAACTCTTCTACAATCTTTCGCTACCGGTGTCTGACGTACCTAACTCAACTCCTACTACTTATTACATCTTACTTCTTTCTTCCCGTCCGCCTTCGCTCTTTGAACTCGGAACGAAATAAACCGGAAGAGTCGCGCGCGTATAATCACACGCGAATAAGAGAAGATGACGATGCCGACCCGCCTGAATTCCGTAAAATTACTGAAAATCGAGATCTGTTCAGCCAGGTGGTGAATGGGTGCAATTGCGGAAAAATGTCTAGTCACGTTTACGCGCGCGCACGTAACGAAGCGGCAGTAGAGGGTAAGAGGGTTGGTTGTCTCTTCTATACGTAGGAAGGCGCTGCGCCTAAGTTGCAACGAAAGAGAGATGAAATTATTCGACAAAAAGCATTTGCCGTCGCATAGCACAGTACGTGATTGCATCGGCGCTCTCTGCAAACGTGATTCGATTGCTCGAAGATCGTTCGTAATCAGGGATCGGAGCCGCTGTAATTGCGAAGAGTCCGATTGAGAGGCGCGGCATAAAATAGCGGGATAAATCAGGAACAAGCATTTTGCGAGAACCAGCACGGATATTGAATTCTCGTACTTCCATTTTGGCCCTCTTGCTTCTCACGTAGATTAACGGAATCCCTGACAGATGGTAGCGCGAGACGCGATTTGCGTGCGTTATGTTGATATGCAGACGCGTGTACATTTCCTCTCGCGTGCTATTTAGTTCTGAATACCGTGCATGTTCGAGGAGAAGCATTTCCGCATTACCCTTTTGTAATTGCAAGCCAGAATGCAAGAGCCAAACAAATGCGTATATGTGAACATTACGGAAATCATCGAGAAGGGTGTAAATATTTTTATTGACTAATGAGACGGAATAATGAATATATTCATTCGATTCCTTCATTATCGATTCCCGATTCATTAAACTAAAATAATAAATTTATTTGATGCTTACCCAAACCTTCAATTGTATCTGAAACAAGCATGGGAGCAATATAATACGCGCGCCTGCACATTATTGAAAATTAAAATTATCCGGGATTGCAACATAGCGAGAGTTGACTATGATCTCAAAGCCGGTTTAATTGCGAGCTGGAGTAGCTAATTGAATTGTTAACGTAATCAAACAATTAACGTACGATCTTTTTCAGGTGCCGTTGGCGAAGAGCCGTAAAAGCATGAATGTGTGTGTGTGTGTATGTGTGTGGCAAATCCTCTCCATGGGTTTCAAAACGCATGCATATTCACGAAAGGTTGCGCGATAATGTTGCATCGTGCATTAGCGCAGAGATCGTTAATTCCATATTTACTAATTGCATCGCAGTAGATCGGTACAGCGACAATTTATATCATCTACAATTAACCATGAATTATTCGGCTGCGGGTATAATCGGCTTTAGGCAGCGCTAAAATCCGCTATTACCGCACAATGTTGTACGTCAGCGAAATGACTAATTGTTAATATAGGGAAACATATGTGGAAGAAGTTTAAATTTGACGCCAAGTTCGATCGACGCAACTTGCGATATGTCTCGGCAAACGATATGTTTATATATATATATATATATATATATATATTATATATATATATACTTTCTTGAAATATTAACAAAAATCATCTACACCTTTGTATCTTCTTATCTTCTTCGTATCTTCTTTGATCCGTCATTAATTGTGATTTTGATCGGAAATAATATGTCTCGTAAATTATAAAGAGGACCTCACCCCCACATCTTTCGCGAATACACCGATTGTCTCCCGATTGCTCGAAACACCCGTCAAGAGATGACGTTCGAGCACGAAGGCAGTCGTTTGCGCACCGTTTATTGCAGGTGCATTGAGACCTGTCCGCATCGCGCTGACGAATTACGTCGCTAAAGCTGACTGTACCTGAGCGCGCACGATATTCCACGCCATTTGCAGGCAGTAAGAGCCTCCATGCAGCAGTCAGCGGCAATGCACAAAGTTAGGCTAACAGACCGTACGAGACATAGAATCGACCGTCGAAATAACCGCGCGAGTAAGCAGAAGAGAATAGCGCAGGGAGGATGAAGGGATGATGAATGAAAAGGGACTAGGGGATTGAAGGAAGGTAGATGGGCAAGAGTGGAAAGATCTTTGTTATTTGACGTAATGATCTCTGCGGAATGCGGCAAACGCTACCACAAGCGTGGAATATTTCTCTCTCTCTCTCTCTCTCTTGTCAGGATTTTACCTGCTTTTCTCTCGCGGGTTTCCCGCCCACGTCCTCCGGTATGGATGTTATTCGGATTCTTCATGTTGTTTAAGACGAATCGTTTTTTTTTATGCTAATTGCGACATTTATCGTAAATGGGATCAAATAATATATGAGGCTTGAAACAATCCTAACTAAATTAAGAAATTTTATTTATCCAGATTGACTGTAAAAAAGAACCCCATCTTGAAAATAAATACCGATGTTGCTCGGGATATTATTATCCGACGCAAAGTTAGAGGGAAAAGTTGATAGTAAATGTAAAAATTATGATGCTTTAAAACTGCGAAGTTATTTTTCTCGAGAGAGGCTCGAGAATGTTTTAAAACTTAGTAGTCATTCTGAACCACGCGATACGTTTCTGTGATAACGAGTTTCATAGCGAAAATTCTTATTCTTGACTTTCGTATAGAGCGTGCATTTCATAATCCCGAAGTCACGACAAAGTAGAGGATGCTTGAGAAATTCTGTACGAATGGAAATTAACGTTTAGAGCGAGGAACACCGGAGGCGTGAAACGAGGCGGCATCTGAAACACAATTCCCGCCGAGAAAGTAATCGCTTCGTAGATCTCGTTACGTAAAATGTATCATGGTGTTAACAAATTTACGCGGACCCTTCCATAATGCGAGTCCGAGAGATTTCTGAATTAATAAGCGGCGCCTTCGAATTCTCCATGGAAGGCGAAAGCACGCGCCATCGCTACGTACAGTCTTCCGATACCGTTCGATAAAAATACTTCACGTAACCAAATTACCCACCACCCAACCCACCGTCGTTTCCCGATAAACGTGGAGGAACCTCGGTGTCGGAAATCTACCACTGGTGAGAGAAAGGGAAAGATGAAGGCAGAGAAAGGGTGAGAAAGAGAGAGAGATGACGTTATATGGCTCTTCTCAATCGAGAAAAGTGCCTTTCGCGAGGATTCACAAAGAGCTGGGATAGCTTTTTACGCTCGAGAAAAGGCGGATAATATCGATACTCGCAAACAATTGAAATAATAACGAATAATTCTCTCTGACGTTCGATGACGAAAAAAAAGAGAAATATCCGTTGAGATAAAGTGAAAGAATTCCGTGGAAAGTGATTACACGTGTTACATTCTTACCAGTACAATTGTTCCACTATGGCGTGAAATATAACGCTAGTATTTGTGGAAGTTTATCGTTGAAGTTAACAAGAATCCGCAGAGTGTTATTAATTCGTCAAAGTAATTTCGCGTGGTAGATATGCTTCGAACGATAACCGCGGCAAACCGACAATGCCCGCGCCTCCCGGAAAGATCCTCTGGGAATCATCTTCGCAGCACAAAGCGCCATTATCATATACATGTTCATGCGCGGCAGTGAAATTTCCTGGATGGCGACGCGAGGCGAGGAAACATTGCGCGCGTGACGGCCTTGAGCGCGCGAAGCTAGGGAGATGTCATCTCCTGTGTCGACGCTCGGATGACTTTAACTGCTTTCTGCAATCGTGCGAAGAAATTCCTCCGAGTCAAAATATACGGGAGAAGTGATATTCGCGCGTGATATCTATTGTACGATTGTATAAATTATTACAGTTTCTTTACTTCTTTTTGTAAATATATCTCACCATTTTTTTAATAAAATTACCAATCTTTTTTCCAAAAAAAAAATAATGTAGAAATGTAAATTTGCGGAGAACTCTTTTAAAAGATAAATTTTTTAAGAATTAAACTCGTGTGTCCGAAAACAGTTTAAAAATATAATATACACAAAACTTTAACATAAAAAAATCGTCATTTCGTGTTTGATGTATTTTCTAAAGAACATCTTCTAACGCGGATATTGAATGCATTCTGACACATGCTTCCTTGTTCTACTGGACAAAGGTACTCTTCCATAATAAAACAGGATTAGATTAGAATCCGGAAAGGATTCCTCCATTATCTCCCGTTACCGCCAGCCATGCGTGGCTCGGCTTAGCTCTTCGCACTACTGGGTGTCAAGAAAGTTTCGATGAAAGCGATCGGTGAGACTTCACAAGGCAGGCAAGTAAGATACGAGAAGGTTAAGACCCATCGTGCCTCACGAAGCTGGCCCAATCACGCAAAGTGCCCTGCTTCCGTATCCCTCTCTCGTTCGATGCATCGCTATACGTACGTCTTAGCTCACGAGAGAGAACATTACACACAAATATACACACGCGCGCGCGGACACCATCATTCGAATATATATGAACATCTGCAAATATGTGCACACACATACACGCACGAGGTATACTGCATAAGCGGGTAGGCAGGCCAAGCAGGTATCTCAGTGCAAGCCTCCATTATCGAACGAGAGGGAGCTCTCGAAAAGAACGAGCGAGAGAAGGTGACGGCTGAGGCTGAAAACCACCAGGCACCACCGGCCCTTCGGCGAAAGAATCAATGCGATCACCCTTCGCAACCCGCCAGAACATCTCCTCCCCTCATCCTCCGCTGATCCCCCTCCCATCTTCCTCGAGAATACCCAGAGCCACCAAGATCGAGGTACGTGCACGATGTGAAAAAGAGCTCGAGGAACCGCGCGGTTTACGTACCAACGAATTTCTATTCTGATTCCGTGAATCCAATTTACATCGTGGATCGCTCAAGTGGAAACAACCGGTGAGACAACAAAGCGCCGAGCCAGATACCAACCCAACCGAACCAACCGCAGTCGATCGTTGTTTACCGGAAGAAGAGACGGAAGAACGATCGCGAGTTATGTGACGTGATTCCCGCGGACATGGTGTTAACTTTAATCAAAACTCACTTCCATCTCGCGTGCGATTCGAGACAACTTGGTTGCATGTGATAGGACCCGCTATTATAACAGGTATTTCGATGGTAAGGAAGAAGACGATGTCTAAAGAATATTGAAGAAACGAGTGAATAGTTTCCAAGTGAAATAATAATTTAAAGATTAATACTTCTCTCTCGTTGTGCTATGATAATTATTATAGTTGAATCATAAATATAGACAATTTAATTCACAATTTTGACTTTTATTATAACTTAAAATTAACTTGTTAAATTAGTTAAAAGTCTCCTTTACAAAAGTTTACAAAAAGTTCTGAAGATATTAGATTGAACTGTTATTAAACCAAATATTGCACAGTCGCATAAATCATTCGATATGACAAACCATTTTGTTTAAAATTACCTTCTGCACAGAAAAAGAAATAATTCCTATCGTCGATTTATTTCTCCGCTGGGAATCACGCCAGGTCTGAATCACGTGGTCACCATGTGCATACTATATATGGCAAAATTTGCGAATTTACAACATTGATACGGCAATTCTTCTCGCAGCGCCAACTGCAGTAGTACTAGAATCTAAAACGATATATTCGAATACTTTCCGCGACATACTTTTCAATTGCATCGACTAAATCTATCCCACTGACAACTAGTCTCTTGTCGTTCCAATCCCTAATAATCGAAATTAAACTCTCGCCCAACACCAGAGAAATAGCCTAAACTAAAATTTAAATTTCTTACTATTCTTTCTCAAACGCGAGCAGTAAAGAAAACACAAAAGATGCTAAAATAGATCTTTATAAAAATACGAAAATTGAATTGCCAGTTGATATGAACGTTACATAAATGGCATTTTAAACATCGCGCAACTGAATTCCCGTTATGAGTGTACCGTCACAAAGGATCTATGCACAATAGAAAGATTAATCGCAATTTTAACGGAATTTTAACAATTGTGTAAGCCCCTAGCATTGCAGAACTGCAGTTCGCATTCACGCGTAAAGACACGCTCCCGACTGCGAGCATTCAAATAGATGGACAAAAAAAAAAGATAGATCCACTTTTTCAAATATTACAGATAGGTATAAAAACTGGTCTTTGTCATATCGTTATCTTCATTCTTTTCACATTTCTATTTTCGCGAAATATTCTCATTGAATATTTCTTTCGCTATATAATATTATCGTATTTTTTCTTACATATTTCTTACATTTTCTTACATTTTTTCTTACATATTTCTCTTTATATTTAATATATTTTTATAGAATTTATATGTATTTCAAAAAACGGATCTCTCTATATAACTTGATGTTATCGGGCTTTACAGATATTTTATCAATTTTAATGTCAAATTTTTGAGCCTGAGTCATGAATGTGTCTCCGTGACACTAGCGAAAAAAGATCGCGAGGCGCGATATAAATTATTCCAAAATTAAGATTAATATTATGTATAGCAGAAAAAGCGATTTGTGCGCACGTTTGCAGTGAAAATCGGCGTAAAACGGCGGTTCCAACAGGACTGTGCCATGATGTATCGGTCGCGAGCAGACGACGCTGTTAGGAATCCGAAATCAGGTGAAACGCACGATCGAAGTCTTACGTGACTGCAATGTGCGATATCGAACCAAGTGCCTATGTTATCCTTGGTACAATTGAACCGACGATGTAGATAGCGCCTGGCGGAGCGCATCTGCCAAATGTGAGCCGCGCATTTTTCGATAAGTAGTCGATCTTTCATGCGATGATATAAAAAAATGCGAGAGAAAGAAAAAAAGAGTAAAAAAATACACACGCAGACGAATGTGATCGCGTTTCGAAATGCGTGTAATCTTAATCAATTAAATCTGTTTAATCTTCTTCACGTAAATACACGAAATATAAACGTCTCTAACTAAGTCGTGACAACGACTAAACAAAGACAGATAAAGAGTTGCATATTTTTATAGGCAAAACTAACATAGAATTGTGCAAAGTCAATAATGGAATAGTGGATGAACGAACTATATACGGGACCGCGTGTGTTATTCTCCGCATAGTCGAACGTATGCAAAGTAAGCCGAGGCTTCCAAAGGCAAACCACGAATTTCGGAAGCTGATCTCTAGCAGAATAGCGCGACGAGAGGCGGAAAGAGAACAGCAAGATAGATGCATGGGTTTTGTACCTGATGCAGATATCTTTGTCGCTTCTCCACGTTGCATGTTGTCGAGAAATGATATGTAAATAAAGAAGATATAGAAACCTCGTTTGCATCTATATTGATAATTTGTATTTAAATCCTGGATTGAATAATCATACTTGTGCTTGATCAATAATAATTGCTTAATTCATTCAAAATAGAAAATAAATTTTAGGGGCAATTAAATAATGCAATTAAATATGCAATAAAAATTGCATCGCTTCCAGTATATTACTTTCTTAATATGAGCAATAAAATGCAAAATTCTTACTATTTTTATTAGAACAAATAGATGGTAAAGGATAACCAATCGATAAAATCGATGTCATATTAATCATCTCACTGGTAAAAGAAAAAAAAAGAGAGGGAGAAAGCATACAAAAGCTGCCGATAGCCGTATCATTAGCTGAATTCAAAGAAAGCGCTTTCGATAAGATAGAAAAGAAGCAAAAGCGCTTAGAAGAGGCTTTCAGCTTTTGTTTAGCGGTTCGTTGACCAAGACAGATGTTGATCATACCGGAAGTCCTAGTATAGATCTATGGCTTAGAAAGATCTTTCAGTCGGGCGGACATCGTAAGATGTTAAATGATGGTGAAAATATCAGGAGCATCTCGTGGCTATTTCAAAGACTGTTACTCGACAAGAAGGTAAATCTTGATGAGACGAATACACGAAGAAGTTGCGAGGCGGAGCCATCACGTTCTCGCTTTCTCTCTTCCCTATTCGCTAGCCCGCTTTTACGTTTCTGACGTGGGCAGAGACGAGCTATCAATAAACATTTCCTATTGATATGCAAATTTCAATGAGAGCACCTTCGCTCGAGAGCCAAGTAACGACCCCTAAAACCAATCCCTTCCCGTTCGCCGTTCCTCGTCGGGCAGAGCGACCCATAACCGACATGCCTGGATGATATTCACTCAGGCTCGGTTTATGATCCACCATGAATTAGAAATTTATCGAAAAGCACAAATTCAAACGCGATATTAGACAATGTCTAATATCGTGTCTCATATTCGAATATTAATCAAATATAATAATATTCGCAAATATAATAATATTTGCGTTACGTTGTTCTTTTCACTTGGCGAAACGCCAATTTAAAAATCTTGAACTTTACTCTATACAAATATAATAATGATACGGTCACATCGACAACGATAAAAATGAGATTTTTATTTTTTTTTATTTTGTCAACTTCTAAGTATATCCATCCGAACACGAGAAACAGTAATAAAAATAATTACAAATAAATTAATGCGTATGGTGAGATTAAGAAATCAAGATAGTTTCTAGGTAGATAAGTACGAATAGAATTCCGAGATAAATTGAGACGATATAGACGCAAGAGTTCAGTGTGCAAAGATTAAGGACAGACATCCGCGGCATTCTATTAAGTCCCATTCCAGCTGCTCCTTGTTCGCCTCTGTGTGTTCTCCCGGTAGTCGCCCAGTACAGAAGCTTTCTTAAACTTAGATTACTATGTACTTCGGCGTGAAGTTCATAAACCTTAGCACCTGTAATCCGACAGCCTTGACAGCAGAAACGACCGTATTCCGGAATTGGTGATCCCGACGCCAGCAATCAACATGACAAAGTTGAAAAGGATCATCTCATCAAGAAGTATTATCGGTCTTGTAATCAACTACACGAGACAAGTTTCTGTAATTTTTTACAGTCTCTTCTCTTGACGTGGTTAATATACAACTTTAATTTCCTTTATGAGAATACAAGCTTTATGAGAGAGGGCTATGTTTGTATAAAATTTCCCCTATGTAATAGTAAATTAATTTCTGCATAAGATTCTCAAGTCTTGCCACAACAATTACGTCAATTAAGATCACTCTAAGTTAAGTAATATTTATTTGTCGCATTTAAAATAATTTGATGAAATGAGAGCGAACGCATTGTTTCTCACATATTCCTACGCAAACATCAGGTTACCGCGCGATATCACTGTAGCGTGACATTGCCGTCGGGCACATTCTCGAAACCGGAAACCGTTCCCGGAAATACGCGTCAAGGACGCTCTTATCGTGCATCCCCGGTACGAGGCATTAAGTCGAGCTCAGGTGTACGTGAAGTAGGGTGGGAAATTGCCTAAGAGGCGAGAGGTGCCTTTCTCACCTGTCGCGCTCGGCTTTCCAACGAATATGCACCCTCCGCCAATTTTCGTCCGTCCTTCGTGTCATCGTCAAGTACGAGGTGAAGCAAATGCCGCGGGTAGTCGAGTACAATGAGCTTACCCGGAGCTGCACTCCAACCGCAGATACATTGAATATGTATAAGGCCCCTGGCCCTGTCATCGCTACCGGTATGTACGCGTACTCGAATTAGATTTCGCGTAGGTTCTTCGAGTCCTGCTCGCAGCCACTTTTCACAGATACTCGAATGCACCTCTCGAGTTTCGCCCTTCTCTCTCTCTCTCTCTCTCTCTCTCTCTCTCTTTTATCATCCTCTATCATCTCTCTCGACCGAGGATGCTTCGTCGGGTCTCATTGCTTTCTTGTATGTTCTAACGAGCCACAAACTATTGGACACAGAGTGTAGATTAATTATCAGCAAAATCGAAACGCATATCGTGTGATTGGATGAAGTCATTGGATGTACCTAATATCTTTAAACTAATATCTGATCAATTTAAAAAAAGAGAGATTTGCTTTATTTTTTTTACATAATATTGATTTTTATATTATAATTCAATTTTTATATTTCAAAAGTTTTCTCGCTCCTGATATAATTATTTATATACTTTGATACTTTTCTGTAAGAGAGACATATCGAGTCTTTTTTATCTCTTTAATCTGCGAGTACGAAAAAGCCATTGCAGAATTTGTGAACACGATTACAATTCTGAAACGCACGCAAAGATGTCACGCCAAGTACTCGCATAAGATAGAATGTAATCTCCGTTTCCTCTTCCATAGGAGCGATATATTTTATCAAAAAAACCGCGGAAAGAATCATTTTAAAATATTCAAGAGTTTAAGCAAACGTATTTAATATTTAATGTGTGCTTGGCTTTTAAAAGAATTAAATCCTTTTTGTGCGATATTTTTAAAGAGCAAATACATTTTACCCAAGAATTATATATTATATAGGTTGCACGAATCTATCACTAGGTAATGCAATCGAAAATATTATAAATAACAAATCTATTTGCGAACAAATAATATTCATTAATTCATTATAATATGACCGCATCGTAAATAAATTGTTTAAATATATAGTAATTTATCTCACTTACATTGATAAATTTTCGAAACCCAATTTGCAGTATCTCCGTTCAATTATACCACCGAATCCTACGATAGTCTTCTCGGCTGTATCTGATACTGCAGAACTAACTTCCCCAAAACGAGTTCGTATCACAAGATAATACATCTAGCTCCATAAAATAGACCAAAGGTGAGGGAGTAGGAATTTACTGGCATGAAAAAAAAAATATATAAGAACGCGCGATAAGAGATATGGAATCATCTAGCGCGAGTAAAGAGACAAATTATTATTACACAGATATTAAATATATTATAATCCCCTTAGAATGTGTAAAATTGACAGTTATAAATGTATTATATTTTATTTGCCACGATTTTTTATTCGCAAAAATATAATTGACGAAGCAGCTTTTAAACTACGCGTACCTTTCAGGCTTAAAAATGGTCATTCGGCTACTCTTTTCTCGCATCCCCAGCGTTCTCATCCAACGCTCGTCAGACTGCCTTTTTTCATGTCGGAAAAACCGAAAAAATATTTTTTATACGACCTATCCTTTACACTTTACACGGACGCAAACGAGCCGTTATATAACTGGATTTATATACGTGACAGAACCGAAATGATATACGGTCGCATGGGCAGGAAAGATTTCCGCCCTCTCGCGTTTGAATCCTTCCTTGCTCTGACATGCGGCAAAAAAATGTCCGACTCGTTGCACTGCATGTTTCGCGCGTTATGCCGCGCGTTGTTTCATTCTTTAATAGGATCAACACACACTAAAAGGTAAAAGGATGATAGCTGCAATGCGATAACCCCTTGACCGAAAAGGTTAACAAGCTAGAATTATACGAATTATTTTAACAATGAATCGCGTGAATATTACAAGAAATCCCGAGAATACACTTACTTAAACTCATTATTTTAGCATACAATTACAGTTGAGAAGTTGCAATAAATATCATTACTAATCCGACGGAAAGACGAGTCATGCGTTGGAATGTATGACAGAATTCAGTAGCGTATGTTTAAAATTCAAAACTAGAAAACTAGAAATACAAAACATTTTCCTCGTTGCTTTTACGCAGGGATATAATACGAGCAATGATTGAACCGGTTAGCCATATGCGAGTCCCATTTTCCACATTTTGAGATATAAAAGGATTTATCGTAGAGTTTCTCCCGATATTTGTAATCTTCCTTGCGATCTGATTTCCCGGATGCTCTGGAAAATCTGTACTTTTTACCAAAGTCTATTTCCTGCATAGCCTACGGATCGAGCGTCTATTGGCCTTATACATAGGTTACATATCGTATAAAACCCCTATATAAACGTAAATATTTACATAGAAAGAAGGCTGTGTGCGAAAATATATACACATATAGCGGCAAGAACTTCATCCCTTCGATGCACACAAGTTTGCCTTAACCATTTTGCGTTCGCGATCAAAAGAAAGGAGATTGTATTTATATCGTATAAGCCTTTCTCTTTGCATTTATGTATCAAATAAATTTTCGAATAATTTCTTCAATTATTCTTCTTTCTCTGTAATAATATGTTCTAGATAAAAGATAAAGAATATTATTTGTCTCTCCAAATTGAGCTAGCAATTGCGCGAAAATAGAGTTCATCGAACCGTCGAGGAAGAAAGCGTGCAAAACTCACGATTCGTGATGTCGAGTCATCACGGGGTGAAATGGCGACGCGTCGTCGTGGTCTCGTTTCAGCTTTCCAGCTTTTATTGCAAAACGAATTACGCATTCGCGTGTCACATTAACGTGTACCCATTCGTTGTACTGTATATACGCGCAATAGCAACAGAACAAGGTCTAAAAGGTGGATAGACCGGATGAAATCTAAAGCGGATAAATTTCATGGCGAACGAGAAGAAGTCCCATTGGCAAAGGAATATCGATTAATACGTATAATGTTTTTATAAGAGAAATTCAGCTCTTTCAAATTCGTTTGTATTCCGTAATAAAACTAATGTAGGTTCAGCGTTGCAGAAACAGCGGCGTACAATGTTTTATTAACAAATTAATAGTTCCGTGACGCAATTTTCATTCGAGGAGAAAATATTACGCACGTCGCGATAACAGCATCCTTGTTACATACGCATCTCGCGAGTGTTATTGGAATTAGAAACCCCCTCTGATATTGATCACGCTCCTTTCCGCCCGTGACGCAAACATTTTTCTATTTTGACGATACGACGGCGAAAAATATCGCGAACGGACGCGTAAACCGAACGATGCCGAGAATTTACGATGGTGATAACACTGAGGTACAACTATCAATCGTCGGCCATGCGACCCTTGACAGTCTCGGCAATCTCTTTTTATCCCGCGTATCTTTGCGATCTATCGCGACGTACTTTTTCCATATGCTTTCGTCACGCGAGCAAACGCTTCGATATTGAAGCTGCGATATTTTTGATCTCGGACGATGACCTCAGATACGATGACCTAACGCGGTCGCAAACATCACTTGGGTGTTTACACGGGCGTCAATGTTATGTTGATATAATTACGCCAATAATTTCCAAACATATCTTGCATAAAAAACATAGTTTTAAAAGCAAATATTTTTAAAGACAAATCTGGAAATAAAGGATTAAATACACGGCACTTTGTATGTGTATCTATTTTCAAAAATAATATGAGAAGTTTATAGGCCTCTTGTCTAAAAACAAGCCTTTTATTTAATTCGTCGTATTTTTTAATCCTCAGTAACGGTACTCGTAATTTATATTAAAATTTGCTCCGATGTGTTTTTTTTCTTCGCAATCACATATCTGTCATACTTTTTTATACCAAAAATTATAATATAAGCATACAAAAAGTTTATAAATTAATCACAGAATATACGATAAAAATGACAAGAAATTTAGTTATAATATATACATGATATAAAATAATTTCATTCAATATTGATCGACGTACACGTGTAGAAATTAATTTGCCAACGATAATAAAAAAATAACTACTAAAAAAAGGTAATAAACGAAAAGAGAAAGGATCAAAATAAAATTCACGCACCAGATATAATTAACGCGACAATTATAACGTGTCGGATATAATTGCGTTCACATGCGGTATACTGCTCCATTTTGCTAATCGCACGCCCTTAAACGAACGATACCACCTGGAGCTCCATATAATCGCCTTGCAATACAAAATCTGTACATCAGCAAACTATTTTATACACGGTAAATCAAAACGCGATACAAAGCACCGGACATTTAACGCGTCAAAAATATTAACGTAAGTCCTTTATTTCATCAATCCTTAATCCTCAATTTCATGATCGTAGACACTCGTAAATTTTATTATAGAAAAAGAATCACAAGTGACCAAGATATAAAAAAAATTAGTTAAAGCTAAATATATAAGACTCACCAATGAAGTTGTCTCCGCTCGTGGACTTTTGTGGACAGGCCGTCGAAAAATCCGTAAAAATCAACAAAAGGTCACTGAATAAAACGAAAATTCACGGAACACAAAGAGCTCGTTCGCACAAAACGCAACCGCAGCATGTAAAACGTTGTACGCCGATAAAACGCGAGGAAGGAAGGAAAGAATGCGGGACGCGCGCGTGACAGCCGCGAGGGAACAATTCGCTTAAATGGCGAGCGGTCTTCTCCCGCGCTCGCGACGAGGCCAATCGGAGCGAACGAGAATAACGCGCGGATGAGGACGCGTAACTTTTCGTATTTTTCACGTCGAAAATGTTTGGGGAATACAGGGAACGGTACGTGGATAAACGGAAAGGTAAAAGGAGAGAAAAAGAGAGGACGGCGAAGTGTGTGCGCACGCGGTCCTCGTACGAGGGAGCTCCGAAAGTACGGACGCGACGGACGAAGGTACTTTCTCGTACGAGGTTCTGCCGGGTACTGGGGGTAGCGCGAGGTCGCGCTATCGAACGCACTTTTGCTCGTCAGCCAATCGGCGCCACCGGCGCGCGCGGCGTGACCAATCAGCGCCCGCGCCAACGGCATCGTCGTAGCGCGCCGCGACGATTAAAATTGTGCAGCGCGTGAAATCCATTAATCGTTTTTAATTTTCAAATTAAAAAAGACAAGGAAGAGATACGAGAAATGTTTTTCTTCCCAAGGATATATATTACTGTCTCCCGTATTTTCCTAAAGCAAATTGACAAACATGCAACGGTAATTTTAATTTCGAATTAATTTGTTATAAAGCGTTCCTACAGTATATGCATCAAGACCATGAGAAACATTTTTAATTAATAACCACGTTCCCATTACGTTATTGTGCACAAAGCAAATAAGATAGTATACGAGGAAGTGATGCGAGTGAAGATTAATACCATTACAGAATTATATTCAATCCATAAAATAAAATTTGCTTTTCCTATCCATTTATCGCGACACAAATATAATAAAAGCAAGATTCATAGGATTGAAAGGTTTATTTTCAGTTATTATCTCAATATATATATATATTATTTTATATCAATCATTTCACTTGTCATGAATTATTTACAGTTTATGAAGCAGGGACTCTCTTGTTAAGATAGCGGAGTTGGACACGCGATAGCGGATAGATCGATGGATATACGATCCTATCCCTCGAGCAATACCCAAGATGAGATTGCTGTAACACGCTGTATTAACGCTTCTAATTTATGCGGGTCCGTACGAGATCGCTCAAACCACACTCGGCTCTCCTGCCATAGTATCGCGATCGGCCTCTCTACGCAAACAGTTCAGCGCGTCGCTATGATCACGTTGATCAAGAGGCTCAAAGGAATAGGAAGCACGTAGAAACCCTCAAGTATCGTCTACAATATTGTCCCGGGAGAGTAATTAAACCTGGTTCGCGTTCATTAGATACGCCATCGTTAACTGCAATTTTGTGCTTATTATTTACTTTTGCAATACAATATTGTATTTAAAATAATTCTTTCCGCAAATGACGAGATATTAAATAAAATTATCCTACAGACGGAATTTGTATTATATTAAAATTAGAAAGAGATTATCATTGCGTGTCGAAAGACGATGCGTATCGATATTGCATTTATCGCACTTGTACAATTATATATTTATTTGTTACAAAATTTATAAAATTCTAATATATCGCGAAAAGAATATCTTTATCTATATAATATCCGATATAGAAAATGTTTTATCAATTTCATGACTCTTATGAATATCGTATAATCGTATTACGATAAAAATGAAGTAAGATGACGCGTCGTAGACGAGATTAGGGTTAATTGCCTTGATGGCGTCTCTCGATCCGTGCTGAAATTACAATTATCAGACGGTACAAAGGGACACGTTTGACGTATTTAACCAGAACACTCTCGAGCGATGCGCGAAATATCCTTAGATCGTTATTCCCGGGAAGCAATTAATTTCTGTTCTGGAACGTTTGATCTAAGACGCGGGTAAAAGACTAAGCTTTAGACTACAACCCCCCCCCCCTCCCCCCTCGCGATGGCGAAGATATTGTGCTCTAATTAGACGAAAGAATTTCATTCCTCGATCCAATTTCCACGGTGCGGCGCGAACGAGCCGCTCTTGAATAATCGTTAGCAGAACTTTTGCGCTTTGCCGGATTACCATACTTTCCAGCAATAAAAACAGGACCCCCGTCTTCGAAGTGCGCCACTTTAGCTCGTGGAGAATTTCATTTTTCTCGGCGAAACCATCTTTCTCTCTCACTCTTATAAATGCGTCTCTATAATCATGCTAATCGCGCACCATTCGCCAGCGAATAAAATATATATCGAGCTCGTAATGTAATATAAGAATTATGATTCTTTGCCAAATAGAAATAAAGATATGATCAGAAAAAGTTCTCAATCGTTTCTTTTCTTCAAAGAATATTATAACATTTTTTTTTTTTTTTTTTTTTTGCATAATCACGTACGATATAATATCTATATTTTATTTCGAAAACCATGTAAAGATACTTACATAAAAATTCCTTCAACGCCGCAATATTGCAAATTAAAGCGATTAAAGCCTGATTAAAGCCGATTATCTAATCCCTCTAGAGTTTTGCGAACGACTGCCGAGCTGAGAAAGAAAAGGGAGACGCGCGTTCCGTTTGATTCGCGAAAAACGATCCGTCTTCATTACTAACCGCCACATCGTATATCTTGACAGCGATAATAGCAACGGAAATGCGCGAGTGATCCAATCGCTTATGAAAATCGCAGATAATGACTTTCCCCGTGCGAGAGTTCAGTAACTTTACTCTCATTACCTTCTATCATTTCGTTCTTGCTGAATTATCATAACAATACTCGTATCTTGTACCGTTCGCGAACTCCAAATGTAATGAACATAGTTCGCATTGCAAATCTAATTTATTTTGAGATTGTTGGGGCTTACGAATCATGCGATTGATAAATTTGACGCGCAGCGGAAAGAATAACAAAGCAGCCGTCTGAAGCTAACTCCTGCGATTTTCTTCCTCATAAAAAGTGAAAGGGAGAAAAAGAATCGAAAATGAACTTGCAGTACAGGGGGCTTGAAAAGAATTAATCTTCGTCTTTGATCTTTATTCTGAACGCTGTGTCAATAATCGTCTTCCAAAGGCTAATCCCGTTTCTTTTCGCTTAAGGTTGCTTAATCAGGGACGCGAGCGCGTTGATCAGCGCACCTTGAACGAACTTGAGGGATATCAAGCGAGTCCGGGCCGATTACAAATTTAAACGATTATCAAAGACTGGCGCAATAATCTCCGATATCCGAACAAGCCCTTCTTGTTATCGTGATAGAAACGTCGATATTTGAACACCTGCCGCGTATAATCTCTGTCAAATCCACTTCATCCATTTGAACGAAATGTAATCACATCTTAATAGTCTCGGTGTGTAACAATCGATCGATCACGAACGGCAAAAAGATTTGCGGTCAGTCGTTGGTCATTGTTATGACTCGCGTCAATGCCCGCAATTTAGTTTCTATTAGCATTCGCGTATAACATTAAATGCGCGCGCGCTTATTCGATAACGGGAAGCACGTTGGCAAATAAACTTCGGTCGCGATAATGCAGATATCGTAATGAATGTAATATCGAAGAGTGTTACCGAGTGTCCAATCCGTCAAAATTATTGTAATGATGTTCCCGCCACATTTTTAGTGCCGCGTAAACCGTTGTATCGAGAATCACATCGGATGATTGACTATCGATCTACTCGTACCGACTATGCTTTTGCAGAATGATATTTTCGCAATTGTTAAAAAGAAAAGAAAGAAATCCTCGCATACGAATCTTATTCTTTGTTTGCGGCGGTAATCTTTAATGACGGTTAATGACGCGAAAAGGGACATAAATAAATGATCGAGCTAACGAATCGTCCGTTAACAAGGGAAGATGAATTCTGTCACGGCTCGCAGTCAAACTATGAATCAACGTGCGCGGGGCATGTCTTCGTTTCATTCACGAACCGACTAAGAGCGTCGTCTGCGCCATCGTGAATATGCGAGCAAGAGAGAGAAAGAAGAAGCGAATCGAGAAAAGAGTGAAAGGGAGAAACGATCGCTAGAAGCAGAGATTGCGGTGTCCGTTTTGGACACTTTATTAGTGCCAGAGTCGTTCGCGATGCGATGCTAAAAGTGTCAGCTTCGAGCCGCGCTTGATGGAAACAAACCGCGAAAGAGGAGATGTGCGAGATGAGGATTCTCGCGATCATCGCGCATAAATCCAAACCAGCAGCTTTTTAATTGGCCGAAATCTGCTGATATCGCACACGTACGATCGGGAAGGAAAAAGGAAGAGGAGGAAGAAGAACCTAATCTATGGCCGTTCGAATTGATCGAATTCCGCAGCAAATTCGCGCCAGGCAAAGCTGTCATTCGTGCGTAATTAACTGTCCTGTCGAGCTTGGCCGCGATTCAAATTGAATTGACTATCGTTATGCGCCAGGGAGGATGAGAGGGTGGTTGACGGAAAGAGAGGGAACGACGCGATGGCGGTGACGGTGGTGTAGGCGATTCATTCGATTTCCGGCTCGATCGGTCCGGAAAGCCAAAGGCGTGACTGAAAAATATCCCACGCTGATAATTACGGCCGGCTTTTGCAATTATATACCCCGAAAATGTCCGGCCAGAAATTTATACCCGCGTCGCACGGCCATAATGGTATATCGCCGCTCGCGGAACGAGAAAAGCGTCCCATTGTTTCCAACCGCGATTCTATGCGATCATTTTATTTATTTACGCATAATCAACGCGCGGTCGAAAGCTAATGTGAAAAATAAACGAATTATGCGCGATATCCTCGCATCACGCTTATCAATAATTTTTGCGCGCGGTACGCTCGTGACGATCATCGATATTCAGAACACTGTCAATATATGTACAAAACTCGATGTTCTCATTTCTATTAAAAAGTATAAAAAAGATATTAGAACAGTAAGAAAATATTATACATCATTTTATATCCCTGCAAAATTTGTTTAAAAAAATGAAATGCAATGGATAATAATAGTCCAATAAATAATGAATAATAGTTTCAACATAGAATCGATATAACGTTTGTAATTTTTTTTTAAATATTTATTTTCTTATGGTATTGAATGAACGATGGATCGTTAACCACGAGCTACTTAGTCAGGCAGCGAGACTGGTATTATGCGCGTAATAATCCATGAATACCGCGTTTGGTAACTCGAAATCGAAAACTCAGCCGCAACTTTAAAGAGACTCGACGCGAATGAGCGAACGACGGTGGCGAGGATCGGCGCTAGTAAGGGAACGTTCGCAAAATGAAATCGCAAACTTTTGCCGCGCATGCCGCATGTATACCGATAAATGCATTGTCCCGTTCATAATGGCAATTTACCGAACGTAACAAACAATCCGAAGTTACGTTAGTCGAGATACGTGTAAGCGTCAACCCCCCCGCGCGAGGGATGTTCTTTATTCGCTCAATCCTGCATCTGTCTAAGAGCCCGCTAAGAACATCCGCTGTTACGTATCAGTATTTATCATTCTTTGATTTCGTAGACAGCATCTTTTCGCTCTTTTTAATTTGATCCAAACGAAAATGCTACATTCTGATCATGTACATCGTTTTTGAATTAATCTCGATTCGAAAGAAATTGTAAATAGATCATCGCGATCGTGTCTTTATGTGTCGCAACTTTTCGAGATTAATTCTCGCTCCCTTCCCCGAATATCTCGCGTCGTAATTCGCGCGACGAAAAAACCTATGTAGTAATTTCATAATTGTAATCTCTGTTATTGAAGTGAAGCCCCGCTTAGTCAATCTATTTAGCGAACGTACAGTTAAAAAAGGAAACTGGAAATAATTTCGGTGAGCTGAGATTTCGACATTACACGCGCGCGTGCAGGAAGATGATCCCATTTTCATCCCTCGGGCTTGATAATCGTTCAACTGCGACGCGGAATTCGCGAGTGTCGCAATGCCGGTGCGACGCTTTGCGGGACAGATGGCATTTCGAAGTTTGCTGCAACTGCAACTCACCGCTTATACCCTATGCGCCCCGTCCTTCGCGATTGCGGCTCGGCTCGTGACTTCGATCGAAGACAAACTGGAAACTGGATTAGGAATCCCGCAAATAGTTGCCATGATTAATAGACACACGGTCCAAATTATCCACTCACCCGATGCACGAGACGCTAAGGTTGCTGCCAAACACTTACATGCTCTTCCTGGCACCTGATGCCACGAAAATTTCCCATTGATATCGCGCTGATACCGACGCAATCGATCGATCGTTTAAGTCTATTAAATTCATTTACAGAGCGTGTTTCCGTCTCGTCTAAATTAACGAGCAAATATATTCCACATTAACGTTCATTCTGGCAACGAAATGGAGAATCACAGATCTGTGAATCTATCTAAAGATTAATCTGCTTTTTAAACGCCGTTTCTGCGAAATAGGAATTGAAACTGTGAAACATGACTGAAACGCAAGCGACGTTTCGCGAACCAGACTTTCAATCCTATCGCGTTCGGCATTTTAGCGAGATAAGCTATCGACCCGATCGTGTTCATTCGCCATTAAAATCGTCAAGTTTTATACAAAGCGATCGATTTTCCCGATCCAAAAAAAAAGAAAAAAAAATTTTTTTGCATCACGTCCGCGCAAATAATGGCGTGCGCGAACTCGCGTATCTTCGTAGCCAGATGCGCAACGTTGGCGAGTTTATTGTTATTACGCAAACAACCGAAAGTCCGCGCGACCCGGGTGTGTCTATCGTAGGATTAACGATTCCATTGCCCAAGCTTTTCTGCTTCGAAGCACCGGGATGTATAGCCCAGGCTACGCCGCGGTTCGTCGGCCGGCTTTCGTTTACGCGCTCGCGAATCATTCAGAGTAAAATTGAACGGAGCCAATGAAAGGCCTGAGAGAATACGTATTAATTAACGAAGCATTTTGCCGATAGCGTCAAAAGGGGATTTGATTTAGAGGCAAATCCGCCGGACCGCGGACTGCGCAATATCTCTTGCAGGTGAATTTGATAATTAAATTTACCACAAAATACAGACGCAATCCCGTCTCTTTAACGGCATTCGTAGCAACTATACGTGATCCTAGAGTTAATCCTTGACAAGACATGATTTTGAAAGTATTGAAACTTATAATTTAGAATTGATTTTTTTGAAAGCAAAACCCTCGTCAATCTATCGTATTAGATTTATATGTGATTTAATTTAAAAAACAATACTAATATAATATTATTATTTATAAAGGATTATAAACACTCAGACTAAAATTATTTCATCATTAGCCTGAAATATATTTCAAATTAAATACATATATTATAATTTAAATTTTTATAGAAATTAATGAATGTGTTACAAATTTTTCGATACATCTTTGAATTAAAGGTGCAAATAAATTAATACCTATCATAAATTATATCGCAAAAATCTCAGCTAAAAGATCGAATAATTTTAATATTGATGATTTCTCAAATATTATATTATAGCGTTTCTAGAAACGTATATTGTGTACGTGTGTCTCGATTGGAAACGCAATCGAAAGTATCTGTCTTCGTTTGTCCTGTATCTGAAATATTTTTGATTCGCGATATCGCGTGCGATAATCTAAATGTTATTAAAAAACAACTTGTACAATATAAACGCGATACATGCAAGAAACCCGGAGATCCTTACACCTCTGTAAACGTTAACATAAACGATATATTAGGAGAAACGAGGATCTATCTAGACGCGTGAGTTTAGATATTGTTGCGCCCGACGATGTCAAAGTGAATTCCAAATTTCATGGATCCCGCTGTAATCTAATGGTTACGGACTGAGTTTACGATGCAGAGAAGATAGGCGACGAAATAGATTTAACGGTGTCACACGCACGTAACTAAACGAAGGCGCGATAATATACGTATGGATTTATGTGATGTGGCTTATTCAACGTGATTTTCATCAACATGTGATCGATATTTTTATAATGCTTTAATAAGCATTCGTTTATATATTATATTATATTTCGTATATTATGTATATATTTGCGTATCCTAAGCGAATTAGTTGTTACACAACTTTATTAAATCTCGATGAAAGTGTTATATACCTTCGTCTTTCCTAATTTGTATAGAAGCAAGTTCGAAGTGACAGGCAAAGTTGAGATCGCTTATAAATAGATAATTGGCCTAAATGAAGTGGAGAATATTTCACACTAGTTGAATTCTCGAAGGATATGCACGATGGTTGTGATAGTTCCAGGTCATGTTTACGAGATCCAGGCGCGATTGAAAAACTCGTTTCAACGAGCGCGCGAGAGTACGAAGAGAGCCGGCTCTTTTATAAAACTTAATTTTCCGGATAATTTTACCATTTGTTACCGCCTCTTACACATTACAGTCATAATTTACAGTCGTCGTGCAGTCGAGCGTTAATGGAAATTTTAGGTACCGTCTCCTCTCTATCTTCCGCGCTTTCTTCCACTCTTTTTTTTCGTCATCGTAGATTTAAGAGGAACGTTTAACGTTTTACACGGTCTGAAACTTCGAAAAGGCGCATTAAAGACGTGCCCGAAAGAGTACGTAAATATCCAGTCGAAATTTACATAATTTACATCGCGATTATCCCCGCGGAAGCAGTCTACATCTAATCCGCGTTTTATTTCACTATAACAAGCAAGAATAGAAACGATGCACTTCCCCGACGTATTCTCTCCTTCTGTCCGATTACCATCACTTATATAGGAATATTGAGAGACTCCGTGTACTTAGTACCATGTTGGGTAGCGTCGTTTACCTTACACAAAATAAGCAAACAGGCAAGACTGAAACCCCGTCGTCTACCGTAACAATTTCAAAACAGCTCCGTAATAAAAAGTCGGCGATGTTGCACAAAGTACAAGGGAATCTCTCTCTAAAAATGCTTCGCGAGAGAAAGTTACGCAGCTCAACCGGAAGTATCGCCGCGAGGGATCTCGGATAGAATAACGAGATGGGGTATCTCCTATAGCCGGATCTCGTTTGCGTTGTCCGAGCGCATCTGCGACAGCAACGTCTTCGAGTAAAGAGATTGAGAGAACGCCCGCGGTAACTGCTTAATTTCTTTAACGTAAATTTCTTATGGCGCGGATCGATTAATCCGCTCGATCTTCGAGATGTTCAATTATCTGACACGCATATCGCGCCCCTCGGCTGGGGGACGGATAAACAAGCGCGCGCGGATCGGGCCCCATTAATCTTCCTTAACCAGTATCGAAAGTTTCTCGCCAGAGCTTCTACGTGAGAGAATGCGCGCGAGTGTTAAAATAACAATTTATATGTCGCGTCTAACATCTTGCATCGACGTTCGCGAATATGATCAATAGATTCACGCGAGACGACGACTTCACGGGCATTTTTCGGATACGTAATCCAATCTGAGATAGCGTCATGCTGAAATCAAGATCGATTTCGGTCAAAGCCGCTATCACGACTAGCTAACGCTCTTGAGAATCGGGAACACGGAATGCGCTTGTGTCCAACGGAACGACAGAATCGTGGAGAAAGCCTCGCGGCGGGAAATAGTCCTGGCCGGTCAAAGTTACCCCGAGATTCCCCGGCTGCAGTTTGACAGTTGTGCAGTTGTAACGAGGGCTCCGTAGCGTCGCGTTACACGCGCGCTCGCTGTCCTTTAGACGCAGCCACGTACGTGCTGTTGCAACGGTCATTGTACGGCTCGACCGGTCGGCGGTCGGTTCTCCCGCACACATGTCGTGTATTTGTACTACAAATCCCCGTAACCCAGACAAATTCGCAAGCGTACGTACCGAATGCTCTAATCAGGGCGACGCAAACGACGGCTGCCTCGAACATTGTACCGGCATTTCCTACCAAGTAAAGCCACGGTGAAACGCATAATTAGCTTCTCCGTCATCGCCATTTGATTCCCTGTCCGTTCCAGAGAGGAAGCACGCGGATCATTTCCAGGATAATATTATAAAAGTGATCAAATGTTAAATTTCCTTAATAAATTAATGTAATGTGTCGGTATATAAAGTTCATGTAACGCGAATTTCTCCCGAAAGCGATAAGATCAGATTGAATATTATTCCAATTAATTAAAATATGTAAATAATAATAATTTATCTATAATCGCTAGTTCGCAAGAGAATGCGATTGATATGTTTTGTAGACACTTCCACTCGCGTTGCCAGAATGTCATATGCACTGTATGTCGAATATCTGTGATGAAACATTCTAGCGTCGTTAGTACGCCAACAAAACGCTTCTGTAGCTATCCAATAATTTTACAAATTTGCTACATTCCTGAGAACCACCAACGCCGGAACTCGTGTCGCGGTTTCTCATCTATTTATATACAAAGGATCGATGTAACTGCGTTATTGTTGTACAAATATGTGTAAACAGAGGTTCCATAACAATATCAATATTATTGCAAGAAACCCGCGACAATCTTTGTTTTTTTATCGTTTAATTTGACAGTTGATAATGTGAGTCGGACTAGGTAAAGTGTGAATTGTCGAATCGAGCAAAATTAGATACCCATAAATAGGAATTAGCAACCGCTCGAATGCTGTTCGACGACTATGCATACACGCCCGATCGAGCGGAACTTTGGATTGTGTCTCAGACCCTGCGTGAAGCGACTCTCTTCAATATCAGGCAATACAGTAGACAGCGAAGATAGCCAAATGATCGATGGGATTGGTGAGGCGCCCATTGCGACGGCATCTCAACGAAGCGGCGTTCGCTAATGTTTCTTTTTGTCTCTGCGATGGACACCGTTACACATTCATGAACTGGCGAGAATCTAGGAAACTAATCAGTAAAATTGCCCGCGACATTTTATCCCTGAATAGTATGTGCACACTTGGCCCGATGATCGAGCGAATTTCAATAATAATTATGTACGTGTTACTTGAATTAACAGAGCTCTCTGTGAGAGCTTCATAAAAGATTATATTAAATAATATATTATATATTTACAACTTATGCAAAACTAAAAGTAAAATAATGAAAAAATAAAAAAGATTAGAATTATTGCAATAATTGAGTAAGCTATGGATTTCTGAAACTAGGTCAGAGAAGGGCCTTTAGTTCTAAAATTATCGTAAGTCAAATCACACGCGTTCTCTCGGCAAGTTTTGACAACGGATTCGGAATGTAAATATCGGACGAAGATGTATTCGCTCGTATATCATGACGTCGTAACAAATGGTGCGTTCGCGAAGGACGAAAACGAAAATGGAGTTGCTATTATAAATGTATGAGTTGAAAAGTTCCGGTATGGTTGCGCCCTAGGAAATGAGCGAATGTCCTTTGCGACAGGATACGTCAACGCGAAAAGTTTCTGTTTCGCCGGAGCGCAATGTCATCGTGGCCTTACGTCACTATGACGTACATGAATCCGCGACGAAATTCCAGCCAGTTTACGGTACAAATCTGATTTTTCTAGGAGCGCACGGACACTCTTTCTTTCTCTCCTCCCCTCTCTTTCTATCTCGATATGCACGCCCGATGGATACGGGAGTGTGTACGAGTTGGCATTAACAGGAGAATAAATTATCCTATTCGGCACGAACCCTTCATAACTCAATAGCAAAATTAGCATAAGATCAATATTGCTTTTTCACCGCACCACTGACGGCGCTCGGGTTCGATGCTCCATGTACCCATTCGTCCGATTGATGCTAAACAAGATAACGAATTTATTAAATTACTATTCTGAAAATTGTCAATTGTATTGCAAATTGTATGCGGGATATTTTGATTTTTGTATGTTTTGTACGCATATGTGCCTGAATTTTATTTTTAGGCAATATTTACAAATAAAATTTTTTAACTTTATATGGAAATTTTCAATAACTGATTGTAATATTGTATGCTTGAATTAATTAACGATATAATATAAAATGACCGATATAAAGAACGAACTAAAGTATGAATTTCGGCCAATTAGACATATAACATGCATAAAAATAAAAATTGCATAAAAATTTCATCATAATGCAGACTGTAAAATAATATTCATTGTTTTTAATAATTAAAGCTTTTAATTTTTTGTATGAATTAGTTGGACTTCAATTGGCCTTTGAAATTATCATAGAATTGCACACTTCGAAGGTACTTCATACCGCACTGTTACCGCTTGCATTATGAATAATATCGGTATTTCAACCTCTTTTCTCCCGGTAGTCAGATTGTGCACGTTCCAGGAGAGCGATTCGCTCCCCGATTGCTCCATGACGGAGACAAGTTGTCGAAGAAGCAGTGAAACGAATCAACGTTAATTGGAGCAAAATAGGCCGCGTGTTTACTTGAATTTTAACAAAATTGAATGATAGTTGCGTTAAACGAAAAATATCTCATTAATAATTAATCTTGAAAATTATTCTGCTTAAATTTAATATATTTTAATTGTCAGCATTTTTGCATTCTAAATGTTGGCGTTTTTTAAATTTTAATTCATACATCAGTACATTACGCTCGCATTATTTCCTGCGACTATTATAAAGAGTATTTGCAGACGTAGACAAAAAAAATTAAGTATGTAATAAAAGAAATGCAACGGTATTTTTCGCAAGATTGCGCAAAATTCTAAGGTAACCATAAGCGTTTACATCGCGCGCGCTACGTATACAATTCTTATACCTATTCGTGTACCTATATATTCGAGAGGAATCATGACAGACGGAGAGAAAAAGAAAAATAGATAGAAGAGAACAGAAAAGGAGAGAGAGAGTTACCTGTCTCGGCATGAAGCAAGAAAGAGAGAGAGGAAGAGAGAGGTAAACGCGAGTATGTATTTTGTAGTAGACCGTACTCCCTCCCCCCACATGACCGGTTGTGCCCTCAGAGTGGACCGACGAGGTCAATGCTTTCCGTCCAAGGCTAAAGGACCGGGAGAGTTGAGGCTCGAGTAGGTACTCGGATACCGCGAGTACATGCGGTATCCGCGTTCAATGTCGGACGGTGAGCAGCGAGAGAAGCAAGGCAAGAAGGAGGAACCAACCTTGCCAGGGCTCTCCTCTTTACCTCGCTTACAACCTGCCTCATCTCTCCTTCGCCCAGGCTTCTTCGAGGCTAAGCGAGTCTCTCGCTCTCGCCACCGAGAACCTCTCTTAACATGCGCCATGCTGTCGCGGCTGCAGGGAATCGGATTTCACGTCCCACGATACCGACCGGAGAAGACTGGGAGTAGAGATCTCGGAGACCGGATAGTTGAGTTGCATTTGCCGAGTCGCAAAATGCAACGTGTTTGAGTTTCTACTAGATCCTGCGCTATGACATTGGGAATCGAGTTTGCGCTGCAACGTTCTATCCCTCTGGCTGATCCTCGTGGTTGAAAATTCACTCCAAGACACATCTCACGTCCTGAATTCTATGACATTCTGAATATTAAGAACGAAAGCTTGATCGATTTTTAACAGTAATAACGATAATTATTTCGGAAATATATATCATACAAGAAGTTTATCGCGATGCTCATCTTTACGGATTAATATCAATATTTTGACATCTTTACATCACACTTTGCCTCGAGCCGGCAAGAATTGGGAAGTATCGTTCCGCGAAATTGCAACCAATACAAAAGTCACAAGACGAAGGGATGTTCTTGGGACGTGCTGTTCTTGTTTTACGCTGCTCGCACAGTCGCTCTGCTTTCAGGACTATAACTTGTTACAACTGGACACTTTACGGCTGAAAACTAAAAGATTAAGAAGGGACTTCAGGATCGGAATGGCAGAACGAGGGCGCATTGTTTCTCGAGCTTTTCGCTAGCAAGAAATTAGATTTCTCGAACACTGGCAAACGACCGCGTGTAAGAAGATTTCTGCCGAGCGCATTACACCGAGGCAACTGCTCATTTTTATATTTATCACATTTCGCTGATTAAATCTCAGAAGAGCGAAAGACGCGTCGGTCGCAGCCAATATAATCTCTGTGATTTAAATTTTTAATGTTACATGAGAGAATCTATTTTGCACCAATTATCTCTTTTGTCGCGAATAAATAGAGATCATTTCTACGGGACTTTAGAATCAAAATCGAAAAATATTCAGCCACGGAAATAACGATTAATGGAGATGATTAAAACCAAGAATGCTTCCGTTTCAACGCCCGGTATTTAAGGAAATAAATTTTTGAGAATGTACAATATAATAGCTTCTAATATCATTATCGCACGCGTAGGAAACGTGAAATTTATGCGTTTGTACTAAGTAACCGACGAAATAAAAATTGATAGGCAGATGCATCGAAATATATATAAATAACTATGTCTAATCATTCACTGGTACACGCATTCTACGAAGAAGATATAATCAGTTAATTAACTACCGTTATATTTTCTTGTATCTTAACGTAAATGGATTTTATACCTAAAAATTATTTAGAAAACCGATCGAAGAATTAATCTCCCGTTTTTTCTTCTCATTGACATTTACGATGCATAAATTTAGTTCGTATCGAGCTCTTGTAGGTCACATGAATATTCATTTGCTATAACAACAAATTCGATTCCCTCACGGCGATAATCGGAAAACGAATAGAACATTATTCTGAGAAAATTTGAGATTATCTGGCTGACATCCCTGTCGGAATATTTAACGACGATGCCGATATTAGTAGTTTTGAAGCTGGTGATATTGAACATATACACTTATCTTCATTATAACGTATACTTTTAACGATTCATTATATTTGATCCTCTCTTTAGAGAGATGAGAGAAATGGCGCAGCAAAGTGTAAAAATAATAACTAATACGATCTTTATTTTATCCGAGAAGAAGAAGATGGATTAAATCTGTTTCAAGTTCTTATTAAATGTACTTTTAGAAACGGAATTTATATAATTTAAGACGAAAAAGTAGAGAAAGAGAGAGAGAGAGAAAGAGTGCGACAGAGTTATTAGCAACGACACTTCACAGTCGAACATTATCGAACTTGGTTCGCGAAAACAATAAAACAAACACCTAATCCGCGTAAGCCCCAAATCCGCGCGACTACGAGCTGGAGTCGCGAGCGTGAGCGTTTAAACGGTTCGGTCTGACTGACGATAATTTAGCCAAGGCAAGGATTACCTATTTACATAGGAAAGTGAACGAGGTACATCGTCGAAAACGCCTAAAGCTAGATACGAGGATGGCGGAAACTTTGCCATCGTCGTCGTCGGCGGCAGTTCGCGGACGCGCGTGTCTCCCCTAAACATTTCGACCAAGTACTTTAAGTTTACACGACGAGGACAAGTTTACGAACTTTAACTTATTTGCTTCCGTGCCGGATTACCGGTTAAACGGTTCTGCTAATACAAGCCGCATGCCCCATGCGAAAAGCGCGTGATCACCGATACCGAGACTGCCGCAATTTCGTCGACCGTGCCGTGTTAAAGGCTAAAGAAACTTCGGAGTTAACCGACAGAAGTCTTGTAAACGACATGAAAAAAGCGTTGTAAGAGTCGACGTGATGCGAATATCGGCGAAAGGGCGATCGCGTTTCTATTGGATCTCTGGACGGTAACGATTATCGTCCTTTACGCGGTCTTATCGCACGTGTGACGTTGTGATTTGCGACGGTAGATTGCCACGATGGGCTGTAACATTTGCAGGAGATAATAAAAGAAATATGAAAATTGCCTGCGATAAGAGGATCACAGTTATCTTGAATGTGTGATTGCAATTATTTACATCGGCTAATCCGCTTGGGCAACTTGGAGATTAACGTCCTTTTAAGAAATATTATAGAAAATTTATATTCTCTCGGAATATATATACATTAAAAATGCCTGAGTTAAGACCAAGTACAGTTAAGTATGTCTCTTGCATTTTACAAGCATCACGAAGAAAATTTTTTTAACACAATTTTACTTATTTAACACAAAAGAAAAAATTTATTAAATTAATTATTTCTACTATCTTTTCACACACAAAATGAACAAACTTTCCGTAATATTTTGCATAATAATAAAATGAAAAAAAAAAAAACATGTTTATCAAGAATATTCGTAAAGATCGATATAAAAATTAAAATCATTTATTATCGAATAAATTTCGTGTTTAAAATAACAAAAGCAAGTACTTTTTGTCCGTAATTACATTTTAAGTGTCAGCTTGCACCGGATTTCCTTAACGCGAATTTTGGTGTGTCAAATTTTATATATATATATTCGTAAACAGAGAGAGAGCTCTTGATAGAATAACCGATCAACGAGCAGGGCTGGTGCAGTTATGTATGTATGTATGTATGTATGTTAGAAACTTGTTTAGCGCTCTCTGCCCCTCGGGACTAAAATTCTATGGTGGCGTCGGCTGCTGCAGTCGATGCTCTAGACATGTAAATTTACGCCAGTCGATACACATCCGTACTATCGTAACAGTTCCGTCTAACTCAGCTGTCACTTTATAACCACACGTGCTTCGAACTAGCAGAAATTAAAAGTTTATTAAATTCTCCATTCGATCTTTGTCGGATTTCGCAAGAAATTGTATTGTTTTTCGAGATATAAGCACGTTATTCCTATTGTTACAATATTTGTCATTAGAGAAGTGAAAAGAGAAAGTCGCGCATGTAATATATAATTCTGTAGAGATTAAATTAAATATTTATAATTCACACACACTAATAAATGATAACTGATCGCAAAATTTATCTTAAATCCCACGCAGTCTTTTCTCAACAAAATCGACATCAAGTTTCAGAGATACCGCGCTAAGATCGTAAATGAAAGTTATTAATTTCCAATAGAAAGAGATTAATATCAGACGTCGAGCGATGTAATACATTACATTGTTCGAGACGAGAAGTCATTGATATATCTCGCTCCTTTGCTCCGTAGTGCTATAAATAACAACTGCCGATATAATCGAGTCGGGCGATATTCCACAAAATTAGAAAAAGTTCTATATAGGAGAAAAAAACGTCTACTCTTAATACAACCCATCGATCGTCGTTTATCCCATCCCCTTGCTTCTTCTTGACACCGACGTTTCTCCTACCTTCGTATGCGGTGTACCTGATACACCAAAGAATGCACAATGCAATCAGTGCGGTGATGTGAGCCAGACCAAATTATCGTCATCGCGATAAGCCAATCAGATATGTGATCGTGGCCAGCTGTGATCCCTTTAATAGCTTCCGGCTGGAGACGCCGCCAGTATGAACCGCATCGAAGAATTTCCTAATATTCAACCATCGATCGCTCGCGACGGCTATTTACTTTATATACTTCCACTTCCGTTTTTCCCACCCTCCCCTCTTTTCTTTCATCGGGCCCCAAGACGAAGACCTAGAAGGCGAGAAAGAGAAGACGATGATATCCTGCTTCCTCCATCTCTCGCTTTTGCTCTTCAAAATCTTATATTTATATAGCGATTACATTAACGGGAAGCCAATCTGTGACTTCCCACATCCCCCCGCGGTATAATGAAGGCTAATTAAGAAATTTTCCGAGGGTGCCCCCGCGAAATTAATCGACTCCCACGCTCAAGCCCGGATAAACGAATCTCCGATAACACGTATTGCCGTTGATAATAAAGTTCGATGGGTTCAAGCATGGCCAACGCGTTCGTTACTTTTTCTTCCAGGCTCTTAAATCCCATTTAACCGGGCGCTTCCTCTTTATACCTCGTGTTGAGTCCTCGATCGAAGATCCATCGGTAGTATCTCGACGCGGATTTCCGTACGACGAAGCTGCGGAGATGAGAGACGTGAAGACGAACACCGTGATATTCAATTATACGTAAATTAAATTTTCCGTTGCATGAACGAATTATCGATCTCAAGAGTATCGGAGATCTCGTCCGAGCTTATCGATAAGGGAAATTTTCGATAATTTACTAATTGTAAGATTTTTATCCGCGGCGTGCGTCCTGTATACAAACTAAATTAATATCACGAAACGTTACTTCAACACGAATTATAATTTAAATGCAAGTAATACTGTGTAACGTAACGCAACGCATATCGCGGAGCAAGGAATTAAATTAATAACTCCACCCGTATTGTGTATGCGATCATGGCTCGTATGAAAATCTTCTTGCCTGTAGCAAGAAAGGCTGCGTTTAATGTTTTATTTATATCTGCGTCAAATTGCTTGCGCATAATCAGCGTTGGCTTGCTTTGCATGAAACCGCGTTGCGCAAACGAGTTTTTCATCACAGCGAGATATAAAGTACTTAACGACAGAAAACGGTCTGAAAGCCGATGTCTCTCTCGACGGAAAGGGCGCATTGCTACCCCTTTCAATGCAGAAATTAACGTACCTTGGCTAATGCCTATTTTTGCAGAGGAATTTTTTTTTCTCATCGCAGTACATTTCCCAGCGTAGACGAAAAAGGGACATTTACCGCTTCGTTTCGTCGTTAAACCGTCTGCGCACGGCACGCGAGTCTTGCGATGAAAATTGCATTATGTTCGCCGAGTGATCCCATTCGGAAAGTAACCGCTCGCAGATACGGCGACGAGTGAAGACGGTTAATTCTATAGTCCATTAATATTGACTCTCGTTTCATGTTCGAAAGGATCCTATCGTTAACATGTTCCGCACCATATCCCGCGTTCGAAAGATAACATTTATAATTATCTTCTACTCATCACCGTTTGCAGAACTTTCTGTAGTATATCCAGGTATATCTCTATTATTAATAGCTTATTAGTAACATCGTATCCGATCGTAATACAATTTGCTGCATAAACTATCTCGTCGCTAAAAGTACTCGTAGCATCGAAGAGAATTTTATTTTAAGGTATCGAGAAAAAATATCAAAAAATGCATATAACTTACAAGATCAAAAATTTACAAAAAAATTAACAAAAAAGGGCAGCTTTACTTACTATATTAAAGTCTAAGGTGCCTGCATACATATATATATGGTACATCGCGACGAATCGCATCGTACATCTCAAGTGACCCAATTTGGAGAGTGCAACCGAACGGCCGAGTCTGGGCGACGCCTAATAAGGTATGAAGAAACGTACCGCGAAATATATGGCGAAATACGCGAGGGACGGACACGTGGCGCGCATAGCTGTCAGCACGTGTCCGTTTGCGCGGGTAGCGTGCATAACAGGCAGTATAGTGAGCGCGATGCCATCCGTCATCGAGCGACGCGATGCAACACGGCGTGCTCGTCGTCGCCTTCATCGTCATCGCTGGCCGCATATGCATATTCAGGCTGCTCGACTAGACGCCGGGTAAATTAGACCATTTGGCCCGCTCCATTATTGAGGGAAACCTCGCGGAACGAAGCGGCTGCGAGCTCGTAATGCGCGACCGGTACATTCGCAACTCCGTGACTCCTCGGCTTTCGCAAAGTTCGACCGAGGGGGATGCGCGAGGGGTTTGGCTAGAGCCGAGTCGACAGTACCATACTGCCTGGGACAAGATGGTCCTACGAGGACAGTAAAATGTGCAGTCTCCCCAAACTTTGTTGGAACATGCAACGCGTTGATATGCATGAGTGCTGCGTATATTTTTCGCGTAGATACATTTATATAACATAATAAGATATATGCGTATAACTATAGTAATGGTCGCCTATATTCTAATGTATATTAAAAATCTAATTGTAAAATTTCGGTTTTATTAATGCAACATTATTTTCTCGCGTTTGCCGTAATCAACGCAGAATTTTAGAGAAGCAGACCCGAGAAATGTACGCTTGACAACAACACTCTGCATTTATGCGTGCGTTTCGCAATTCTCGCGTCTCATTACCAGCGCAAAACAATTCGCGTACAGCCGAAAAGATAAAAGTCGCAATTTTCCGCGTTGGCACAATAAGTCGCAATTTCAGCGCTTTGAAAGTTTGTCCGCCTCGCACGAAATCGTTGCCATGCCCGTCGGCGCGGGCGGACTCATTCATCGAGCTATTACAATACTATCGCGATAAACGTGGAAACGCCATCCCCGTTGCCGTTCTCACATTGTGCTAGACGAAATGACGTGCTGATAGCGCGGTTTTGCGCCGGAAGCCGATGGCGGCGACCGTTCGCTTCCGGTTTAGTTCCGCGAGTCAAAGGAGAACCGGCTGACACGCTATCCGCGTCGAATCGATTCCTGTGCGCCTCATTCGGTACTTCGTAACGTTAATTACAGAACGCGACGACCGTCCTTCCGTTGTCGTTAATGAGACGGCGAGTTCGAACTAGAGAACATTGTGCTTCGCAACAACGTTGAGCAGATCGATCCGATAAACGCTGTATCGTAATCATCGATCGCGTTTCTTCCAGATTGGCGAGTGATCGGGTAAACAAAGGGCATCGATTGCAAACTAGCGCAAGATTTTATCCTTTTGATAGGAAGAGTGCTATACAATAATTATCCTTTATCGTTTTTAGTTTGAAATATTATATTTGCTTACAGGCAAAACGAAATAGTGATCAATTTTGCGGTATAAAATAATAATAATAATACAAAGACGAACAAAGTAATCGAGCGCGCTGTTTCGCGAAACTCGTTCTCACTTGAAGCTACTTAACTTCAATCGAGCATAGTCAGACTACCGGCGGTTGGCGGAAGACGATATAGCAAACCACCTAATTTCATATACATCGAGAACGAAGGCTTCTCTGGATTTATAGTCGCGGTTCTTGGAAAACAAGAGTTGAATGCGGGGCAGCGTTTGCAGCCCCTTTCCTTTATTCGCGAGCGAGTTGCCTTATTCGACAGTATTTCCGTATTGCGGGGCGAGCGAGTTGCCTCTTCTCGCGCGCGCCTTTAAACTCTCGCGGTAGATAAAGTCGAGGAACGTTTAATTTACATACATTTAATCCCCTCCTTACTGCCTCTTCCTTTTCTCTCCTCTTTCCTCCATCTATCTTCTTCCCTCGATCCATCGTCTGCAACGGCGTTCTCCTTCTCGTGCGGTCTCATCCACGATGTCTCGCGATCATCCCCACTCACGACAACGACAACCATCCAACCCGCCCCCCCTGGTCCAGGAACCCAGGCTTCGCGCTCTCTTTTCTCTCGCTTGCTCTGCCTTTCAGAAGCCTGTCACTCTCTCTCTCTCTCTCTCTCTCTCTGTTTTTCTTTTTTTCTCCCTCGCGATTATTTTTCTCGTCGATCTTATACTCTCTCTATCTCTCTTCGTCTTTCTGCATCATCCAGTCGCTTCTCAGTTTCTCGCTCTCTCGTGATCTCTCTATTCTCTCTGTCTCTTTCCAACCCGAAAATTCGCTGACCTAATTTCCACAAAACTGCATTGCGTGTCCTACCTGTACACGATTGCACCTATCTATCTACCTACAATGCGTATCCGGAACTGCATGCTGCTGCCTCCTTTACTCCTTTTCTCCTGTGTTCGATATATCACCCCCGTGTGTGCACAGATACGATGCGCGCTACCGAATTCGTATCTCGCGAACATGGGAAAATCTGTTGTATCTCTGCTTGACGACAGATGGAAATTATCGCAAAAAAAAGGGTGGGGGGGAACCAGCAGTACTAGAGATAATAGCATAACATGGCAATAATACGATGTAAAAAAAGAGCGAGCTGACGAAAGACGAAAGATTTCAAATATGTCACAAAATTAAATTCAATTTTTAATTAAATTTTTTTTATCGTTTCAATTTTTACAAAAAACACTTTGCAGGAAATATATTACATCGCGCTTTGCATCGTGCAATGTACACTGGCGTAACGAAATATACACATATACAAAAAGAGAGAAAGAGAGAGTAAGACTGTTGTGAATAATTTGTGTGCTCATATAATTGTTCAATATTCAGTGTTGCTAATATTGATTGTTTGACCATTCCCATAAATATCTATTTATAACATACATTAACACAATATTTTTAAATTAGCAATGATGCATAAATGTACATTGTATAGAGTATAGCGATTAATATGGGGAAAATATCCGGAAATAAAATTCGTATAATTCATCGATGTATGTAAGTCGATTTAAATTCCACCATATACGATTCAGTGATAATAATGGACGGTAAAAGGCAAACGATGCACGTTCTTATATCTGATACACACGCGGATTCTCTCGCATATTCCTAATATAAACTTAAAATTTCCTACATACAAGCTAGCGTTTCCGTTGGATCGACATTATGTAACGCTACAGAGTTTGTAAGACAATCTTATATATACGACACGGCCAAGTATACTTGGTATTCTAAAACAAAACCGGTCTTTGTTGTTTGGGAAACCCAAGTCAGCGTTCTTGTAATTATTATTAATAGCGTCACATTAACAAGTTTTAATAATACTGCGAAGTGTCAGGTAAACACCAATATTCTTTATGTCATTACTATACTGAAAATAACTTTCGTCAGTTTCTTGATGACTTTACATAAGTTAAAGCAGCAAAAGCAAAAGGAAAGCGTACAATATACAGAATCGCGTGTCGAATTTGCACAAGAATTACGACACGTCGGTGAATCACTATCGCCAAGATTTCTTTCGAATACGCTCATCTAAGAGTCGCGAAACAGAGCGGATTACGTGAGATCCGAATCGGAAATAGAGATAAAAACGGACAGTGACTGCTCCGTCGATGAATCGTAATTATTGGCACGGATCACAACTACGATTAAATTCCACGCTCGATCCATTACGAGCCGGGGCAACAACTTTTAATTGCACTTTTTTGAGCAACAAAATAATGGCACGCGGTTGTTGTACGTAGAACAGATGAAAAAGAAAAACATAAAAAAAGGGTCGGAGGACGAGCAGTCCGCTTCGTAAAAGCTTGCGACGAGGTCAACGTTACGGTCGACCGCGAACGAAAATAGAGCTGATAATTCCGCATCTCGCTGCCAGAAGGTAGCGATTCAGCCGCATTGTGTTACCAGGTAAACGCGTGATTTGAGGTCAAAGTGTCATGAAAGGTTAAACGTAGTTGAACGAGTTCGCGTTAAGTTAGGCTTCAGTTTCGCCCGTATATATCACGGAGCACACAAGCAGTTTAATGATCTTACTAACTCGGATGGGCTTTTCCATTATTAGTACGGCCTGCGGATAAATTTCATCTGGCTTCGTGTTTCGATATAACTCGCCGTTAATGCGACTAAAGAAGATATCATTCTGATAAGATTATGCGTGTACGATACGAGATGCATAAATGTGATTAGGATAGATGTTCGCGCATTCGTCATTTAATATCCTTGTCTGGGACATTGTGACGTCAATGCGGCACGACTGTATCATTAATGAATTTTTTATGAAAGAGAGTTAAGCGACCTAATCTCGCACGTTGTTCCCCGGTGTATCGTGACCCGATTGCGAAAGTGTGCGCGATCAATTATTTACTCCTTGACATCGTACGATCAATCGGTGAGCTCCAATTAATTTGACATTGCACGGACATCGGCTGCAATAAATATTTGCTTATAGCAGATTAAAAAAACTTTCGCTTATAATTGGCGAAATATGTTTAAAAAAAAAAAGTAATTTCTCGCGACGTAAATGCATGAGCGCATATTATCGTTCAATTTCAGATTTTCCGAGGCGACCGGTATTAGCGACCCGACGCCTCCGAGGTCGTCTATTTTTACGACAAATAAAAATATTTTATTAAAACAAACGCGCGGAAAGAGAGAGAGTACCAGTGGTATAACGCGCTGCACAGAGGCGCGGTGCATGGCGCCCTCGGTTATGAAACTTTCATATATCCGAGACCGTATGCTCACCGGTAACGCAGAGTTAAAGGCAACGTAGAGATCCTGAGAAGGTCGAAAGGCACGGTTTATCTGTCCTTAGAGAGCGATGCGGGGTTCCTTTTAGATTACGAATACTTTACGTATACTTATATACCGGACGATTGTAAAGTTTCGTAAAGCCTCCCGCAAAACATATATCTATTTTTTTATGTATGTATAAAGGCGCGTATCTCTTATCGTAACGCACTAGAATAATATTCGGAATGTCATCTAATTGTTTCGATTAACGACGAATAAATGACAGAACAAAAAATTATCAATATTATATTCTCCTCTCGCTAGATTTGCTGTTTTAATTCAACTCTTTATTGCGCACGTGTATATACATCTACAATATATTGTAGATGCTCATTTTTCGGAAAGAATCCCTAACACGCTACTTCATCTACCGGCAAGCTAAAACTACCCTAAATACGACGAATAGGAAGAGGATGATAGAGCGAGCAACAACATTACGACAACTCTCGAGAATAACAGCGGCAGCACGCGTTGTCCGCTGTTGAAATCCTCTTTCCTTTAGAGGGAAGAGTAAATATTACCGTGGAGCTCGTACGATAGTTTCGTAAATAAAGCGTAGCCACATGCGTCACGAACATAATGCGATTCTCGATCATATTAACACTCTTGCGGATTTACTAGTATTTGATTTTATATAAATGCGTTTTTCTCGATAACTCTTGGTAATATTTTTTTTTTAAAGATCAGGTAGAAAGTTTTATTATATCGCACGTGTAGAAATAAAAATAATATATTTTTGTAGACAGCATTTATCGAGAAATTAACGCGCGCGTTAATTGTAATGAGATTTTTTTCGAATAGATGATAATTTCGATTATTTAAACGGAAGACGTATCGCGAGGTAGCCCGTATATTACGCAAAGTTTATCACGGGTCGTACCAAAATGAACGTGCCAGCTACACGTGTCGGGTTAACCATTAATTCAGGCTTACTCATACACAATTCAAATGCAGCCCGAAACCATAGCGATACGAACTCGCCGTCCTCTAATTTAAGCCACATCACAAGAGCAGCGCACGTTGATTAGCCTAGGCAAATGATTGGTGATACGTACGCCCGGTCGGCTATCTCGTCGGTAAGCATAGCTTATTTAGACAAGGAGTATAGTACTCCGCGTTTGCATTCAGTAGTAAGAAGCTGCAGATCCCATTACACGAGTACAATACATAAATCACTGCGTAAATACATTGAGTTTTACATATGCGCTGCTTCTGTGATGTTTCTGAATTGTCAATGTTATGCTAGTATTATAAATACAATATTACGCCGTTAAATAATATATAAATTAACAATGCTAAAAAAGAGAGAAGTTTTCTTCTTATTTTTTATTACTTTATAAAATCAATCTTATCGAAATCAAATATATAATAATATTATCTTGTGAATTGCTATTAAATAAAATTATAAGTTGAGGAATTAATATTTGTTTCCGATTAATAGTAAAAATAAAATTCTCTTGAAATTCGTGTACTTACCGAGTATACAGGAATTCTACTCTCCATCGATTTCTCCTCTCAGTACGGACGCGGGCTATTCCTACTCTGATATATCTATCGGATCACAATCTGCTACCTCTTCGCAATCATAGCGAGTCCACGAAGGAATGAAGAGAAATCCAGTTATCGTATACTTTGCACCCATGACACCAGTAATTTGATTAGCGCCAAATCTCCGTCAATTGATCCAATTACTAGATCGACCAAGCAGCCGGTTATATATCACTGAAAATGATAAAAGAGAAAATTAATTAAGATTATAAAAAATTGAAATAAAATACATATATGTAATCTCGCGGATAAAAGTGGAAAAAGCGCGAATTATACGCCCCAATAAATGTTGCGAGCGTAAGTACAGTAGATTGATCGTCAGTCGTCAACGATTTCATGATCTTCTATTGTACGGCGAAATTTATAGAGCATTTTTCGCATTTTCACAATCGAAGGAAACATTCAAGGAGACAGAGAATCGTAAAGCTATTTCGTCGAAGTATCGCGAAGCACATTCAAGTTTATGAAATAGTATATAGTATATCCGGTGGACGCATATGAACGGAAGAAAGCGGAGAAATGGTTGTGTACTGTGAAACATAGCTGAATTAAAAAGGAATTAAAAAGAATTCATTCTGTGCGAAATCGAGTATCTAATCTTTAACTCACAGAACTTCAGTTTATTTATCTTAAATATAATAAAATATATATTTCTTTCAAATTATAAATTGCGAATTAAGAGATTAAAATGGGGAAAGAAATTTTGATAATGTTAAAACCAATTAATAATTTTATAAAAAAGATTAAGAAATTATTGTATATTTTTTGCAATAACAAGCTTGAGGAACGAGTGGTATATTGATATTGATGATTTATGTCTTTATAATACCCACAGATCTTACGCTCGCAATTGAAATCTCGGCGACATAATAAATCGTGTATAATCGCGAGATCTCCCTATTCTCCATAGATGAGCATCTAGGTTACGGTGTAAAGTTTAACTACTGAAATTTGCATATCGCTCGAGCGGGTCCGAAACGCGGGACCTTCGTCTTCCCTGGGAAGACGCATACGCACGCATACAAATGAGCGCGTACATATACAATATATATACCCATATGTATATATCTCGCGCAAATGCGAGATTCTTTCTTTTCAATAATAGTCATTTTTGAAAATTAACATACCTAGCGATATAAGTAATATACGCATTACGCTTTCGACGTACCTTTGAGAACAGACAAAGAGGGTTTCGATCGATCACGGACGCGATACACGAAACGGAGCGCGATATTATAACGGCAAGTTCACGCGATGTTTAATCGTTGTAACGAACGCGTTCGACACTTTACGAGATTTACGATACTTATGACATTCGCGGTAATTGTGCGCGCGCGCGAGAAACACTTTTAGATAATAACGATATTAGCGAGAAATATTGGACGATATTCGAATATATATGATTCCGCAATCCGATGCGACGCGTTCCCCACGAGAACTGTATCGACATTGCGATGATTGCGATTCTCGAAGTATCGAAACTCGAAGCATAGACAAGGACTATGTTCGGGGAGCACACTTTTAGCGCTATGAGCGTGCTCTGTCCTTGTTCAACTTTCAATAAGTAACAAAGATAGGACGACGCTGTTAGCGCTAATAGCGTCTCCCCGAACGCACCCAAGATGGCGCACGAGTTGGACATAACTTCCGCCGGTATTGCGGAAGTGACGGCACGGCCGTAACTGGATCTTTTTTAGGTTGGATTTAGTAGCAGCACGTTATCGAAACAGTAAGTACGATATATTATTAAGCATTTTTTCGCAATGAATATTCTCGTTTTTCGTTAAATCTTGTTGTAAATTCAGCAATAAATTTAGCTTTCATTCTTTTACAAAATCCGAATACTTAAACAAAAGTCGCGTGAGAAACAAATGCAATGCGATGTGTTAACATACGCACGCAAATCATTTTTCGTTGTCAATGTTAAAAATTTCCTGTTTCTTCTAAATTTAGTGTTTATTTTTCACGGTCTTATTTTTTCTCATTATATTTTTCCCGAATAGAAATTGCAAATCGAAACAAATCTCGGTTACATCTCGCAACATTTTCGAGTAAAAAACTTTGCAATTATCAAACGATTACTGAAAGATTGTTCTTTGTATCATTAAAATCATATAATTGTCGTAATAAGTTTATGATTATCTGGATTCTGTTACAATCTAGATAATCACCATGCAGATTTTCGTGAAAACTCTCACTGGTAAGACCATCACTCTCGAGGTAGAAGCCTCTGATACTATCGAGAATGTGAAAGCCAAGATCCAGGATAAAGAGGGAATCCCACCAGATCAGCAGCGGCTTATCTTTGCTGGCAAGCAACTGGAAGATGGACGTACTCTTTCTGATTATAACATCCAAAAAGGTATTACTATACACAACTCTTTATAATTTATAGAACTTGAGATATAATTGATCACAAAAGTTCAAGCTTATATATACAATTTAGATTATTTACCCTAAGTATATAACATTGCATTTTGAACTTATCATTGAGATAGAAGTAGACATTGAAATATGCAATAACTATTTTAATAGAATCCACTCTCCATCTCGTGCTTCGTCTCCGAGGAGGTGTAATTGAGCCTACTTTGCGTATACTTGCACAGAAATATAACTGTGACAAAATGATCTGTCGCAAATGTTATGCTCGTCTTCATCCTAGAGCAACTAATTGCCGTAAGAAAAAGTGTGGTCACACAAATAACATCCGGCCGAAGAAGAAGTTGAAGTAAACTAAGCATCCAAGTTCCATTTCTATATTATGGAAGTGGAAATATATATTTCTTATACCTGGCATCAATAAACTTTGATTGGTAAACTGATATCTTGTCTTTTTTTTTCTCATGCATTTAGTAAAATAATTATTTATGTCCATACAATTCTTAAAACTCAAAATGCAATAGCGAATAAGCTTAACATTGGCAATAATATTTTATTAGTATATAGGGAATATCTACAATATATTTTATTTTATATTTACAATATATACAATAAATTTAAATTATAAAATGCGAAATTTGATCCTATCCAGAGCACATCTCTTCCATAAGCAATTTATACTGAGTAGCATAAATTTCATATAAATTCATATCATTTGAATTTGGTATCGAACCGCCTGACTAAAAATATTGATGGTTACAAGACTATACTATATTATGTATACCATCATTTTTTTACATACCGTAGCTTTTTTTACATATTGTTCATATACATTTATACTGGCATTTTTAATACTTGGTAGTGTAATAACAGTAGCTGTAGATTCAGGAAAGGATGCTTGTTGAATTAATTTTGAACGCAATTTACTATTATCTGTGGTATATGTTGCATTGCGTCCTATTAAAACAAATCTGGAAAAAAAAAAAAAAAAAAAATGAGTACAAATTTTATTTATATTTATAAGAATATTATTATTATTATTATTATTACCTTTTATAAAGAAGGATATCGTTTCGTTTTGGATATTCTGGTTGTGTGCCATATACCTCTTTCATAGATGGAAACAATGATTCAAATGATATTAACTCTAAACTATCTTTAGAAATAATTAATTGAGAATCATCCATTTGTTGATGACTTTCATCTTCATCTGAACTTGAGTCTTCGCTTGAGCTACAATATATCCACATAATAATACTAAAAAATTGTAATGGCACTTAATTTTGAAAGAGAAACATAATGATCAAATTTTATATATACCTTGCACTAGATGTTGTACTGCTTGTACTGCTCTGACCAGTCATAGATGGATTTTTCATATTTAAATTTTTATTACCTGCTTCTTCTCTTCGTCTACCTGGTCGTACACGAACAGCAAATGGACTGTAGCAGGTGGTGAAGTGCGGCATAAAATCTCTAATAGAGTGACTTATTTTATAAGCATATACTTCAGATAGCAAGGAGTGTTCATATGGCCTAAAATATTTATATTGAACTTTTCAATTAAGAATAAATTGATAATATACAATAGAAAATCACAAAATAAATAATATTATACCTATGATAATCGTAATAAATGTCAATCATTTCCTCTATTGAATTTTGCACTTGTATCATTTCTGAACAGGATTTAGTTATTTCATCAAATGCATAAGGAAGACATTTCAATACATTTTTATCCCACCATTGTGTCAAAAGCTTTGTTTTACGCGAGTAGCGACATGCAGGAGGATGGTGAAGATAATAATCTGTCAGGAGTTCCCATATTGGAGACTTGCCCTCTTCAGGTACAAATAATCCTATGATATATATATTAATTAAGCAATTATGGAATATTTTGCAAAAATCAAATACTACAGGTATGTGTTTACTTACCTAGAAATAAATTAATTGTATGCTGCTTTTCTTGATCACTAAATGTGTTACTGTAATATCTACTTAAAGTTTGCATAATATCATTACCCTGACTTGTCCATGGAGCAGTTTTTCTAAATAATGATAGTTTGATGTGATTAACTTTATTTTATTTTTATATTATTACGTGCTCAAATATAATCATATTCATTTACCTATATGTTTTAATTCTGTGCACTAGTTGTGAGCCACCATATTGCAAGGCTAAGGTATCCCCATGATCCTCGTATAATTCTTCTAACATCCTTACACAATCAGAATCAAATTCAAGTTTAGGAGATTCTAATACACCCAGAGCGCATAATTGGAATCCTAAAGCACATTTTCCTATTGCAAACTGAGCTGTATTAGTTCGATCTAAACAGTCTACACAATTTGTTCTGATAATCCCAGTTTGTACAGTTCCTCTCCTAACAAAACATTCTGCCACTTTATTCTCAATTTGATTTAACTCATTCATTTTATTGATATCTGTATTTGAATTGGAACCATATATAGAATTTGTTTGTCTGTTATAATCCATTTTAGTTAAAGAATTGATAGAGCTTTTGGTATCATTTAAATTAGATGATAAAGTCGAGTTTGAATTCGTCTTGTGAAGTTTTCTAGTGTTATTGTTTTGTGATGAGAAAAGATATCTCTGACTATAGTAAGGATTATGTGATTGGTAAATACCAGTCTTTAACACAGCATTATAAGCAATATTTGCCAAACGCCCCATAACATTCACTTCTTTTCTGTTTAAAAAGAAAAAGGAAATTGTAATAACACGATTATAATGTCATTTTCTGAATTTTCAAGTTATAATTTGAACTTGCCTTTTGTTCATACGCGCCATATCGAAACTTATATATTGGATATGATGCTCTGGAGGTAAAAACTGATTTAAATATTTTACAGCCACACTTAACTCTTCGCTTAATGTACTTTCGTGTTTCTTCTTCTCCCGTTTTTTTACTAGATTTAACAATATTATTGGTGAGCCATATCTTTTTAACAGTTGATTAAAATGTGCTCCTAAAATAATTTTAAGTGTATATAAAAACAATCCCTCATATACGTGAAAAAACAAATTTCTTGATTTTCATATATTAATACCTGCTGTTTCTACATAAGGATCGGACAAATCACAAATTATAGTCGGTTTTGGTACCATTTTACTAACATCTTGACTCCAATGAGCGGGCACTGATCCACGCATTTGTACAAAAGAACTGAAACGTCCTTTACTTAAAGAACTCACACCAGAATCATGGACGATTTGTTCCGTTTCTACTTCGTTCGCGACATCTCCCTATATTCATATAATCATTTATTAGTTTATTAACACAAATGTTTATGAAAAAGGCATACCTTAATACTTAATACATTTATACACTTACATCAAAATTTGCACCACGTTTCAAAAAACGTGTCCCTGCATATTTGTTACTTCTTCTGGCGATAACAGTAACATACATAGACCTCCCAAAAATGCTTACGTTTGATTGACCAATAAAGCCATGTATTACATACAATATCCAGTCAGGATGCAAATCTTTTTCTACAGGCTTTAATAAATGGGAATTCCATACAAAGCGACGATGTGGATTGCTCCGTATACCATAATCCATATATTTCTCGCTTTTACTATATAATCACATTCCATACCATTATTGATCATATATCCTTAATATATATTGTATTTAAATAAAATATTCAATTATTTTCTTTGATTAAATTATGTATATAAAGAAACAAAAGCTTTGCATCAAAGTTTCATAATAAAGTGCATAACATACCATTCACTCTGCCAATCTTTCCTAAATGCCCACATATTAAAAAAATCTTCAGAGTTCTCCAATTCTTCAGATTCCTTCTGCCTAATAGGAATATCAGTGGGAATATCAGATTTAATATGCATTGGTGGTGCCATATTATTTTGAAAAGTATGCGATATGTCATACGAGTAACTAAAGTAAAAGTTACTACTAAGATCGATACTTTGAAACATCTTTACATATCTCTGTTCATCTGGATGGAACACTCGTACAATGTCATTTGGTATATATATCATTGATGTATCTTCTATCTTATATATCGTATGATGACCAATAACTGCAACTCGGCGACGTTTCGTAACCAAGATTATATAATATCCTTCCAAGAAACGTACAAAACCTAGATATCAGATATTTTTTTTTTAAAACGTGTTTTTCTATTTTATCATTATTACTCTTACTAATTATTTTTTTTTATGACTACACTTTATATTTTTATTATGTATTGCTAAGTACTCTGCGTTGATACCACTGCTTGTATACTATATATATCTTTTTATACTAATAATTTATTATACTAATTTGTATATTATATATATATATATATATATATATATATATATATATATATATATATATATATATATATATATATATACACATGTGTAGTCATAATCGTAAACACACATTATATACAATTATATAGCATCCACTATATGGTGTGATACCAGTGCAGCTTAATTATTCGCCTACAATAAATACATAATTAAATAGCACACCATGCATAAGGAGAAGTATTATATATATACACCAAAATATATTATAATGTCAGATTACGAATATTGCTTTTTAATTCTGTTAATCATATATGCTTACTCTATTCTAGTTGGTTGCATTAAATACCAATAGTACTCTGCGTTGATACCACTGCT